>NW_027397074.1:44292174-44626247 GCF_003265705.2 Callorhinus ursinus | reverse complement strand
GGTGCCCTGATTTACAGCACCTATCCCTGAATATAAACATTCTTACCGTGGTTCATTGCATGCTAGCAGTGGTGTTGCTGAATGCCAAGTTGGGGAGGGATGCTAACAGTCAGCACTCCGGAGCCTATGAGCTCCAGCACCCCACTAAAGGCATCTTTAGTTGGTGGCATGGGTGAAGGACGAAGCTTCCTGACCTGTGCCTCTCTACTAACCAGTCTCCAACTTAATATGTGTCAGATATAAATAGCTTTTCTTGAATCATTAGATTTTACTGAGCATACTTGCTTTGTCACCACTAAGGAACCTCTCTTCACCCAGACCCTTCTTTCAGTTCCCCCTACACCCTGCCATCTATTTGTTGTTTGTTCTCCATTCCGTTCCTAATCACTGCTCCTCCTTCCACTCCCTGCCACCCATACTTTCTGACTAACTCTCTGGTCGAGAAGCAGCATAGCAGGGTGGAAGAAGGAGCAGACTCTGCAGCCTGACCGCTGGGTTTGCATCCCAGCTTTCCTTTACTAGCTGTGTGACCTTGGGCAAGTTACTTACCCCTCTCTGAGCTTCGGTTCGTCTGTAAAGTGGAGACAATAACTACACCTACTGCATGACGTAAAGCCCTCAGTACTGTTGCCTTTAAAGTATTGGCTCCTCTAGGGGCACCTGGGTGGCTCAGTCAGTTGAGCGTCAGACTCTTGGTTCCTGCTCAGGATCCTGAGATTGAGCCCTGCATCTGTGGGGCTCTGGGCTCATCACAGAGTCTGCTTGTCCCTCTCCCTCTGCTCTTCCCCTCGCTCACACTCTCTCTCTCAGACAAATAAATAAAATCTTAAAAAAATAAAGTGTTTGCTCCTCTTGGTATTTTTTACTTCTGGGTGTCCTCAAGCTGTCTGAGCAGTCCCTCTTTCCCCCTCCCTGTCTCTCTCCCTTCGGTGCCATAAAAAAGCCACAACCTCTCCCCTCTACAGCTATTCTGTTGTCCTATTGGGCTTCCTCTGAGGGGCCATGAGGTCACCCCTCGTCTCACTGGCTGCCCCACCCTGCCCTCCCAGCCTCCCCCGCTGCCCACATGCGTCAGCCCATTTCCCTTAATGGAAGTGGCAGGCCTTTTGCTTTCATGATAACGAGAGTGTGGAGAATATAGGTCTTCCGGAGGCTGAGAGCTACTTAGCTGTGGTGTTTCTCTTGCAGCTGCCTCATGGTGGGTGACGTCTGCCCTGGCCTTCCCAGTGGCCCAAATGTGAATACCATGGTTTACTTTTTAGAGTGGAGCTGAGAGATAGGTGATTTAAAAAAAAAAAAAAAAAAATCTTACTATAGCTCATAAACTGTATTTGGGGACCAAAAAAAAAAAAGGTTAAAAATATCACTTGCCCTTGGCTAAGTTGTGAATGTCAAATATGTGGAATGGACCAGGGCAGGCTGGAATTTTGCTATAGTAAGTACCTTTGTGCCAGTCCCCAGGTAGCCTTTCTGATCACTCCATTCCAGACCTGGCCCCTGGGAGGGAGAAGACGGGCCGAGATGAAGATGACTTAACACTGTATTATTTCTCTAATCCTTGGGTAAATTTTTTCTTCTGCTAGGAAAAGGAAGGAGTATGGTCCCTCCTTTCCCAGGATCGAATGTGAAGAGTTATGCTGGCTACCTCACCGTGAATAAGACCTACAACAGCAACCTTTTCTTCTGGTTCTTCCCGGCTCAGGTAGGCCTATGAGAGCGCCCTCACAGGACACTGATCCTCAGGGGCTGAGGATGCTGCCCCAGGGCAGACATGTTAGCCTACAAACAATATCCTTTAAAAAAATTTTTTTTTTCATCTTTTAGATTTTTTTTTCTAAAAATAAGTGCCAATGACTCTGTGTGGTGTTCTTGTTTATGTGCAGGAAACAAATGTTTGCAGGGAATGCAGGGAAGGTCCAACTTTTAAATTCCTTGCAGCCTTGTGCAGAATATTCACATTACCACCTTCTTCCTGCCACAGTCTTCTTAAATCATTCTGTTGTTATTTTGTTCTGAAAATAGCTTGGGTGAGGATGGGCGTTGAGGAGCCAACAGATGATAAGGAATGGGGAGAGTCCCAAAATGCACAGGTAACACATGTCTAAGGTTAATTGATGGTGGATTTCCGTGGCCGCTCAGTCCATGGACTTTGCAGTACGAGTCCTTATTTTCATACTCACCCCTTCATGCATCCAGTACCCACTGATTAGTACTTTGGGGACACAGAAGAGAGAGAATTGATTCTGGGAGCCTTTGCGGGGAGACAGGTAGAGAAGACTGTTGATCTGGTATGGCATCATAGAAGACAAATCACTCATCTTCTTGGGCCCATATACACACACAGCTGGGTATGTTTTTGTACTTTACCATTCTTACTGAGTGCATGGTGATGGCACACAATTCTTCAGCATGAACAAATCACTTTAGGCTAATGGGTACTGTTTGGGGTGAGGGGTGTGGATATTGGTAGAGGTGCTGAGATGCATAAATAAATTTTATCCCACCACAGGATAATTTTCTATTTTTATTTTCCAAATTGGATTTGGTTTAGAAACCAGAGAAAACAAAGAAAAAGCTGTCCCTAGGGAGGGTAGTATTTATATTTGGATGTGATTTGCATATATCAGTGTTGCATCTATAAAATTGTTTACTTTAGGGTAGTTTTCAAATTAAGTTGCTTTTGTTGGCATAATTGGGTTGTATTTTCTTGACTTCTCGTTTTCGCTTTCTCAACCATGGCCTCTGCCGTAGATGACCGCGTAGTTGTGGGTGGGAGGAAGCATGTAAAAATTGGTGAGGAATTCCAGATGCTTTTTGGTTGGGCTCATAGTAGTCTTCAGGCTGTCACCTACTCTGGGAAGACTTTCCTGGGCCCTACACAGTTTATTTCTTCCTTGGTGTTACTGTTGCGTGCACAAGTGAGGTGCATAGAGCATAAAATTAAAGGAAAGAACTCACCCTCGGGATTGTATAGGTGCAGTGTTGGCATCCGAGTGCCCTCCAGATTCCTGCTGCTGCGTCCCATTGGTGGAACCCAACTGGGAACCAGAGGGGGAGGGAGTCCAGTCCTTGGAGCTCTGTCTACCAGGGCACAGAGCAGAGGGGAGAATGGATCTTCAGAAGCAATGAGGGAAACATCCAAATATCCAGTACAACTATCTTAAAGAGAATTGGTATGAATTAAGCCTAGCAATATGACCCAGTTCTAACAGGTGGAAATTTTTGTGTGGGTGTGTGCTCTTGGAAATCTCTTAAACTTTATGCCTTTCAGAAACCACACTATGCATGTGCATTTTTGATACCACACCTTTTTTTTAAAAAAGATTTTATTTATTTATTCATCAGAGGCAGAGAGAGAGGCAGAGGGAGAAGCAGGCTCCCTGCTGAGCGGGGAGCCCGATGCGGCACTCGATCCCAGGACCCTGGGATCATGACCTGAGCCGAAGGCAGACGCTTAACCATCTGAGCCACCCAGGCACCTGATATCACACCTTTTAATATCATTGAATATAGGCATTTGTCGTCAACCCCTTTGTATTAGTTCTCTATTGCTATTGTACAAATTACCACAAACTTGGTGGTTTAAACAACGCAAACTTAGTATTTCACAGTTCTGCAGGTCAGAAGTCTGACACAGGCCTCCCTGGGCTAAAATTAAGGTGTCGGCAGATCTGCGGTCCTTCTGGAGGCTCTCAGGGAGATCTGTTTCCTTGCCTTTTGCATTTTCTAGAGGCTGCTCACATTCGTTGCCCCATGGCTCCTTCCCCCGTCTTCACAGTCTGCATCAGTAGGCGGACTGAATCCTCCTCACACTGCGTCACTCTGGCCGACTGCGCGGTCACATCACCTTCTCTGACTCTCGTCTTCTGCTGCCCTCTTTTACACTTAAGGACCCTTGTGACTACATTGGGCCCAGTGGATAACCCAGGGTAATCTCCGTAATGTAAGGTCGGTTGACTAATAACCCAAATCCCATCAGCTTCCTTAATTCCAATTACCATGTGGCTTAACCTATTCACAGAATCTGAGGATTTGGATGTGGACACCTTTGTGGGGGGCCCTTATTCTGTGCCAGATGATACTTGTGTCTGAATCTGCGATTCTTAGTATATTCTTTCTCAGTGATTCTCACAGTTTATTGTATTTAAGAATTATCTCCAAATTTCCCCAGAAACTGACTTGTAAATTCTATCAGCAAGTGATAGAATTACCAAGCGGGCCACACCTGAGAAGCCATGGTTCCAGCCTACAGGCCACCATCCTGTTTTTAGTGCTTCTGGACCCAAAGTGATCCATACCCCTTTATCCAGAAAGAAACACCTCTGGCAGCTAAACTGGTGCAAATGGGGGTGGTGTATTGTCTCATGCCCCCACCTGGGTGAGGGCTGGAATGTGGGCCTGAAGCGGGGCGTGTAGTCTGTGGGGTCAGTTTTCCTCATCCTGCTCAGTGTTCCTCTAAGGCCTGCTAGGGTTCCGTCTCCCCTGAGCTCTCTGTCTCCCTTCGCCCCGAGAAACCCCACTTCCTACTTTCTCTTCTGCTTCGGTGACCGTTTCTGATACCAGGAAGTTCCCCATTGACTTCTGCATGTTGAATCTCCAACAATAGTAATGACCCAGATTTGTGAAAACAGGAATTAATGGTGAGGGAAGTGGTCAAATGAAAACAAAACAAAGACTCAGTCCTTTCTTTTCTTCAGTTGCCTCTGAGCAGGGGTACAGTTTCCTCTAGAACGTAGGTGGTGTAGCAAGACCGGAAAGCCGGTCAGGGAAATGGGCTTAGATTCTGGACCCTCTCCTGGTTGCCAGACTGACATCTGAACCTTCGTGGCATTAAACAGTGACTGGGCTGTTGGGGTCCCACCCCTTAATTAAATGAAGACCTATGTCTGCATCCCCTGGCCAGATTATGCTCTTTGGGGCCCAGGACTATAGCCCGAAACACATTCTAAGATGATCCCAAAAGACAAGCTCGAGGCCGCCACAAGAGAAAAGAAGAAGCTCAAGCACAGCACGTTCTATTGGAAGTGACAGGCTCAGCTTCCGGGAGGAAACAGGCAGCATGAGAAGATGGTACCCCTGACAAGTGTCACCATGTGGCAGCCAGGATAGATGGTTCTGAACCTTTCTTACCTGGGGAGCCCACACACAGAGCTGACATCTGCGGCCCCAGAGCAACGATTCCTGCCAAGCCAGTCGGGCCGTAAATTATGAAACAGGCCAGTTTAGGTGAAGAAGAGAAAGCATGTGAGAAGGAGAAGCAGTGATCACCCAGACAGGGAAGAGTTCCTTTCATTTGGCAGAAAGATTAGTTCGTTGCCTGTTAGAGGGTAGCAGCTGATACTATCATCAGGAGAGAAATGGCCCTTTACAAAAATTGAAGGTAGAGAAAATAAGAGAGATCCAGGAAGGATGCCACACTTGTCATACCCTCTGAGTATTTTGGGGGGATGCTGTTTCTCAAATTAGTTTTGTCTCTCTGTTATTTCTGTGAGACTCCCCTGTTATTGTATACAAATCAGTGCATAATGGATTCTAGAGCCGGAAATTGGTGTGCAGTGGGGATGCAATGTGCAAGAGAAATAATAGGCATTTTATTTCATGGGAGAAAAAGTATAATGAAGCCAATAAAAGTGTCACAATTCTAATGAGTATTGTTAATTGAACATTGACTACGTGCTAAGCACTGTGCATTTTCTTATTTAATCCTTACAATAACCACATGAAGAAGGAATTATTATCCTTGTTTAATAGATGAAGAGGATGACAGAGATTAAATAATTAGCCCCAAATTGCCCAACTAGAAATTGGCAGAACTTGAATTTAAAACGAAATGTTGGAGAAATCTTTGCTCCTGATCATTGTATGTTGATCCTGAGAAAACTGGCCATGGAAGGTGCTAGACTACAGTCATTAACATGATAGCACTTGAGTTAGTCTAGCTTGCATAAAACCTTGGCGTGTGTGTGCCAAAGGCGAGGGTCACGGTACCTACTTGAGAGCAGTTTTGAGACAAATGAGGGAATGCGGGAAAGCCTTAGACAGGCGCCTGACACATGGTAAGTAGAGTTTCTTTTGCTATTATTTCATTATCATCATGTTTATCATTATTAGTTTTCCTGTTATTAGTACAAATACTGTGCAGAGCTAACCAGTAGCAATGTGGCAGATTAAAGAAGACAGAAAACAGGAGGCAATTCCAAATCGGAAGTCGCTGAAAGCCAGCGAAGAGTGTGGATTAATTGCTACGGGGTAAAGAAATTGCAAAGTGAAACTGGGGTTTTCCACATTTAAGAAGATAAAAAAGCACACAGATTATTATTTTTTGCAATCAGAATTCTTCCCACTGGAAAAAGATACCCCGTATTTGACTTTGTCTTAAGGATATGGGAATAGAGATGATTTGTTGGATTGTTTGCCTCACATATTATGGAATCCAAACCAGAGACATTTAGAGTGAGGCCTGTGCCCCTCTACTAAGGGCCCCATCTTGCTCCTTGGGCCAAGGGGAGTGGCTGGGATTCCTGGAATCTGAATATCTGGTGACTGAGGAAGATCAGTATCATATTGAGGAGTCAGCAAGGCTGGAATAGGATCAGGTAGCCAGACTCCAGGAGTGACCTTTGTTTCTTGATTGCCGTGCTCCTTTGTAGTCCCCTGCCATATTGAATCGAGACTGGCCTTTGTGAGCAAGGCACTATAGAAGAAGTGATGGTGGGTGACTTCCAAGGCTACTATCAAGGGCAATGCTACTTCTGCCTTGGTCTCGTGGATCACTCACCCCTGAGGGAAACCAGATGCCATTGGGAGGACACTAAAGCAACCATGTGGGTAAACCTACATGGAGAGAAAGTGAGTCCTCACCCACCAGTCGGCACCAACGTTGGATGATGTTCATTCAGCCCAAGTCAGAGGACTGTAGTCCCGGCTGATATCTTTAACTGTAATTTCCTGAGACACCCTGAGCCAGAACTGTCCAGCCAGACATCCCCAGATTCCTGACCCACAGAAAGCATGGGAGAATAATTGATTACTGTTGTCTTAAGCCACTATGTTTTGGATACATGTTATACAGCATTAGATAACTACTATAGCCTCTTCTCACATACTTTTTGGGCTGTGACTGTGATATCTTATGACCACTAGAACTAGCTCCAATTCTATCCTTTTATTTGCTCCAAGGTACCAGAGCTATAGACGTTTTTCCTGTGTAGCAAGCATGATACTAAGCTTTGTTAGTAGAGGGTGCTGGAGGGACATTGCAGGAGGACGTGTGCTTCTCTTCCTGTTACCTTGTCCAGTCTGTCAGCAGTGCGTGTGTGGGGGACATCCAGTAGTGCCCTGTTCTTGCTGGGCTCCCAGACCACGAAGACCCTCAGCAAGCTTACAGTCCTGGCTCTGTCCCAGTGACCACTGGCTGCAGCTCCCTCAACATGGGCACCATCCATCCCAGTACATCCCATACTTTCCAGTGAGCTGGTTCCCTAAGCTACCTCTCTGCAGCCCTCCCACCTGCCTTGACCCCCTGCACCCAAGGCTAGTTTCCCACAGCCTTCCCAGTGTGGACACTGTGCACCACACTCAAACAAGTAGACTCTCCCACCAGCCACAGACCACTTTTCCCTGGAGGCCTTTTCTGACTTGTCCATGGATTGTTGGCCACTAGTGAGCCAGGCAACCCAGTGAACTTCTCAGCCACCCAGTGGGTACAGTCAGCCCTTCTCCAGTGAGGTCTAGACCACAGCCTTGGGATGTAAGCCTTATACCTTGGGGTATAAGCCTTGGGAAGAGCCCCATCCCCACCGTATGTTTGTCCACCTGTGGGCACTTTCCCTCAGAACGGGGTATTCTTTAGGATTTCCCTTACATATTTATGGCTATCCCTTGTTATAATGAATATCTCTTTAAAATTTCCCTGTTCCGTGGCGGACACAGGAAGCCTATCTGATATGCTGGTATTTGGCCAACATTGAGGATGTGGTTCATGGGGGGGGGGGGCAGACCACTCTAGCATTACATCCCCACTTCAGCCCAGTAGTGAGTGGATGTGATACCCATGGTGGATGGGGACGAGAGCACACACTGGAACTTGTAACAGAATTAAAGGTCAATGTTTTCATGTAAAAAAATAACAGTAATTTAAAAAGGGAAAATTTAAAAATTAAAATTATGTGGTTTCTGTCTTCTGATTGGACCCTAACTAATATAGCCAACCCATTCTTTATTTATTTTTAGTTTTAGTTTTTATTTATTTTTATTTTTGTTTTTTAGAGAGAGAGAGAGAGCGTGTGTATGTGGGGGGGGGGTGGGGGCAGAGGAGAGGGAGAGAGAATCTCAAGCGTGCTCCACGCCCAGCGTGGAACCCAACGTGGGGCTTGATATCATGACCCTGAGATCATGACCTGAGCTGAAATCAAGAGTCAGACGCTTAACCAACTGAGCCACCCAGGCACCCCTAGATAACCCATTCTAAATCCTTCTTTCCTGCCCAGAGACACCAAGGGCAGAAAGAGGATCAGGAAAGGCATCAGGATCCAGGGCAGCCAGTCTTCAGTCTCAGCCTTATTCTGTCCAAGACCACAGGATCACTCATCTGTACTTCATTCTTCTCTCTTGACAGAGATCAGCATGCTTTGTTTCTCCAGGTATCTGGCAGGAGATGGCTACCCTACAGTTTCTACCTTTACCTATCCTCGAACTTTGCAATCAACAGAGATCAAATAGTGCTTCTGCTAGGGGCAGATATGACTGGCCCACTTTGGGTCAGGTGTTCTTTCTTGGTCCAATCAGCTAAAGCTGAGAGTGCAGTTTCTTGTGATATAAACATGGCTAATGGGTCTCTTCTGTTGGTAGATGGAGAGTCCTTAGAGAAGGGGTTGTGGACTGAACCGATCTCTTAAAATATGTCTACCACAGAAGGCTGAAGATCCATTAGTCATACAGCAAAGATTTGGAGGTCATAGACATTTGTCTCCAGACTTTCACTGTTTATCTTCTCTTTGCTATTATTGTAGTTACGGCATCAGAGGTCTGGAAGAATAGAAGTTAGCTGAAACGAAACAAGAAGAAAGTAGCTAAAAATGATGAATTATAGATCATTCCATCCATAGAAATATTCGAACTGCAGAAACCTTTACATGCCTGATTTCACATGGAGAGGAACGTGACTAACTTCTTCAGCCATTTCTTTGTTTGCATCAAGATGGGAAAGTCAGGCCTTTCTCTAATACCCACCCCCCACCCCTCTTCATTCTAAATTCCACCTTTCTGGCAGGAGGCACCAACAGAGAAGCCACAACTACCTCATGAAGGAATGAGAGCCAAGTATAAAGGTTAGGAAGGAGAAAGGTAGAGAAGATTCTGGTGGAGTGTAAGTTGGCTCAGAGTAAATGAGATGACTCAGAGTCAAGGAGAGTCAGTGCAAGCTTGGTAGTGATGTAAGGAGACCTCAAAAAAGAAAAAAAAAATGTTTGTAGATTTCCGTGTGATGGTACAGTGGCAACAATCCCAGTAAAGGAAGTTTAGCAAGAGGCCAACACCAACCACTGTAGGTAGAACTCCTCCGAAAAAAAACAGGTAATGTCTTAAGCAAGTTGTTTCTATGAATTGGGAGTGTGTGTGTAGAACTAAAATGTTACTAGTTAGCTAGTTAACAATTCTAGTCACAAAACCAATTGCTTTAAATAACAAAACCCTGTCTTGATTAAACCGATAGTATAGTAGCTGAAGTATCAGCTGAACTGGGATCTGTGTGGCAAAATGGGAGTCCATTCAAACCTACGTGGGGGAATCTCAAGACATTTACTTGGGGTACTAATGACTTCAATTAGGACAGAACACATTACTTAAACCAAGCAAATGATCAGCCTCTGCATATAGAAGTGTGAAAGGAGCTTTAATTAATTTACCAATTGCACTTCTCATCTTAAGCGGTCCATTGATTTGGGTCTGTTAGTGGTTAAGTTGCTGTTTTCTCTTAAAAAGTATGGTGTCCCTGATGGGGTGAGTGGGAGGGAGGGAGTGGCTAGAATGCGTACCCGGCCCTGGGCACTGGCAGACAATGTTGCCCTAATACTTGCTGAGGTACGTAAGATTCCCTAGGGTCATTCCAATATGTCCTTTGTATAAAAGGCAGTCAAGTTACTGCAGAGTACCCAAATTGGCAAGGCTCTAGTGCCATTCCCATCCGCCAGTATATGAACTCACTGCTTCAGTGATACGTGTAAAGCCTGAGTAGAAGGTTATCTCTACCCGGAAATACAGAGGAGGGCTTGGGAGGAGAACGAGAAAGGTGGGTATGATTTGATGAGGAGCAGGGTGAAAAGGAGGACTCAGCATGAGGGGACACCGTCCGTGGAGGGCATGTCCGCATGGGGAGCAATAGGGCAGGGAGGTTTGGTTTCATTACTGTTCACATAGATTCCTCTGTGATCACTTAGAAGCAAGGAGAAAAGAAGAAACTGGGTGTTTCTAAGAATCCTTTTATGTACGGAATGTCAAACCAAATGAATGCGTTTCACTTACTTGGAATATGACAATCTATTAAGACATAGGGTAGATTTGTTGACCGTCATTATGAATAAATATTGGAACGGGCTAATGTGAGACATTGTGAACCTTCCGTCTGTAGGCATTCTGAAAAACTAAGTAAATAACCTGCTTCCTTTTGGGCTTTTTATTCTGCAACAAACCCTGAGGAAGGAGTGTCCAAGTTCATGAATTGGCCACCAGGGGTCACCAGAAGAATTTCAAGGGCTTCTGAGGCAAAGCCCTGGTTTCTTGCTCACTAACAGAAGGTGCAGGTTTGTGGCACCGGTACGCCCACACCCTCCTGTTGGTAGAGAGACTTCTTACTTAAATATTTATGACTCCCCATGTCCTTTCTCTTATATTTAAAGTTTCTTTGTCCCTTCTTTGTCCCCAGTTCCTACTACACTACTTGGACCTATAGGTCATTAACAAGAGATTTTTGTTTTCTTTTTAATTAAATGTATAAATGCTTATCAGTAGGGGATTACTCATCTTTCAGGTCCTAGCTCAAATGATAGCCCCTCACCAGATGCCTTAAGTATTCAATCTAATGGCTTTCCATTGCCCTCTTACATCACCCACTTATTTAATTACTTATTTATTACCTATCTTCCCACCTCACCAGAGAAAAAATCAGAGCTAACATTTAAATAGCTGTGCCAGGCGCTATTCTAAGTTCTGTGCATATATTATATTAACTCTTTGAATCTGTGCCACAGCTATATAAGATGGGCCTTTTAATTCTTAAGCAGAGGACACTGAGACACAGAAGTTAAGCAACTTGCTCAGGGGCACACAGCTGTAAAATAAGGTAGTTGGAATTCAAACTTTGGCATTCTGGTGCCAAAATCCATGCTCTTAACCATTGAGTATCCTACCTGTCCATGAGTGAAAGCTGGTCTGCATCCCCAGGCTTAGAACAGTGCCTGTCAGTGTTGTATGTTAAATGCATTAATACATTGTGGTAAATTCAGAATGCCACACTGTTTAGTTAAATCATCATATGTACTGTTATGGAAAGATTTTTGTAATATATTAAGTGACCATAGCAAATATAGAATATTACATATAGCCTCGTCCTATTTTCAGAAAAAAAAAAGGTATTTACACACATGGCTTATATGACATCTACAAAATATTTATATATGTATGTGTTGGGGAGTTAGAGAAAAATATGGAAGATTAAACCATCTCCATGATCATTTCTAGGGACCATGACTGGTGGGGTAAGGGGGATTTTTTTTTTTAATACCTTCTTTAAAAAACTGTTAGTTAAGAATAAGTGTTTTCTTTATAACAATAAATGTTAAGGACAATTTCTAAAACTTTTGACAAAAATAAATGCCCTTTTTCTCTTCTTCCATACACTCTTGAATTATAACTTCAAAATCATAAATACTTTAAAAGCCCTGGCCTTTGTAAATCTGTAAATAAATAAGAGCAATTTTTTCTTACTTTATTTGAGCTCAGGTTTTACAATGTGGTTTTGTTCAGGATGTCTTCATTTACTTTTATTCTTTCCTAAGTTGGGGTGAGGAGTGAGAGGGCTGCATTCTCACAATTGAGAGCTAAATAGATCATCCTGCAAGTTATCACATAATAGCTTTATGCCATTATTGCTGATGTAATTATTATTATATGTATGACATCAGGATGTCATATCATGTTACAAAAGTCTGCGTGCTGTGGTATAACTAACTCTTGGGATTTTAACACTGAATATGTAAACCTTTGTTTTCCAGCATCTGACTTTTGCGTTTTATTCCCGATAAGGGCAGTGTTAGTTCATAGGTTAGTTGGCGTATCAAAGTAGAAAGATGTGTGCATGGCGTTTTCTTGAAAAAAATGGGCTTCCTTAAGGGTTGTTGAGCTCATTCACCTCCTTCAGGAAAGTACATTTGAGGAGCAAGGTCAGCTGAGGTTGGAGGTGTGTATGCTGATCTCTTATTATTGAAGCATTCCAAGAATGCAGTGTCCTGTACTTCAAAGTTGCATAATAAAGATGTTTGGCACCGATCTGTTTGACTTCACTTTGTAGTGTGGCCTCTCAGGTCAGGCTATTTTTCTGAGAGCCCAGAGGTCCCATCCTTGTGCCAGGTCACAGGAAGGGACATGAAAAGCTAGGGGAGGATAGGGCAGAGACCAGAGGGCCCAGGCACCCAAGAGGACAAACTTCCTTAGCCCTCACAAATTTCTCAGCCCTGCCTCCACATCAGAACCACCTGGGGACTTTTAAAAACATCCATGCCTACCTCACTCCAGACCAGTTGAGTTGGAATCGCTGGGATTTGGACCTAGGCAGCAATTTTTTACAAAGCTATTTTAATGGGTGGCCAAGGTTGAGAATCATTGGCTCACATGTAGCACACCGTGGCTTCTATAAGCTCCTGTGCACATTAGGAAGGAAGTGGGGGCTGGGCGTCCACTGGAATGAGTGGACGCACAGTACCCCTCACATCCCCGGGGAGGCTGGAACTGCTCCCATTGAGATCCATTGCTTCTCCACCGCTAACACGCTCACAAGTGGGAGGTGGTCCTGGTGAGTGGTATTGAAGAGCGAGTTGGAGGGTCTGAGGGGAGCTAAAAATCACTGATTCAAACAAGGCACCCACAGTTGGGGCTAGGCAGGTTAGGTCGGAGCTGGTTCTATTTAATCGGCCCAGCAGAGTCTGCAATATCATTTCATGATACTTTTTCTCATGTCTGTGAGGTGGGCCTTGTTGCCATTTGATGGATAAGGAAACTGGGCTGGAAAGATTGGAGGGCCGGGATCACACAGCTATTTTGTGGCCAAGCAGGACCAGAATCTGTGTGGCTACTGATCCAGGGCTCACCCTACGTCCCCACAGCAGCCTTAGAAGGCTGTATTAGTATTTCCTGCTTCAACTTACAAGACAAGTCTCTTGAATTCTTTATGGACTTTTGCAACCCTTGTGGCAAGGGGCTAACTAGTGAAAAACTGACCAGGGAAGATATCCGCCAAAGGAGCAAGGACCCACTTTTCCTATTCCCTCATTTATAGATCTTTTACATTAAAACTATAAATTCTGAGTGTTTCTTTATTACAGCAATAGCTAACGTGTGCAGAACACGTACTCTATGCTACTCACTAAACTTTGAAGATTAATTTGAGTCCTCCCATCAACCACATGGCATAGGTACTATTACTATTTTTTTCATAATACTATTATTGATACTATTATTGATTGTACAGATGAGAAAACTGAGGTTCAGAGAGCTTAGGCAACTTGCTTAAAGCCACATAGCTAGTGGATAGTAGAGCCCAGATCTGAATCCAGTTTGGGGCAAGAGCTCACACACTGGTATCCATTATACCAGGCTGAGTTAGAGCCCTGCTGATCTGAGTTCCCAGTCTGACTCTGGCCTCCTACCTTTTTCTACCTGTTTCTTTAATTGTAATAATTGTTTACACTTCTTGTGCCTTTATCAGACGTTAGGCATTGTTCCAAGGGCTTTACAAATTTTATCTCATTTAATTTCTTGATGCTGGCCCCCTCATAGAGAGGCTCTTGTCCAGCTTACAGCTGTTCTTACCACCACCCCTCTTTCTGCAAGGCCCCCTTGTCCCCTTTCTGAAGCTGCTAAAGGACTCTGTCAGACTTCTGGTGACTTCTGCCCATCTGTCCTCCCGGCTAGAACCCTGTGCTCAGCTCTTCTTCCAGGTTCTTGGTGGTGGTGTCCCAGATCGCCTCCCCTTGAGTCAGTCTGCCTCTGCCCACAGCCTTCCCACATCACCCATGGGGACACCGCAGGCCACTCAGACCATCAAATGAAACACTGGTTGGTGTCTGTGTGACTGGGCTAAGCGAGGGGAGGGGTTGCAGGATTTTATTCTGAGCTGAAGCAATGAGATCTTTGCTTGTAGAGACCGGTTGACTGAACATCAAATGAGCCACAACACCCAGAGAGCGCTCACTGTCACATCCAACTGTGAGCCTCCCTGGAGCCACTTAGAGCTCCTTCCAGATAGCTCTGGAGGATTCCCTTAGGGCCAGGTGGCCTGTCATTCACCACTCTCACATCCAGCTCTTTTGTGTTGGGGGGATTTTCCCCTCCCATTTCCCTCTGTCTGTGGTGTTCCCTGGCTCCTCTCATGGCTGGATGGTTCTAGAACTCAGGTCTCATTCAGCTCAGGATCTCACTGAGTCCTTCCATGATCACTTGTGTTTAAAGGAAGCATTATTCTTTTCTGCCTTCACCTACTCTTTTTTTGTTTGTTTGTTTAAGATTTTATTTATTTGTCAGAGAGAGAGACAGAGAGAGAGCATGAGCAGGGAGCCAGCAGCAGGCAGAGGGAAAGGGAGAAGCATACTCCCTGCGGAGCAGGGAGCCTGACGCAGGGCTCGATCCCAGGATCCTGAGATCATGACCTGAGCCGAAGGCAGACGCTTAACTGACTGAGCCACCCAGGTGCCCCCTCGCCCACTCTCTTAACATCACCTTTATTTCCTTTCCACATGCTTTAATCATCGAGTTTTTTCCTTTACTTACTTATGGTCTGTATTTCCCATGAAAACGTAAGCTGGAAGTAGTTTTTGGTTTTTTTTTTTAACTCACTGCCCTGCTATGTAGCTACTTCCAGCACAGTGCCTGACCCCTACGAGGTGCTCAATAGATATGTAAAGAAAGAAGAAAGAAGTAAAGACCCCTCTCTCATGGAGGTTGATGGTATTGACTACTGCCAGAAGCTCATTTTCGTCACCCCAGCCATGCCAGTGACCTTTTCTTACTTCCTCTTCTCTGCCTCCTTAATCAAGTTGTACCTTGCTTGGGGTTTTTGTTGCTGTTGTTTGCATTGGCTGAACCACTCCGGGCCTGCGCGGTTCTTCTCAGCTCCCGCGCGTTGAAGGAAGTGGTTGCTGTCCTTGTGAACACCCTCTTGGTGAATCAAATCCGAAGGGCCATTTGGGCTCCCAGTGAAGCGGGCCAACTGTCACTGAGGAGGAGGGGCTGTTGGTTGTGCCTCTGTGGGACTTTGTTGGTCAAATGCAAGTTGAAACCGCTAAAACAATATAACCATGCCCTAGGCAATGTACTGGGTTTCTAGGGGCATATGAGCTTCTATATTCAGTGGGTTTCCTGGCTATTGGCTCGGTAAGACTGAACTGAGCAACATAGATACTGGCATTATGGGGCAGATACTAATTCAACGCAAGAGATAACCAGCACTTGGCTTGTAATGGAGAGCAGTCACTGGGGTCTGGGGAAGGCTTTGGGAGATGTAGTCAAGGCAGTGAACGACGCAGGATCTGGATAAGTTTGCTCGAGTGTATTCTTTGGCTTAGTACTCTGTGTGGTCCCTGGCTTCTCTGTCCCCCTTAGGTAGACCCCACGGTTGCTCCAGTGGCCCTCTGGCTGCAGGGAGGGCCCGGAGGTTCATCCATGTTTGGACTCTTTGTGGAACACGGACCTTATTTTGTCACAAGTAACATGACCTGTAAGTATTGCTTGGACTCTATTTTCCTATGGAGAGGTTTTCACCTGAACCTTATATCTGCTCCAGAAAAAATTTAAAGTGTACGTGGAACCACAAGGAATAACATAATAGTTTTAGATGATAAAAACGTCGCTCTTTGGTGATGTCTGTCCAAGAAGGAGAAGGCACCAGGGTGAGTATCCTGGCTGGGCTGCTTTCTCCCTTGAAATTTGGTTGAAAGGTTCTAAGCTATTTTCTTGCAGTCTGCTGCTGACTCAAGCAATCTGAGCTTATGAAAACAGTTGGTATCTATTACTCTTTGGGCGAGCTCTTTTGCATGAGACTAATGGATGGAATTATATCCCTAATTATTCACACAAACTGAACACCGTATGGTTCAGTCGCATAAATGATCAGATATCCTGGAGGCAAGATGCTGTGGGTGGGGGTGGGGGCAGAGGAAGGTGTGGAGGAGTCACACCTGGCTGTCACCCAGGTTTACCTCCATCTCATTTTTGGGGGGTGGGGGAGATCGTTTACTTTCCCTGGGCCCGAATTTGGAGGGTGAACCATTCTGTGACTCAGGTAAAAAAGCATGTCTGCCATTTCTGTTGGAGTTGTTCTCCTTGGCATAGGCTAGGAGGAAGAAGATTCATAAGGATCAGACATTAAGAAGGGTTGATTGGATCAGACAGATGGGTTTACCCCTATAAGTAGTTGAAGAGTTTTTCCAGTTGCATGGGGTCTTGTTTCCAAACTTCATCCTAGAAAAGGATGTAGAAACCCTTGGGGTCCAGGAAAAGTAAAGGAGAGGAGAGGAGAAGAAAACGGTATTGGTGTCTATTCCCCACTGCGAGAGTATGAAGCAATGTCAGAGGGACACCCGGAGTTCATTGATAGGATGGGGACAGGTGGGCTTGTTGGGCTCCTGAACAAAGCTGGGCCCTAGATGGGATGTTTTGTTAAAGACCCAGTCTCAAACCTCTTTGTTTTGCTAGTGCATCCCAGAGACTTCGCTTGGACCACCACACTTTCCATGCTTTACATTGATAATCCAGTGAGTATCTGATGACCTTATGAAATGTCAATGTGGGCCTCTCTTGTCTTTTTTCTTTTTATAAAATATATTTAAGAGATGGGGGGCAGGAAATAGAGATTTAGGGTTTTTTTTTTTTGCTTTTTAAAATAGAATTTAATCTATTAAAAAGCATTTGGGATTTAGTTTTTCTAACATGTATCCTTAAATCTGAGTTTGGGAATTTTGCTTGCTATCTTCTCTCCTCTCATTTTAAATCTTTTTTTTTTAAAGATTTTATTTATTTGAGAGAGAGAGAATGAGAGATACAGAGCACGAGAGGGAAGAAGGTCAGAGGGAGAAGCAGACTCCCTGTTGAGCAGGGAGCCCGATGCGGGACTCAATCCCGGGACTCAGGATCATGACCTGCGCTGAAGGCAGTTGCTTAACCAACTGAGCCACCCAGGCTCCCCTCTCATTTTAAATCTTATGAAATGTCCTGTTCAGTGCATTATACCATCCAGGATAAGGGATTAGTTTCTTTCCACTGATTATATGGCTTCCCCATATCATGGATTATTATATAGTATTAGAATTCCTAATTTTTCTAAGAGAGTTCTAGGTTTAAAAAGTCAAAGCTGGTCTCCCTCATTTATCACAGTGAGCCTCACCTCGGAATAAAAAGTAGAATTCTCCTTGGGAAGTTCTTCTGAAATTGAGTCTAGTAAACAGCAAAATAGTCTTGGTCAGCTTCTGCGGCAAGAGTATCTTTACCCCCTAGCTAATTTCTCTGATTTCTTTCACTTCCCACATGGTTCAAAGAGAAAACAGATAAATAGGGAGTGAAAGGAGAACAACATACCCATTCCCCCCCACCTTTCGCACCAAGTTTTGTCAAACATCCTCTTTCCTAGTCTATATAACTGCATATTTATGTTGCCTAAGTTGAATGAAATGTCCTGTTCCCTTGTGTGTTTGGGGAAAACAAAAACAAAATCAAAATACTTAGGTGTGGTTGAGGTGCACCCCTTATACAAATTATTGATGCAAAATCAGTGATATCTTCTTATTTTTACAGCTTAGTTGTCTAGGAACTTCTAGGTATAAGGAAATATTAGTTTAAAACTAATCTTTATTTTAAAACCTACTTACTGAATATGAAGGGGCTTAGTGGCCGTATTTCTCACAAATGAAAAATCAAAACACACACACACACACACACACACACACACACACACACACACACCATCTTTTATCTCGAGCCTAGAGAGTTCCTTCTTGTCAGGACAGAGCAATGCACTCTCCAGGTTTCAGAAAGGAGACAACCTTGGGTCTTTTGATACTATGTTGGGGGCCAGGAAAGGTGAATTCCTCCCCCTTAAATCAACATCAAATCAAATCAACCACAGTGGAATCAGGACAGCTCAGCCACTGACCTTTGTGCTAATTTTTTTTTTCTTTTTTAGAGAGAGAGCAAGAGGTGGGGGTGGAGGGTAGGAGGGAGAGAGAGCATCCCAAGCAGACTCTGCACTGAGCGTGGAGCCTGACAACGGGGCTTGATCTCACAACCCCGGAGATCACAACCTGAGCGGAAACCAAGAGTTGGACGCTCAACCGACTGAGCCACCTGGTGCTGATATTTTATTTGCGCTCGGAGGAGAGGGGAGGAAAAAGGCGAAATGCAGCATCCTCCTGTGACGATGACTAAATGCACATGGGGTAGAGGCAAAAATCCGAGATCAGAGGCTTGGCCCTTTGGGATAAGGTTGATTTCCTTACAGTGTGGTATCTTCCGGAGGGCTCCGAGGCTTGTGCTTCTCTGTTTACACCTGCTTATTTATTTCACCTTCAGGTGGGCACAGGCTTCAGTTTTACTGACGACCCCCAGGGATATGCAGTCAATGAGAATGATGTGGCACGGAATTTATACAGGTAAAAGGTCCTGGATCCCTCTTGGCCTTCTTCAGACCAAACATTTTTCTATTTCAATACAGAAATTCATCCAATAGTGTAAGTATTACTGATTGGTCCTCGTGGTCTAATTCTTTAAAGACATTTTAAGAATACTTCCACATGAGGAGCTCACATCCACATGCATGCGCGTACGCACGCACGGTCTATTTTCCACTTCGTTACCTTATCACTGATGATTGTGAAAATGGCCAGCAGAGGAAATGACAGGAAAAGCTGGAATCCTAAGGCATGATTATAATTTTGTAAAAATAGCCTTTAAGAAACAATAGAAACAGCAGAATTATTCAACCAAAGATTATTTTTCAAACCTTTCAGCCATATGCCTGAGAGGATTTCTGCTTGCTTTTCAACATTGCATTTTAACTTTGCATTTGCCTGGAAACATCTTCCTAGATGCTTGCTTGTATCTTTTCTTTCTCTCTGAGGCCTTCAAATGCTGTTTTCCCCT
This sequence comes from Callorhinus ursinus, assembly GCF_003265705.2. NCBI lineage: Eukaryota > Metazoa > Chordata > Mammalia > Carnivora > Otariidae > Callorhinus > Callorhinus ursinus. The sequence goes on along the minus strand of NW_027397074.1, from coordinate 44,606,846 downwards.
CGCTTGCTTCTCCTTCATGACTCCCAAGCTGAAAGCTCGGTTTGCTAGCTAGTCTCTTACTTTTTTCCTTCATCTTACAAAATTATTCTTGTGCTAAAAAGAAGAAAAAAATGGAAGGAAAATGTAAAGTTGTAAGCCTGGTCAAACAGTGTACATATAATTTCTTCTTTTTCTTACATTTGTTACAGCCATTTTTAGTACTTTTTTTTTTTTTTTAAGTGAGTGACCGTTCTTATTTGGTCACATTTTTCCAGTCTGTAAATTATTACTAGAGATCAAATCCTGAATTCTTTCACATCACTAGGGCACCTACTTTAGGCATTATAATCATTTACTAAAAAAATCCTATTGCCTAGAAAGAGTTAACCAGCTCCCCTATTCCCCAGTTGCACCAAACACTCGTTCCGCATGGTGAGCAAACCCAACCAATCCCTAAAGTGAAAGTAAATCTGATAGAAGTCAGAGTTTTTTCATCTCTGACAAAAGTTTTCCGTTTTATTTTTTCTCCCTAAGGCAGATGGCTGGGGGACAGAGGGAAGAGGAACTTGGCCTTTCTTCCAGAGCTATTTCTCTCTCTCTCCCTTCCTGACCCAGAAAACAATATGGTGGCTATTTTCTACACTTTCATTTGTCCTATGTCCCCTTATTTTAACACTTCCATTCAGTTTCTGGGGGGGAGGGCTAGGACCCCACACTTTAGCTACCAGGTACAGTAGGTCCTGGGAGCAGATTAGCCAGATTTCCACAGGGGTTTCCCTTCCTGTGCCCCTAGCTCAGGCACCTCCTGTTTCCTTATAGAGACAGAGTTGTGGTGGCTATCCTTACAAGTTTACTCAAGCACCATGAGCAGTGACTGTGTGCTCTCATTTTACAGATAGGAAACCTACTCCGCCCGCCCCCCATTCCTCCCCACCCGCTCCGACCCTCTTTTGGTTTAAATCTAAACAAGCTCAGTTGTTTAACTAGCAAACACCCAGAGGGCGGAGGTTCCAAGAAATGCATCAATCCCCACTAAGCCAGAGCATGCAACCATGCCATTCCTTTTCTGTCTCTCCTTCCCCTCTCCCAAAGATGGTCCCAACTTCCGTTGACCCTCCGTGTGGTTATTTACTGCTGACATGTGGTACATCTCCTTTTGCATGACATGTAAAGAGAACCTATTTCAAAGCATCCATTGTTTATAGCTGTTTCAGTTCTTTTTGCTTCAGGCTCTTAGAACTGGAAAATAGCTAATCAAGGGTAGTGCAGAAAACTGATTTCAGCTGTTTCCTTTATAGTTTACACTATTTGTTTCCCTTTGTGACTACATTCTTCTCTCCAGCTCTCCAGATGGGTGTTTGGAATAAGAAAGTCTCTTTGAAACCTATAAACGGGTTACTACAGGTTTAAAGAGTGGACCTTCTTTTTCTCCCTTTGAAAAACATTTCTTTTTTTTTTTTTTCCTGAAAATCCCGTTCCTTTTGACTATTAATAGTCCATGGCTGTAAGGAGTAGACGCCTACTAAAGAGGCATTTGACATTCACACTCAGGCTGCTTTCCTTTGTGTTTGGAAGTAAAGTTTTTTGGTTTTTTTTTTTATTAACAACATGTTTATATATTCAAATTTTTGGTATTTGGAACATGCTATTAAGCCACAATGCCCCTTTGGTTTAGGTTAAAAAAAATAATTGTACTAAAGAATAATGAATTTATTAACTGATTTGGAGTATACTGTCTGGTGCCATTCTCCTTCTGTCACTGTTTATCAATTGCCTGCTCTGTGCCAGACACTTTTCCTGGTGCAGGTGACAGAGTAGTCAACCAGCCCCAGGGTCCTCACTCTGGTGCTTACCATCGAGTGGCGTGCCTGTAGCTAGCTTCTAGCAGCGGATGGAAATGATAGTATCGTTCAGTTCCATCTGTTGGTTTGTATAGGAAATAATATCAATTCCAAACAAAGCTCATAACAATGACTCTGACACAAATTTCATATATTAGATGAGAACACTGCGTGATTGGCACGGGCAGAGCAGATCAGGGCCCAGCCGTCCTAGCTGTAGAATGAATGGGAGGATGTGGTAGGCTGCCACCGAATAAAATGACAAGTTTCTTGTCACTGCGCTTATTTCACTTGAACTGTTAGTGACTAATGCTGTCCCTTGTTTAGCTTTTGTTGGTGTGGAACTTTTGTTTAGAGTATCTTAACCTCGCTTCTTTTGAATGTCTCATATTTATTATGCCTCTGACTCCACCAGACTCTCTAGTGCGTTATCATTTCCATCTCCCTTCTGTGCCCTGAACCCACCAATTTCCCTTTTTACAAAATTTATCTGAGGAAGACTTTCTTCCTAGTCATTGTCCCTTGCAAGCTCGGTTTCTTCCTGTTGTCCTTTAATGTAACTTTCTGCCACCAGGTGGCCTTTGACTAAATTCAACTTACTAGACAAGGCCCTTGGCACAATGCTAGCAAGGTTGCCAAATAGAATCATCTGACAGAGGCTTGCTTCCTGGGACATCTATCTCTTTTGCCTGAATAAATGCGTGGCGTGCACGCACACACACACACTCATGCACACACACGTACATTATGTATTATAGATTTTAGCAATTCTGCTTCTAAAATTTGAAACTTTTATGTAGGCTTGATTCTAGATTATATTTTTAAGCAAACCCTCACCATGGAATACGAATTACACACAGTGGAGTAAAACACAGTTAAACAAGCAAATGGCATATGTAAATCCAACTTACTAAATTTACTTTTTTCATTCTTCACTCCCATTTAAGAAAGGTCTACCAAGGGCTTGCTATGATTAGCCGAATGTTTGTTCTGATCTTCTTGTGAAATTAAAACTATAACTTCCTCAAGAGGGGGGCCTTGCCTTGGAAACATGAGCTAGAAAATCCTGCCTTTTTCGAGCTAGAAGCAACCTGAGAGGTTAGCTCCTTGAACTAAGATTGCCAGATGAAATACAGAACGCCCAGTTAAATGTTAATTTCAGATAAATAATGGATAATGTTTTTACTCTAAGTATGTCCCATGCAATATTTGGGTCATAGTTACATGAAAACATTATTTGTTGTTTATCTGAAATTCAAGTTTAATTGGACGTCTTGTATTTTTATTTGCTAAGGCTGGCAACCCTGACAACTTTAACAGATTCTCCAAGGAAGTAAGTTTTAAGCTAAAGCATAAGGCTTAAGTGAGATTTACTATATTAAATTGTCTATTGCCATTCCAACTAGCAGGAAGAGAGACAGAGAAGTAGTTTTTAGCCTGAAGGGTGGCGAGGGAAGGGTGGAAAATAAACTTCTATTTTTATCTCCACGCTAAAGCCAGCTTATTGCCAGCACAAACATGGAAGCTATATAGTGCGGCTTCCCAGATTTATTTGCTACAAAGACTTTAGTTACTATAAATAATAAATACAGAAATACACCACAGCTCTACAGTGGTCTTTAATGGAGGATTTTTATGGAGCCTTTGAAAATTAAGTACAGCCAGGATCTTGGGGATTGTAATGACCCAGTTTTGCCTCCCTGTAACCCTTGAACTTTCTCCTCCTCCTGGTTTTGCAGGGTCTCCTTGCCTTTCATCTTCACTGGATAGTTCATGGCTTTTAGTCCCTCAGCAGGAAGCTGGAACAAAAGCGCTGCCTAGCTTCTCAGACAATGCAATCTGGGTCAACACACTCTTAGAGCTTCTGAGTTTCATAAGTTTTGTTTCCTTTTTGAAAGATTTTGGTCAAGTAGAGAATCACTCAGTAATCTACCCTTTTCTTGCTTGTTATGAAATAATTTGAGTCTGTTTAAATCTATTTCAGTATAACTCATTGAAGTGGCTATTGGTGTTCTATAGTGTGATTTTTTTTTTTTTTTTTTTTTTTGAGCCTAGATGCCACTGGACAGTTACTTCCAAATCTGGCCATTTGGTGGTTTTCTTGTAGACTATGGCCATTTTACAGGGTTTTTGTTGTTGTTGTTGTTGTTCTTGGGTTATTACAATGCTGAAATTTGGGGAACCCCATTAGAAATGTTCAGGGTTCCCCCATAGGAAGAGGATGGTAAGCCAATAAGGTTCTCATTACTTCACCACAAACCCAGGTTAATGGGGTCATAAGGTTTGTGGAACCTCCCCCAAGAATTGCTATAATAATAGATGAAAGCCCATATCACTTTGCTCAAGGGTCCCCTCAACATCTAGATGGTCCAGGTTGGTAATGCAGAGATTTGGAAACCTGCCCAGGGTGTTGACTCACCTTAATGGGTAAAGTAAGCCCAAAATTATTTCCTAACCATCCACAGTGTGGAATGTCACGTACATGACACTTTGAATATAATGCCTACCAGAGCTCACAGCCTAATAGCATCTTACTTCAAATGTGAAACCTAGGGGCGCCTGGGTGGCTCAGTCGTAAAGCATCTGCCTTCGGCTCAGGTCATGATCCCGGGTCCTGGGATCGAGCCCCACATCGGGCTCCCTGCTCAGCGGGAAGCCTGCGTCTGCCTCTCCCACTCCCCCTGCTTGTGTTCCCTCTCTCGTTGTATCTCTGTGTCAAATAAATAAATAAAACCTTAAAAAAAAAAGTGAAACCTATTGTCAGAGAGTTAGATTTAGTAGCATAGCATTAAACTCTTCTGATGCCATGTGATATTTTTTATTGTTGTTCTTTTTGCAGTGCATTAGTTCAGTTTTTCCTGTTGTTTCCTGAATATAAAGAAAATGACTTTTATGCCACTGGGGAGGTAAGTTGAAGTCATGTTTTCTTGTGTGCTTCCAATATCATCAGGACTGAAATATGTCATGATACTGTGATTCATGCATTCAGTCTGTAAACACACACGCACACACACACACACACAAACACACATTAATATTAATTCAGCCCATATTCAAAATTTTCTATTTACTCCCAAAATGTTTTCCATAACATTTTTTATTATAAATCCAGGGCTCCCTAAAGTTTTGTATATCACAGTGTGTTGTTAGGTCTCAGCCCCCTGCCATTTTTTAAAAACTTTTATTTATTTATTTGAGAGAGAGAGAGAGAACCCGAGTCGGGGTGGGGGGATCTGGTGGAGGGAGAGGGAGAGCAAACTCCCCACTGAGCAGGGAGCCCGACACGCGGCTCGATCCCAGGACCCTTGGATCATGACCTGAGCTGAAGGCAACGGCTTAACCAACTGAGCCACCCAGGAGCCCCCGTCCCCTGCCTTTTTTGTTGTAGTTGTCATTCATGATGATGATTTTGAAGAGTCTAGGCCAGGTGCCCTGTAAAATATCCCATTTTCTGGATTTGTCTGATTCTTTCCTCATTGCTTACATTCAGTGAAAACATTTTGGCAGGAACATTACATAGATGATACTGTGTACTTCTATTGTATCACATCACGAAGCACATAATACCTGTTTGTCTCATTATCGGCAATACTAAACTTGATCACTTGGTCCAAGTGGTATCTGCCCGATCTCACCATTGGAAAGGTACCCTTTTCCTTTTGAAATTAATAAATAATGTGAGACCATGTGAAAATCTATTTCCCCCCAAACCTGTGACCCACTAGTTTTAGCATTCATTGATGATTCCTCTCTGAATCGGTTATTCCCCTGGGGCTTATAAAATGGTGATTTGGGGGGATCTCTCATCCTACAGATATCATCTGGTATTCTTCTATAGAGATCTTTCCCTCCTCTTCTTCTCTATTATTTATTTTTTTAAATATCACTGCGGACTCTTGGTTTGTTATTTCTGCTTGATGTGTTAAAATTTTTTGCCATTATTACTATTTTTGATGTTCATATTTCCCATCCTTGGTCAGAGGGAGCCCCTTCAGACTGGCTCTTATGTCTTTTTTGATGGGGCCCAATTAGTCTTTGAGCATTTCCTTGCTTTTTGGCACAAATCTATGCTCTAGGATTGTCTTCTACTTTCCCTGCCCTAGCACTGGAATCAGTCATTTCTTCAAGGAACCCTGGCTCCTTTTAATGGGGGATGGTTTTAAAAACCAAGGTCTGAGCACAAAGTGTGCTCATTGGTACTGGGATGCCATTTCTTTTCGACTTTCTCCGGAGGCAGAAGTGGGGAACAGAACGACTTCATACTGATACCCATAATTTTAATGCAACATCACAAGTTTCTTTTTTCCTTTCCCCATTCTGTATACCCCTTCACCCACATTGTGGACCGTGTTTCCCAACAGCATCAGTATATTTCCCTCTTGGCTGAATCCTACGATATGTGCCCAATGATTTTCGATTACTACATCAGAACCACTACCAACAAGGAAACCTCCAAGTTACTTTCAATATTTTTTGCTATAATTACTTTTACCCTTAGACTGTATTTCACTATAGGTTTAAAAGTACCATGTTTAAAAGTTATAAGACTCAACTCTATTTTTTTCCTAAGGTGATTATGTTACAATTTAACATACAGTTGGGTTCACTTGCATAGGTTGGCTTCAGTTTTAGGATCTGCTTTTTTTTCATACATTTAAATGTAAGGTTTTTTTTAAGAATGTATAGCAGCCAATATTTTGAGAACACAAAAATCCCTAGGTGCCAGGTATACAGTCGTGAACAAAACAAAAGAGTTTCCTCCCTTCATACATTGTAGAGGTGAAGACAGTGATAAATGAAGAAATAAAAATGTACTGTACATCAGGCATTGATAAGGGTCATGAAAAAAGATAAAGCAGGTGAGAGGGTTGCGGAGTGATGGAGGTGCTATTGTGCGTAAGATTGTCAGAGGTTCTCTGGAGGCAGGTGGGTAGAGCACATGTAGCAGAATGAGTGAGGTAGTCGAGCTATAGCTACAATTATCTTGGAGAAGAGCTTTCTTGGAAGGAGGAACAGCAAATGCAGACTCTGAGTTGGGGACAGACTCATGGAAAAGCACGGAGCCACTGTAGAAGGATCTGAGATGGGAGAGGCCGGCAGATCATGTAGGTCCATGGTAGAGTTTGGACTTCATTCTAAGTGTAATGGGAACTCGTTGAAGGGTGCAGTGTTCACTGAAAGAGTAGTTAGAATCAAATTCAATTCAACACACATGTTTGAGGGACTACTAGGTCTGAGGCATTGGACAAGTATTAGAAATTCAGTGATTAATAAGACATTAACTCTACCCTAAATCTGTAAGCCTGGCAATAAACACAATGCCAAATGAAAAGTACAATTAGAGAGGTAGGTATAAAGACAAATAGCACAAGGAGAGTGCACATAGCTACCTCTCAATGTGGGATCCTCAGGAAGGGCCAAACAGAAGAGGGGTTACAATTAAGCTGGATTTTGAATTATGAGGAGACGTGTGTTAGTCAAGGCTGTTTTGCTTATAACCCTATTCAGAATGGCTTGAGTAAAACAGGAGATCAGCTGATTCATGGCTGGGTCTGGGTGCTCAAACGCTGTCACCAGGAATTTGTCTCTTACTCTTTCTTGATCTATTCACTTGGGTTTGCACGTCGCTGGTTTAATTCTAAGCTACGGTTTTTTCACCGGTGCCCTTGCCCCTCCACCCAACTCCAGAGCTCTAAGTATAGCCTGTCAGCTCAACTTTTCTTTCCTAATATATTCCACCCATATTCCCGAATCTCAGGCGATCCATTTGGATCCCATGCCTGTTCCAGAACTAATAACTGGGGTCAATGGGATGGACAAACAGGTTGGCAATAATGGTACCAGAGACCCACCCCAATGCTCTGGGAGGGGTAGGATCATAGGGGGACCCTCACCTTCTGAATCACAAGACCTGAGAGAGGGGGTTGAGTGAAGATGAGGGAAGATTCTGGTGATTATACCAGAGGAAGGGCTGGGAGGATGCTGGGCAAGCTCAAACCACAAATGTTTACTGTAAGGGAGTCAAGGTGAAAAATAGTCTAAGTTTTTTCAAGGGAATGGCAAGTTAATGGAACTAGGAATTTCCTTCTCTTCCACCTGCTTGCTTCTCTTTCTATTTTGAAGGATATTCTGACTGTTTGGCGTATCATACTTAACATCTTTTTTAAGCCAATTATTTGGTCAGGATTATTTAGGATCTCTACCAATCATTCCCTGAGGTAGGTTGGGCAAAGGGGCAGGAAGTGACACTCCTGTCATTTTGGAAACAACCCTAGAAAATGCCCAGCCTCCACCTCCAACAGAAGAGTGATCTGCTTACTGTGTAATTCCTGCCTTGCAAATAACATGGCGATGTTGTTAACCATGATGTTGGACTTCAGCAAAGCTGCCAAATTCTGGATGAAGAATTTGTCTATTTCATGTCTGCCTGGCAGTTTCATGCATGTAATTTCCGAATGTGTGTGGGAAAGGACAGTTTTCTTTTTACATTCTTTGCTGCCAGGATGAATACTTTTAAGGAAACCTATGCCTTCCAAGTGATGGAGGAAGATGTGAACAAGGGTGGGCCAGAGCTGGGATAGAGATGCGGTTGCCAGGCAGGACCTGGTTTAGAGATGTGGTTGCCAGGCAGCATCATCTTCATACGAACTATGTGGGATACATTAAATCTGGGGCCACATCTCTTTCTTTCTTTTTTTTTAAAGATTTTATTTATTTATTTGACAGAGAGACAGCAAGAGAGAGAACACAAGCAGGGGGAGTGGGAGAAGGAGAAGCAGACTCCCCGCTGAGCAGGGAGCCCGATGCGGGGCTCGATCCCAATCATGACCTGAGCCGAAGGCAGACACTTAACGACTGAGCCACCCAGGCGCCCCCACTCTCTTTCTAGAGGGAGGAGCACTAAATAATAATGCCTTGATGGTTCATTTTATTAGAATGAATGCTACATTTTTCCAGTCCAGTTTGTTCCTTCCAATCTTTTGTTTTAAGGCTAGGAGGCAGAAAGGAAAAGTGGAAGGAGTTCTGGGTTAATAATCAGGAGACCTGAGATTCATTGCTGGCTTTGCCACTCTGGATGATTCCAAGCAAGTTCCTTAACCTCTCTTGACTCCGCTTTTCATCTTACAGTCAGAGGGCTTGGATTTTAGATTAGATCACTTACAGGTATATTTTACTTTCCTTGATGTTCAAGCATAGTTACCTAGATGTATTCGTAAAGCATCTGTATACAATTGCAATTTTAATGTAATACCCACCCTCCTTCTCTCCACAAAAAAAAAAAAGGTTATGATAGATTTTTCCAGAAAGGGAAAGCCTTTCTCTTCAGAAATCTTAATTTCCTCACACTCTTAAGGAGGCCGAACAAATAATGCCACTAAAATAGTAGAATCATCCTTGAAAAATAAATGGTAAACTTGGAAATGGTTTTCTGCTTTTCGATGCAAATGTACTGGACCTAAATATCCTTCCCATTTGTGTACTATGAATGAGGGTTAGCATGATGCTGGAAGGGTCTGGAGCACCCTGACTTTGGTGCAAGGGAGCCTGGAAGTAATAACAATACCTACTACATAGGATTGTTTTGAGCATTTAATTAGATAATCCTCCTCAAATATTTAACGGAGTGATGGCTGTGGTGAGTACCCAACACATGATGACTATTATTACCATTCATGGTGAAAAGCTGGATTAATACATTACGGCTCCAAAGCATATGGCCTAATGCATGTAGACAAGGGCTGAGATATTTAAAAAGTTCTGCTCACTTGTTTTTGGGATGTGGCATTGTCTCTCCTATTATTTTGAAATTATCTTTATTTTTTTATTTTTTAAAGATTTTATTTATTTATTTGAGAGAGAAAGAACGTGAGATAGAGAGCATGAGCAGGGGGGAGGGGCAGGCTCCCTCTGAACAGGGAGCCCACCCCGGTGCTTGATCCCAGGACTCTGGGACCTGACCTGAGCAGAAGGCAAACGCTTAACCAACTGAGCCACCCAGGCGTCCCTGAAATCATCTTTAAAAGAAATAGTTTGCTTTGTCTAAAAAATGATGACGGAGCTTAGAAGTTGATATTTAAAGTTCTGGATAGTAGCAAAATGTGTGGGGACTGACCCACGCTCCCTGCCACTGCCGCATGGACCACGGCGAGTCCACAACCAGGCATACTGTGGGATTCGCAGGCAGTGCAAGGCCGAAGGAAGAACCGCGTATCTCATTCCCTTCTCTCCATTTCTGCCCAGAACACCAACTGGAATTAATTTTCTCTAAAGAGAGACAAATGTGTCTGTAAATCACCTCCTCAAGGCATGAAAAAAATGTACTTCAAAAAGAGAAACAAGCTGCATTTAATTCACATAATTAACTTTCTTTATAAGTGTTATCCTTTCCGAGCCAGTAACTATTAGTGAGATTGCTCTTGTTCTTGAGGGACAGACACACTTTAGAATCCTCTCAAGTGTACATGGGCCCAGCTAGAAGTTAAAGTGAAACAGCCCTCACTGGGAGGCAGGGAGGTAGTGGGAGGAAGGGGAACTGCCCATTGTTGTCTGAGCATGTGGCTTTGTGTCCACTCCCAAGAAAGATTCCGCGCCTATCGGTGGCTGTGGCCATGGATGGGGAGCTCGTCCAAAATGGCAGAACGTGTGGTTAACACTGGGCATCTCTTCTTGATCAGCAAGAAGGAGCCCACTCTCCTCAGCAGCAATTTTGCAACCATGGTTAATTTGAGGGCCCAATAAAGGCAAAACTTTGAAGCTGTTTAAAAATTAGGAGCTTAATAGGATACTTCATCTTCATCTGCATGAGTGAAGTCCTGCTGGGATCACGGAGTCTGACAACCTTTATTGAAATCATCATGGTCCACTGCGGTCAGGTTGCAGGCTCCCGGTAGGTGAAAGCCATGTTTGTGTAATTTGTTTCATACGATACTAAGCACAGTGCTTATTGAATGTTACAGAGCAGCTTTGTGCAAGGTTGTTGCTAGATAAAAATGTTGGTGATATTTCTCTCCAGCGTCTTTTCATTTCCCTTCTCTCTCTGCGCTATGTCCCAGGCCCTGGGGACTGTCCTTTCTACTCCCTTATCCAACCCCCCCCGAACCTCAGCCTTCCTTTCTTTCCTTGGCTGTCTGGTGCTCAGGTCCTGTTTCTTCAGGCTTGCTCCGTCTCCATCATGATTTCTTCTCTTTCTCTCCCCCTTTCTGACTTATTATCAGCACACTGTCCATTAGAAAGGATCTGCTACATTAAACTTACTCCCAACATGCTTGTATTTGAATAGAGGACAGAGCCCAAGCCATAGAAAGATAGTTGTAACAGGGGCATTTCCAGCACTGATGTACAAGCAGGAGTGAGAGAACGCCTCTGCAGGACTACACCATTATCCTTTTAGCCCTGGCTTGAATTTGGTAGCCAGAAGGGGGCCTTCAAGAGTCTATAGTTCAGGGACGCCTGGGTGGCTCAGTTCGTTAAGCGTCTGCCTTCAGCTCGGGTCATGATCCCAGGGTCCTGGGATCAAGTCCCACATCGGGCTCCTTGCTCAGCGGGGAGCCTGCTTCTCCCTCTCCCACTCCCCCTGCTTGTGCTCTCTCTCTCTCTCTCTCTCTCTCTCTCTCTCTGACAAATAAATAAAATCTTTAAAAAAAGAGTCTATAGTTCGCTTGTTCTATTTATAGCTCTTATTTGAGAGTATTGGAAATGGACTATATGGCAGGCATGGTGCTAAGCATTGTTTCATGCATGTCATGGCTATTTGAAGCTTGCACTGTTAGTATCATCTCCATTACATAGCCGAGATGACTTGAGGCTTGGAGAGGTTAGGTCAGCCTTACCAGGGTCACTTGGCCAGGACTGAGACTGAAGCAGCCAGATTCCAGAGCCCAAAGCCTACAAACGAGAAACTAGCTAAGGATTGGAACCCTGCTTATGTAGGCGCTATCTGGAGCCTGGGTGCTCTCTCCTTGAAACCTCCGTCTCCAAAACCTGCCTCTTCGCAGAAAGCAGGTGCACTGTTGTGGAAGGGAGTTGACATCCCTTCCATATTTCATGTGGAATCTCTGAGAGTTATCAACCTTATACAAACAGAAGTTCGCTGTCCTTTTGGATGTTGCTGTCTTTCTGGTGAAGACTGAGTTTTAATCATAAAGACTAAGCTTTCATCATAAAGTTTTATAGAGTAAATGGAAGTTTCAAGTGACATAAAGGCTTGAAGTCCATGGAATGCAGTTATTTCGCAGAGCTTGGAACTTGCTGAATTTTATTAGATGATATTCAAGCCACTTTAACTCTTGACATGACAAATGTCTATTTTCAGTTATGTTCATCTGACCTGCCAATATTTCCTTTTAGACTTGAAAATGAATTTGTGACTTAGAACTGGAAGTTTGTACCTTTTGACCAGCTTCCCCCAATTGCCTCTTCCCCCAGCCTCTGCTTCTGGTAACCACAAGTCTGATCTCTTTTTGTTTTGCTTTTTGTGTGTGTTTTTTAGATTCCACATACAAGTAAGATTATACACTATTTGTCTTTCTCTGACTTCACTTGGTGTAATGTCTTCAAGGTTTATCCATGTTGTCACAAATGGTAGGATTTCCTTTGTTTTTATGGCTGGATAATATTCCGTTGTATGTATATACCACAACTTCTTCACCCATGCATCCATCGATGGACACTTAGGTTGTTTCCATCTCTTGGCTGTTGTAAATAACAATGCTATGAAAATGGGCCGGGGGGTGGGGGGCAGCTATCTTTTCAAGTTAGTGTTTTCATTTCCTTTGGATATATTTTCCGAAGTAGAATTGCTGGGTCATATGCTAGTTCTATTTTTAAATTTTTGAGGCTCCTCCCTACTGTTTTCCATACTGGTTGTACTGGATTTTTTTTTTAAAGCATCTTTTCAATACAAAATAAGAATATATCATTTGGAAGCTGGCGTGTACTTTGCATAAATATGTGACTAATAGATACAGATCAAAATGTCTTTCTTACGTCCTTTCCTAGAGATTCTGCATTTCTTTTAAGCTCCTTTTCAAGAAAAATAGATGTTTAGATAAAGTCATCCTCTTGTTAGAAGCCTTTTTTTTTTTTTAATTGCAGGAGTGTGGACTAGAAATTAGATGACACACAGTCTAGAAATGTCTAGGAAGTTGTAGAGATTACCACAATGCTGAAGTTCCAGCTTTCCTTGTTCATTAATTCTCTGAGCTGGCCATTTTAAGAACACACCTCCATTGCTCAGAGAAAATAATGGTGCCGAGGGAAGGAAGAGCCCACCCCGAGGCTAGATGAAGTCAAGGTTGCTCTCACTGCGTCCTGTTCTCTTGACTGCTGTGTCATCTATTATTCCATTACACTTAGACTTTTCACCAGTTTTTGTGGTTTTTCAATGTGGGTCTAAAACTCTCTTCAAAGCATATCCCCTTATTCTCTTGATCACCCCCATGAATGGAGGTGGCTCCACCAACATTGTGTGGTTGGGAAGCGCTTAAAGGACAGGGCTCTCTCCAGAAGGGCAGCCCACCTTGTTTCCTTCTGGGGACCTGAAGGAGCCCCTTCCAGCCCTGAAGTGAATTCTTCAATGAGACATTCATTCCAACTGGAGTGGCTGGGGGTTGGGGGGGGGCGCACAGCAGAGCAAACGGCACAGAATAACCCCTGAGCGTCCTCAACATGCCATTCCTGAGGTTGATCACTCTACCTCTTCCCATTCTGGGCAAAGCTTGGGAACTACAGCCTGTGGATAGTGACACTCTGTGTCCAGGTTCAGGTGTGTCTCATTTCAGAGGCCATTGCTCAGTATCATCCAGAGAGGTTCTGCATGTTTTACCATACAGTGTATAACTAGCAGCAAGGCAGAGAATGAATATAGCTGCATCTATTTTTTTTTATAACTAAACTTTAGTAAGAAATGTAGCGGAGAAATGTAGAGTAGTTTAAACAATAGTAACCGCTAACATATGTGAAATTTCTGCAAGAAGACATTGTTTCCATTAGAGTCTTATCCTCTGACACGATTTTTTTTTTTCTTCTGGGAGAGCTGATTGAAACTTGATTGTAGATATGAAAGCTTTTTTCCTCCTTTAAAAGTAACCGGGTGGCAGGGGTACAGTAAGTCGTTGCGGAAACATGTAAGAAGGGAGAGCTTCGGATGCAATACACAATTACAAGTTTCTTTAAGTCCAATTTCATTGTGCTTTTACACATCTGGATAATTAACAAGCATTACATTCTCTCTAGACTATTTTTACAAGTACAATATGCTCCTAACGTGATTTCCATTAGGCTGTTCCAAACATCATTTAAGAACTCAGAAAGATTGCAGACGGAGATTTGAAACCACTGTTCAGCTGTGATGTGGAGACCTTTTTCTCTCGGGGGGGAAATAAAAGACTGAGAACTGAATTCTGAGATCTGTGTGATGTAAGAGGAAAACTGGAGGCTTACTGCTTCTGTAAGCCCCAGCAAATGCAAGCATATACAAACACACCCTAATATCTCTGGGCCTTCTCGTCAGAGGCGAGCTCAAAATAGGGTCACTGTGGGGAAAATGAGCCGTGGAACAATGGTGCTGGAAATTGCAGCTGGAAGCTTCTTTAAATACTAGAAAAGAGTAACAAGGGCAGACGAAAATCCTGACGTGTCGATCACTAACCTAGTTTGAATTATTGTGTTAAATAAATACGTTTGTCTGGCTGAGTTCCTCATTTGAGGGTCACTGCTGAATTTTAAAATAATAATGTGTTCAGATTGTTTCTGGCCACACTTTTCCTCTTTCCTTTTATAATCACTTTGATGCTGTTCTGAGCTTTTATGAGGCCAGGGTCTCATCCGATGGTAGAAGGTTAGTGTTAATTCATAGACATCAGGAGCTTCGTTGCCCAGCTGCTGCCCACATTGATGAGCCCCAGCAAGAGATCAGAGAGACCACAGGGCCGAGAGTTGTGGTGGTTGTTGCTCTCGTCGTTGTTACAGACAGAACTCAGAACAAAAGAAGCAAGAGTTCATAAAATTACAGGATTATAGTTGTACGTCCTAAGGGGCCACATAGTTCATTTCTGATCCATCGGACAGCCACACCTCAATTCTCCCCCCTAAAATAGAGGTTTCTAGTCTACTTAAAATATATCCAGAAAAGAGAAAACTGGGCAAAAAGAACATTAGATTTATTGTCTGGTTGTCTTTTAAAGTGCTCGTGGTGGTCAGAGAATCATTAAATTGAGAAATAAATGATTCAGGAAGAGTAAACTAGTCTGATCATGCAGAAAAAAAATGTCTCAACGAGAGTGAAAATAATTGAAATTTCATTATAATGTTTCTGTGTCTGTTTTCCATAAAATAATCCTATAATTGTCTACTGTGTGACAGCCTGAGCCACTCAAGCAATGGAATGATTAATGGAAACAGCAGTGAAGGATTTGTCACACTGACACAGGGCAAGGAAGTGTGTGATAGTCATTAGAAAGCAAAAATGAGATAAACATCATCGTTAGGCTAGCAGATGTGGACTGAACATTGAGGAAACTATTTTGGACACGGTTATAGAACTACCTCTCTCACCATCTTGTTTTCTTTAAATGGTCAGCTTAGCAAGCATGTAGTAGATGAACCCAAGGCTGAGCTCCAGCTTGGGAGACCACAGACTCATAGTCTCCAGGACCATTGACTGAAGTGTGGCTTGATATGAGAAATGGGAGATGTGGAGGCAGCTGAGCCTTGATGGAATTCCAGCCAGGCACGTGATTGGAATGCACAGACCCTTGTTTTCATCATTTTAAAATATGGGAAGATAACATTAACTTTAAATTAGTTCAGTTTGAAGTGGGGGGGGTAGCCTGTTTGTCGTCGATGCTCAGAAATTGAGTAGGTGTTCCTTCTTAATTTCCTGCCTGGATCTATCCCAGATACGCATGGTGGCCACAAAGGGGAGGGTGCCATAAAAATGTAGCTGTTTTAGCCTGAATTTGTCATCACCATCATTAGAGCAACTTAAAATATACGCCCTTCCATCTCAGAAAGAGTTAAAGAGATGCTTTTTTAAAAATTTTTTTAATGTTTTATTTATTCATGAGAGTCAGAGGGGGGGGGCAGAGGGAGAGGGAGAAGCAGGCTCCCCGCAGAGCAGGGAGCCTGAGGGAGCCTGATGCGGGACTCGATCCCAGGACTCTGCGATCATGACCTGAGCCGAAGGCAGATGCTTAACCATCTGAGCCACCTAGGCGCCCAAAGAGATGCTTTATTGCCAGGTCTTACAACAAGACAACTTGAATGATAACATCCAATAGAGAAAAAATGTTTAGCAGTAATGTCAGATTAGTCATTTATTTATCAAGTATGTTTTTATGTTCCTACTGTGTGCTGGGCAAGGTACACGATGTGAGAATAATAATCCATGAAATGGCAAACTTCACCCCATCACATAGCGGTCAAGTTTTTGTAACATTTTTTCAGAAGAAATGATTAACTTCACAAGTGCAAGTTCTATGCTTTATTCATTTTTATGTCTTCTCAAATGTCTACCACAATGCCTTTGACAGAAGAGTTGTCTAATAAACTATCACTGAATGAAGACTGTATGATACATCTTTAGCAGTAAAATGATTACTCAAGGAAATTTGGGTTTTTTGGTCCATCTTACTGAAATTACATTTGATAAATGTTCACTTATTGTTCCTAATGGGAAAGTATAGCACTGTTATGCAACAAAGCACATTTCAAGCATGTAAACACATCTTTATATCACCTCAAGGAAGCTAAAATGTGCTCATGCTTATGAATGGATACACTGTTTTGCATAATACTTAGCCTAAATAATTACTGTTGCGCAAGAGGGCTGCATCAGTGAGGAGATCTTGTATAAATTATGCAAATTACATTACTTTGTCATACCTTGGAAAGAGTGTAGGTTTGGGAGTAAGTGAAAGCAGGTTAGATTCTAACTCTACCACTTAAGTTCTCTGAGCCTCAGTGCCTTCATATTGATATGGGAGTAATGACATCTGCAGCATATGATTAGGGTATAGAACAAATGAGAGCTCTTGGGATCTCCCAGGCTTTGAACTACACACCCCTACAGAGCCTTGGAAATACTACGAAGGGTCTGTGGACTCATATATACCTATTCCATGCCTTTAGTCTATTTTGAACATATATGCATTAGTGTTTTTCAGATGCATGTAGGTTAATTCAAGACTCATTCATTCAACAACTGTATTGAGCACTAACAGCATCAGGCACAGGGGCTATACTAACCTACAAAACAGACAGATCTCCCTGTGTTCATGGATATTCTATTCTAGTGTGGGTGGGAGAGTAACTACACAAGATAAGTAAGTAAAAGTTTGTAGGAAAGTGATAAGGATTCGATGAAAAAAGAGGAAATACAAAATGTAAAAAAACAGGGGGGGAGGGTGTTAAAATTTTAGTCGGGGTGGCCAGGGAAAGCATCCCTAGAAGGTCTCACTGAAGCAAGTAAGGGAGTTAACCATATGGACATCTGGGGGAAGAGCGTTCCAGGTGGAGGGAGCAGCTAAGGCAAAGCCCCCGGTGGAAGGCACAGTACAGGTCACAATCATGACTGGTCCGAGAGAGGAATGAGCGAGAGGGTAGCAGGGGACAGTGTTAACGAAGTGACAAGATCATGCAATACTTATGTCTCCGAAAAAGCACCCTGCTTTTTCTCTGAGGGACTTGGGGAGTCATCAGGGTTTGAGCAGAGGAGTGGCAAGATCAGATTCATGTTTTAGTAGACCATGTCTTGAAAATAGACTGGATGAGGGGAAGGACAAAAGCAGGGGGGCCAGTTAGGCTAAAGCAAGAATCCAGGCAAGAGGTGACAGGACCTGGAGCAAGGTGATGAAGGGGGTGTGTGCAAAGACCCTGGATTCTGGACCTATTTTGACAGAATAGGTAGAGTTGACAAGATTCACTGATGGACTTTTGTGGGGTGTGAGAGAGAAGGAATGGCACTGGGGTGCCCTGGGTGGCTCAGTGGGTTAAGCGTCTGACTCTTAAATCTCAGCTCAGGTCTCCATCTCAGGGTTGTGAGTTCAAGCTCTGCGATGGGCTCTGCACTGGGCGTGGAGCCTGCTTAAAAAAGAAAAGAAAAATGACACCATGATTTTTGGCCTAAGCAATGAGAACAGAGTTATCACTAATGGGCTGTAAGGAAGGCTTGGGGATTCAAGCTTAATTTTGAACATAGGAAGTTTAATATTAGACATATAAGTGGAGATGTCAAAAAGGCAGCTTTTTAATGTAAAAAATGCAAAACTATTTTTTTAAGATTTTATTTATTTATTTATTTATTTATTTGAGAGAGTGTGGGGAGCAGGGGCGGGGGGAGAGGCAGAGGGAGAGAAAGTCTCAAGCAGACTCTGCACTGAGCGCAGAGCCCAATGTGGAGCTGGATCCCATGACCCTGAGATCATGACCTGAGCCGAAACTGAATCAGAGGCTCAACGGACTGCACCACCCAGGCGCCCAGTACAAAGCTATTTTTAAAATATTCCTGAATAGTAGCTTTTTTCAGCATAATCTAAAAATAGAGTTATAATGTTTGTGTCCACAAAATATTTTGAAATTGAAAAAGAACCATGTATTTGGAAAGGTTGGAAACAGAGATAATTGTCAAGTGACAATTTCAGGAGCCGGTAAATATACTTTCCATTTTAATACATGTAGATTTCAAATTGCATCATCATACAGAATTTGAAATCTTAATTTTGGCCTTGAGATTTTTTTTCTTTATTATTTAATAAAGTTTTTAATGGCGCTTTCTGGAAAGACAAGCCGTATGGGTGGCAGAATTGAGAATTGTGTCGGTGGCCCACGTTATCTTCTTCTGGAAGGAAATTAGACCGTTCAGCTAGTCCATGTCCCCTTGTCATTTTTTTGTGCACCTCACCGGTGACTTGCATATCACCGGTGCTGTCTGGGGATGCCAAAAGAAGTGAGAGACAGAGCTCTGTGCTATTGTGGAATTTACAGCGTGAGGTAAAATATGTGGTAGGTCTCATGTGGAAATACTGCTGTTTTATTGTTATTTTAATTAGCTTAAACACATGATGGTTATAGCACCAATTTGCGATGGTTCATTTTCACATCTACCCTCTCAGTCGTACGCAGGGAAGTACGTACCAGCCCTCGCACACTATATCCACACCCTCGGCCCCATGGTGACAACGAAGATCAACCTGAAAGGAATTGCTCTTGGAGATGCGTATTCTGATCCTGAATCAGTAGGTGTCTCCTTTTTCCTTTCCATTCTGCCCTTTAAGGAGATTAAATCCCCTTTAATCCAATGGAGGCTCCTCAGACCTTAGAGACCTAACTTGATGGAGGGAAATAATGTTGCCCGGTTGACTTTCTAATGAGTTAAAGCTTTCTCATTTTCTTTATTTTTTATTTTTTTAATTTTATTTTATTATGTTAAAACCTTCTCATTTTTACCAAATGTTTTAAGGTGTCAACTTATTATGTCAGCCTAGGTTGGATGTGAGTGTGAACGTGGGGCATGCGCGTGCGTGTACGTGTGATGTGTGTGTATGTTTGGGGTACGTGTGCGCATTGTGTGTGTTGTGTATGTGTGTGTTCTGTGGGGTACGCACACATGTCTAAGTGTCTTGCTTGGCTAATTCCCGCGTGAGTTTGACAAATGACAGAGGGTTATTTCACCAAGCAAGCAGGCTTCCCTAACTTCTCTCTTTCTCTCCCTGTGTCGTTTGTGTTTCTCTTTTCTCCTCAGATCATAGGGGGCTACGCCACATTCCTGTACCAAATTGGCTTGTTGGATGAGAAGCAGAGAAAGTACTTCCAGAAGCAGTGTGATGACTGCGTGAAATACATCAGGGAGAAGAGGTGGCTCCAAGCCTTTGAAGTGAGTTCTGGACCTGCGTTGCCCGGAGCAATGAGAACCATCTGAGCCGGGTCCTCGAAGCATCGTGGTACTCAGGCATTTTGTTGTTAGAGAAGGTGTAGCTGGTACGCTGATGAGGCAGATGAGTGCAGGCTCAAAGTGAAGGAAAGAACCATCCAGGTCTCTTTGAATTTACTTTGGCTGTATTTTAAACCAGCGATCACCTTGGAGTGTTTATCTAGCTATGTCTTTCATTAACTGTTTTGATTTCTTTAAATGCTGTGTAGGCCCTAAAGGCATGCCCTATCACAAGGAAATCAGAAGAAAGGCGACCCAGAAAGTAGATACACATGCTTCAGCATATGCTCGAAACCCTTCAGAAGGGTGATACCCACACACGGCCTTCCAGCTGGAGATGTGGCCTCAGTGTGTGACAAATGTCACATGTTTCTGTGTGTCAGGAACAAAGACGATGAAGTCTAGTGATTTGAAACTTTTACAAAGAGCTGTTGGTATTTGTAAATATTGTCGCAATGCTCCCCTAAAATTGAATTTGAGAATCAAATAATATGGTTCTATTCCTTGCCCTTTTTGTTGAGATGGGGGGAGTTATTTAAAATCTGAGACTATACTAAATATTAACATACGGGAGTTTGAGTTTTTGGTTTGGTTTGGTTTGGTTTGGTTTTGCCAGTGCAGACAAAGATCGTGTATCACTTATCTTTTTTAGGTTGTTTTGTTTGTTTGTTTGTTTGCCACCTTTACCATAGAGCCATCATGTTTCACATATTAGTAAATGAGGCAAGGATTGCATTTGGAGGACCTTAGTGTTTTTGTTCTTGGGAACACATCCTGTACTAGTTTACCTAATGGCATTATTGTTGTTAAGGCTGAGGCCTGATATTAATAGTCTTCTAGGCACTGCAGGTCAGCTGGTTCAGATCAAAACAGGAGACATACAAACTCAGGGAGAATGGGGTAACAAGGTTAAGCTCCATTTAACAAGCGGGGTGCCTCGCCCTGCCTGAAATCCCCAAAGCAGTGAATGCCCTTACCATCAGTTCTGACAGCAACAAGATGTGCAGCTGAAACCATCCCTCAAGATGCCAACAGCCTCCCGTGTGCCTGTGCCAGGACACCTGGTGTGGCTGCAGAGTGCGGATTCAGAATTTCTGTGCAATTGTAAATGCAAAGGAAAAGGGATCTTACGGGGACATGTAAGATCCCTCTTCGATGTGCAATGACACTATTTTCAGGTCTGGTTTTAGGCTGTTTAGTAGGCAGAAAGGGTAAAAGGATTGAACCTCTAGAATTTAAAATTAATATCAAATGTTACGTCATGTGAGACCAATTGGCAAGTGAGAAACTTAATGTGTTTTTGAAGAAGCATACAGGGATTAAGTGATGTCAAGAGGAAGAACATCTGATGGACCGTAAGGGGTAAGGAAAGCAGAAAGATGTCCTTGCTGCATGCTGCAGCAGCCTGAGCACCGGCAGGATTAACGAAACTGTTGAAAAGTTCAGGTCATTTTGTGTATTCAGAGGTAATGAGAAGCTGGCCCATGAGGTTAGAGCTCTCCCAAACTAGATTCATCAGAAAACAAGGCAAAAGGCACAAAAACCCAAAACAAAACAAGACAAAAACAACAACAACAACAAACCTAGGAAGGTATGCAATGTCTCCATGACCATTGATCCAATATCTTGAGTGATGAGTTCACTTAATAATCTTTGTTTTATTTTAAGGGAAATAGATAAGCTGATACTTAGGAAAGTAAGCCAGTAGTGGTAAAATGTGTTTCAGCGTATGTAATAGAAGGCTTGGAGAAATCCTGAGACCCGAGAGAGTACAATGTCAAAATCACAAGCCTAAATAATAAAGCCTGTTGGATGCTCTGATCCCTTAATATGATTTGGTTAATAAAAAAGCAGTAACTTGGAGCTGGAGGGAATTTTATAGACTGTCTTCTGCCCCTACACACATGCACACATCCACTCTTCACTGATGAGGAGGCTGAGGCCAGGAGGGACTGCATTCAGTGGCCAAAAACCACGTAATAGACTGTGGCAGGCCTAGGACTGGAATCCTTCCGCACCCCCACCGACTCCCACCCTGGTATTCTCCAGTGGTAACTTCCATGCAGTCTGTAAAAATCCTGGAACATTCAGACATTCTGCAAGATGCACCCATCTCTGGCCCTGTATTGTCCCCCTTGCCGTGACAATGTTCTGGATCACAAAGTTCTTTCTGTGAAACAAATTTTGACCAAAACCTGGATCTCACAGGTCTTGACCACCCACCTCACTTGTTTGACAAGAAATGATTTTTGACTCTTTCTGAAATCAGATCCATTTTTAAGGGTAGAATTTATATTCCCATTGGTGTTGAAGATAATTTTTTTTTAAGATTTTATTTATTTACTTGACAGACACAGCGAGAGAGGGAACACAAGCAGGGGGAGTGGGAGAGGGAGAAGCAGGCTTCCCACGGAGCAGGGAGCCCGATGCAGGGCTCAATCCCAGGACCTGGGATCATGACCTGAGCCGAAGGCAGACGCCCAACGACTGAGCCACCCAGGCGCCCCTGTTGAAGATAATTTCTAAGGATAAAAAAAAAATGCCACCTATATTCAGGACTACCACTAGCCTATGGTGTTGCCTCTGGGTGGACAAGTTAGAAAAAGACACCTCCTCTGAGTTGACAGAGTCCTGTGGATTCAAGGTTGGGCAAGTGGATGCCACCATTGTGCTAGAATAAAGATGGCTGTTTCTCCAAATGCAGCCCAAGTGTGGTTATCCAGCTTGGCAACCAGCACTTTGGCGGGTTCTCTACCCCTCAGCCAGGCATCCCCAAGGCAGTGCACAGTGCGCAGCCAGTGGTCCTGAGTGACCATAGCATTTCTAGAGCATACTTACTACTCCCCCCGCCTTTCCACAAGGACGATCCTTTTCATACTTGGTCTCTAGCCCTGTGGCAATAGCCACTTGGATAAATTGAGTTGCTTCATGTTTGGTAAAGAAGACTAATCTAATAAAATAATGGAATTTTATATTAAACCCAAATGCATGGCCAGAAAGAGGTGAAGACTAAGAGAGACGGCAGTCTGCCCCTTGGAGAGCTAGCGGGTGGGGGGTGGAGCATGTAGGCTGGAGAGGCATGGCCTGGGCTTGAGTCTCTCCTCTGACATTATTAGTGAGGCATCCTTGGTAAGTGACTTAACCTCTGTGTGCCTCCGTTTTCTCACCTGTAAAACTAGGATACTACTGTCCTGAATTCTTACCATGTAAGAAAACCTAAAATCACACCTGATCATTAGTTTTGACAATGTGTCGAATTCATCCTTTTTACAAGAGCCCCTTACAGACTCAATATCCTCATGCCAAAACGTCCCAATGTTCTCAATCTCTTTTGTAAGTATTCCCTTCATCTTCTTGCTCCACCCAAAACCTGCTTCTCCCCTGCTGCTGTCACTTCCCCTCTCAAGCAGGGGCTGTGTTCTGTCTTAGCTACTTTGTACCACTTGGTTCATGGGTAGAGTGGGCATCCTTCTTGCTCCTCATTGCTGCCTTCGGATCATGTTCTGTCCCTCCAGAAGCACTGAGCTGTGACTCTCACATTCTCACATGATCCCACCCATCACTCCTTACAGTTACCTACCACCCTCTGGCTTTCTCCTTCCCATCCCTGATAACGCCTCACTGTCATTCTGTCTCAAGGGCATCACGCTTGTCATCATTTCTAGTGATTGCAGTGTCTGCGTGAAGGATCCTTTCAATACCTGGCCCTTCAGTTCCTTAGTCTCCTCTCTTTCGATGATCTTATTCTCCTCTTGACCTTAGCTGCTCAGTCTCACTACAAAAAAAAAAAAAAAAAAAAAAATCTGACAATCACTCCACAGCCTCAGATCCCCATCACGCCATCTTACTCCTCTGAATGTACCAATTCAGAGAACAGTCCTGCAATCTCAGCCCACTGATCCCACTCCCGAGTCATGATCCTTAACCCTTCAAGTCTCAGTTTCTTTCATTACCCAACTGAAACTCAGGTCAGCCCAGCTCCTTTGGCCAAACCACCATCCTGGCTAAAAGCACCTGTCTACACATGACTAGAGAAGGGCATACAACCATGCTGACTGCCCTCACCTCCGCTGATAACCAGTTTTTATTTTTTTTTCAAGATTTTTATTTATTTATTTGAGAGAGAGAGAATGAGAGATAGAGAGCACGAGAGGGAAGAGGGTCAGAGGGAGAAGCAGACTCCCTGCTGAGCAGGGAGCCGGACGTGGGACTCGATCCCAGGACTCCAGGATCATGCCCTGAGCCGAAGGCAGTCACTTAACCAACTGAGGCACCCAGGCGCCCCTGATAACCAGTTTTTAAAGTCAGAAGTCCCAAGGGAACTTCTGCCAGTTCCAAGCACCGGCAGGTATGTCCGTAGCCTCTGCCCTCTCTCCTCGTACTATGGGTGAATGGTCAATGATCCATGTTATGTCAGCCCTTCCCTATAAGGCCTTTGGGCTCACTGTTTCCTCTGCCTGGAATGTTCTTTCCCTAGATGTCTGCATGGCTCACTTCCTGCCTTCCTGTAGGTGTTTAGTCAAATGCCACCTTTCTCAGTGAGACCTGTGTTTCCCCCTCCCTGCAGTGCACCTTGCACTCACGCCCACACACACAGGCCCACACATGCCGTGACACTTCCTACTCTCCTTCTCCTTTTTAGTTTTCTCCTTAACACTTATCACTCTCATACTCCATGTTTTTCCTATGAGTGCTTGCTTCTTGTCCCCCTCAAGGATATAAGCTCCGGGACGGAGGACTTGCGCTCTCTTGTTCCCGTGGCTGTGTCCCCAGTGCCTGGGACAGTGTCTAGCACAGAGAAGAGGTGCAATAAATGGTCACTGATGAAACGATGCAGGAATGAGAAAACTATTGAATCAATGCAATGACGAGTGCCTGTGTGTTTTTACCAACCCTGATGTTTTCCTCCTCTCTCTCTCTCCTGACCTAGGTACTGGATAAACTGCTAGATGGTGACCTAACAAATAACCCTTCTTACTTCCAGAATATCACAGGATGTCCTAGTTACTACAGCATATTACGGTGCGAGGTAATGACAACATTTTTAAAAAGAGGATAGTGTTTGCTTAAAACTTTTGGCAAAACCAGACTTCTTCCCATTTGAGAAATACTATAGGTGACTTTATACCAGATAAATATGTCCTCACTGTATTGCATTATTTGGTCTACTAATCTATAGGATTCCCCCCCCCAACCGATGTTGTATATGTTATAATCTGACCATCAAGAATGTCTGATATTCCAGATAACTCAAAATAATCTCTGATTAACACAATTTACCCCCCCCCCCCGTAGAGCTTGTTATACAGAAGTTCTTTTGTCAAGGATTGAGGCCAGGATTGCAGTTCTGGGTATTAGGTTCCAGAACGCCAAGCCTGTAGTGAGTTTCTTGAAAATGTCCACATTATTTGTTCTATACTTAAAACAGCTTGGATAATCAAAACTGCCAAAGCTTTTAGGAAAATATTTGCTTTGTCTTACTTTTAACTTAAGATGGTTTGTGCACTTAGTATGGCCCTCACTTCAAGCCCTTTAGAATATTTCTCAAAATATTCAAGTAGTTTTCTTCTATAAAAGTAGGCCAAAGTTGATGTCTTCTGTGCAGAATTAATCAAATCAAACAAAAGGAGCCAAGGTGGGTATTTGGATTTGTATCATCTTTATCTAGTGTGTATGACAATACATCTTGTTTTTAAAACTGCCTCATTTATGAACTATTTTGTAAATAAAATATAAAGCTAATTTCATTAGAATCTGCCAACCCTGTGGTTTTGGATTTAGATTCTACCAAGAGAAAAACATGGTAGGCCAGAGAGAAACAGGATTTGTAATCACATTTCTTTTTCCTTTACAAAGTAATATATTCAAAAGATTAGCAAAAATTGAGGATGCACAAAATTGTTGATCTCAAATTCTTTTTTATCCTTTTGTAATTTAAAAAAAAATTTATACCTTTTTTCTTTTAGTATGATGAATATCATAGACTTTACAATATCACAGACTTTTATGCACATTTTTTTTGAGTAAGGCTCATGGACAACTTTTCTTTTGTCTCATGTCCTTCATAAAGTCATCTGTTTTTACACTTGGCATATTTCCCCCCTTCAGTTATGGTTAGCTGATTATTTTATTCGTGTGGTTTTAACAAACAGCAGAACATGGAAAAGAAAGCCTCAGCTTTTAACCCACCAGACCACCACCCTGGCTCCTGTGGTCCATTTGACTTTTGTCCCATAGAGCCTCAGACAAGGAGCAAATTGCTTTTGATAATCTCACCTCTTCTTCGTTTTCCCTGTGTTTGCCTCAAATGGGGTCCTTGAGGTTGAGGGGAGTCAGAGATTGTAGAAGATGACTTACCAAGAAAGGAAAATCGAGCATTTAAATGCAAATAGGGCACTGGCTCTGAAAATATCAGATCATCCAGTTTTGTTGTTAGTAAAATGTAAATTCCCTCAGAACCCCCAAATTAAAAATTTCAGTGTGGATACCAGTTGATAGTCATGTCTCATCTTGT
Organism: Callorhinus ursinus; assembly: GCF_003265705.2. Lineage (NCBI taxonomy): Eukaryota > Metazoa > Chordata > Mammalia > Carnivora > Otariidae > Callorhinus > Callorhinus ursinus. The sequence goes on along the minus strand of NW_027397074.1, from coordinate 44,580,583 downwards.
TCATTATGGTTTATGTTAGGAGAAATTTGCAGCTTTCCCAGCATGCTGTTCCTGCCACCCAGTCATGTTCCCTAATATTTTTCTGATGTCGCCTTCTGCCAGGAACCTGAGGACCAAAATTACTATGGGAAATTTTTGTCCCTCCCACAAGTGAGGCAAGCCATCCATGTGGGAAACCGAACCTTTAGTGATGGATCCGAGGTTGAAAAGTACATGCGAGAAGATACAGTGAAGTCCGTTAAGCTCTGGTTAGCTGAACTCATGAACAATTACAAGGTAAGAGAATTACTTCAGTTACTGTCTATTTCAGGAACTTTTTAGATTACCCAGAGTGGAAGTGACTTTCTCTTGTTTGTAATTCAACTTCTGCCATTTTGTTTTTACTTTTAGGATATTTTCCAAATACAAATAACAACCCTCAGACTGGTTTGATTTCTTTGAATTAAGTTTTATTTTGGCCTCCTAATTAAGTAACTATCCCTTGATAGTTTCTTAAAATGAAATTCTCTTTGGCACATGCCACGTCTCATCATTTCTGGAGAAAAGAAGTACAGCAGAGCCAAGATGACTGGCCTGTGGAAGCCAATTTTGCCTTATTGCTTGCTTTATAATATTAATCCCAGTGAAGTCAGGGGTAAATGAAATCAACTGGTTATTCCAAAAAGTGCATTTTACCTCATAATTGTATTCATTTCCATTGCTCTGTAACAATTTTTTCAGTATCTGCTTTAAGCCTAAAACAGTGCTAGACTGTTAGCTTGAAACAATGAATGAGAAAAGGTCCCTGTTTTGAGGAGTATAAATTCAAGCACTTTGTTTATCTGAGATGTTCTGCCTGATTTGCAGCTGGAGGTACCCAAGGAAAGTAAAAGCATGAAGCCCTGAAAATGCAGGCAGATGGGGCATGGACCCTAGAATTTTCACCATGAGGGAAAGATACCAAGAGCAAGGGATGTAGGGAAAAGTCATCCTATGAATTTCTTTCCTGCTACTACTATTCTCACCTCCTCCCCTGATCTTCCTGAGCTGTTATCCTCTGTCCTAGGCCTGGTTTGTGGGGCACCTCCACAGGCTAAGTGTGTTCATGATAGAGGGCACCACCACCTGAGATGAGCCACCTCCTCTCTAGTTCCTGGCAGACGCAAGAGTAATGTTAGGGATGAACAAAAACCAGGGCAGCCAATAATCAACACACCTTTGTATGAATTAGAAAAAAGACAGCCTCCCCTCAGGATTCTTTAGTTCTATTGGTCAAAAAATTCTCCTAATATATTACTTTAATTCGAACCAACCTCTTTACTACCATTTTCTGCCATGAGGAATACACATGTCTACAAGGTCTATGTTAGGAATACTTTCCCTTGGGGATTGTTCTGTGTACAGCCGTCAGTACTATGCGGGGAGTCCATCGCCCAAGGTACCCTTACTAGATTGTGTTCTGAACTATGCCAGACCTCGAAGGCCCATGTTTTGGTGCTGTCTCTAGTACACAGCTCTAGTTGAGTCCCTCGACATACAACCCTTATTGAAAAAAAAATCTAAGGTCAATGGCATGCAGCCTACAAACCCATTATAAATTTGCAGAATTTGATGAAATACTTTCTAAGAAAGAAAGAGTCTAGCTAGATGAGGTCAGAATTTCAACCGTCCTTGTATTTGGTTCCATCGGGGTCCTGAGTGCTTGCCTACTAGGAGCCTTCTCTGCACACCTTTTTTTTTTTTTTAGAGAGATTTTATTTATTTCAGAGAGAGAGAGAGAGAGAGAGAGTTCATGAGCAGGGGGAAGGGTATAGGGAGAAGCAGACTCCCCGCTGAGCAGGGAGCCCAACACAGGACTCCATCCCAGGACCCTGAGATCATGACCTGAGCCAAAGGTAGATGCCGAACCAGCTGAGCCACCCAGGCGCCCCTCTGCACACCTTTTTAAAGCACTTAGTTGGTTGTCCTTGTCTCTGAGCTCTCAGACAATGTTGTCTCTACTGCTGTGGCCACATTTAGCATCCTGGAATGTCATTGCAGGCTGTCCATTCCAACACCAGCCTGGAGCAGATGTCAATTACCAATGAATGAATGAATGAAAAATCTGTTCTATAAATTAGTGCTACATCAAAGATATATCTAGTAAATTTGTCCGTGATTCATTAGATATTATCTACAAATTCATTAGGCCAAAAAGAGCCAAGCACTTGTGTTTTCAAGACATAAACAATGGGCTATAATATAATATTAAAGAATACGAAGTGGGGGGTTTTTTTTGAGTGGAGAGCAGATAAGGAAGTTCTACGTACATTTTTTGTGCCTTTGGGAGATACATTTTCTCACTGTCTAAATCTCACTAGAATATGATTCTTTTCTCAGCCAAGGGAGGATAGGGAGGAACATGCAGCTCACCTGATGATAAAAACTCTCCTGATACTGACTAATCACCATAGAGTATCCCCTTGATTGATGAAGAATATATTGATTAAAATGATCCACTATTTCGATATGTAAACATCTCTGTCCCTGTTTCCCATGTATCTTAAACCTACCAAAATGAATTCCAATGAAATCAGAATATTCTTTAAACTTTAAACTCCTAATCAGTTGTCAGAAAAAAAGAGGATAGATTGGTGGTACGGATAAACCATGCTTCCATAAAGAAAGAGAACAAAGTATGCAGTCAGTCTGAGCGCAGACCAAAAGTGACTGCTGCTGAAACAGACTACATATTCATTGCTACAGCTGATGTTGCCTACTGGGCAATGATTATCTTTGGCTTGTTGTCTGTTAATGGTGGTGAACCTCAATGTATGTGCAATAGAATCAGAATAACCTATGTTGTCTTAAAACATTAGTACCCTCAAAATTATATTTATGCAAGTCTCAGTGCTAATTTGTCATAGAAAATAGCATACATGTTTCTATTCATAGGAACATGGACATCTTTTTCCAGTACTAGATTCATTTTAGGCAATGTGGAGTATCTCTGATGGGCTGAGGAAGACCTTCATCAGTTTCTGGGAACGAAGAGAACGCCTGTGGCACATCAGTTTCTGTGTGAGCTTCATAGAAACATAATCCTTTTCTTGTAATGACTTACAGGGAATGTGTACTCAAAGTCATTCTCTTCCATTAACTTCAGATGTTTGGGCGGTAAATTGAAATATACTAGCAGTTTCCAAAATAAGTAGGAGAAGAAATAACCCGTTGGACTATTGGAATTCTCATGATTAAGTCAGATTACAATACTATGAGGATTTTTAGAGTTAGCTGGGTCATAAAGCATGATGGTTATGAGCATGGGTTCTTAAATATTTTGAGTTTGAATTCTGGCTCACCATTCACTGGCTGTGTTCCTCTGGAGGAAGATAACTTATAACCTCTCTGTTCTTCAGCTTTCTTATCTGTAAAATGGGGATAATAATAGTACTTATAGGTGAGTTCTTGTGAGGTTTAAATGGATTACATATGTAAAAACACTTAGAATAATGACTAGTGGTTAGAAAGTGCTTGAAAATACAGGCTATTACCAATGATGTTCAACAAATTTTGGCGATAGTCCTTAAGCACCTGATACATACAAAAGTTATATAAGAAACCCTGAAAAACACAAAAATAAGAAAGACTTAACAGACTTTTGGTTTCCAGTTCAGCACGTAAGGAGCTTAGAATTTACCACTCGATCTGAAGAGTAAGTAAAAAGTTAACCAAACTGAAAAGTCAACAACTCTTCTTAGATCGATGAGAGAAGTGAGGTCAGAGGGCACACTGCTTCTCCACAAGTTGTAAAGAGGCTGACACAGAGAACCACAACTGCTCTGAGTAGAAACTTCCGTCGCAACCAATGCCAAGGTAGAAAAACCTGAACTGTAAGTTTTTACAATAGGAAAATGAACAACCCATTAAAAAATGGTCAAAGACCTTAACACACCCAAGTCTTAAGACCTTAACCTCACTCAAGAAGATACACAGATGGCATGTAAGCCTTTGCAGAGATGTTCTACATGACATGTCATCAGAGAGTTGCAAATGTAAACAATGAGATGCCACTACGCACCTATGAGAATGGCCAAAATCCAGAACACTGACAGCACCAAGTGCTAGGGAGGATGCAGAGCAACAGGAACTCTCATTCATTGCTGGTGGGAATGCACAATAGTATAGCCACTTTGGAAGACAGTTTGGCAGTTTGTTGTTTGCTTGTGGTTTTGTTTGTTTTTCTTTTATAAAACTAAACAACTTTTACCATATAATCCAGTATTCACACTCCATGGTATTTACCCTAATGGATTGAAAAATCATGCCTACAGAAAATCCCTCATGCAGGTATTTACAGCAGCTTTATTCATAATTGCCAAAACTTGGAAGCAAGAAGATGTCCTTTAGTAGGTGAATGGATAAACTGGGTAGTGTAGACAATTAGACAATATTATTCAGCACTGAAAAGAATGAGCTGTCAAGCAATGAAAAGACATGGAGGAAACTTAAATGAAAGAAGTCCATATGAAAAAGCTACACACTGTAGGTTTCCCACCATATAAGATTCTGGAAAAGGCAAAGCTATGGAGACAGTCAAAGGTTAACTTGTTGCCAGGGGTTAGGGAGGAGGGTGAAGTGGATAGGCAGGGCACAGAAGATCTTTAGGGTGGTGAAACTATTCTGTATGATATTACAGTGGTAGATCCATGTCATTATGCATTTGTCAAAATCCATTGTCTATATACCACCTCGAGTGAACCCTGATGTAAACTAGGGATGTTGAGTGATAACAATGTATTAGGGTAGGTTCCTGTATTGTAACAACCGTACCACTAGGGTGGGGGAAGGTGATGGTGGGGGAGTTTGTGCATATGTGGGGATAGGGGAGAGAATGGAACCGGTCTCACTTTCTGCTCAACTTTGCTGTGTGCCTAAGCTGCTCTAAAAAAGTAAAGCTCGTGAATTAAAAAACAAAAAAGACTTGATTGTCTGCCTAGTGAAAGAGATAGATACCAGTATAGTTGATAAAAGGTAGACTCAATTTCTACTTCCAGCACAATGATAGAGTAGACACTGAAAGACCCCTTCATTGAAACACAACTAAATTCAGATGAAATTGCGACAAATATAGTTGCCATGCTTTTAGCAAAAGCAGATCTCAAAGTGAAAAAAGAAAGCAGAAACAAAGGAAAACAAAGATAGGGTACTGAATTCTGTGGAACAGGAGCAGTAACACAGGGTGGCCCTAAAGATCAATGTCCTCAGCTCTGCAATTAGTGACTGGACCATGGGCCCAAGTAAGGTAAAGTTGCTGAGCTGAGGGCCTGGTGCCAAGCCTGGGACACATGAGGGGCTAAATGGTCCCGTGTTGGTAGTGAACTCTGGCAACCAACAAAAGCAAATACACAACACCTGGAGATATTTGGGGTTTTCAGATTTTTATTAGCTAAGTTCAACACAAAAGTAAGCTCATTATCAACAATCACCCACTCTGCAGGTAAACAGGCTCCCATTGCTGAGGATAAGCAGAAACAACTACAAAAGATGTGAATATCCAAGGCACTGCAGGTATCGGAACTATAAGGGATAGAAGATAACTAACTAGGTATGAAATATTTAAACACATAGAAAAGAAGTTTAAAAATAAGCAGTAAACAAAGAACCATCAAATATGGCTAGGCCAACCTGAAGGAGAAGCAGTAAGAACTGTTAAAAATGAAAAATACAGTTGTTGTATTTAAAACCTAGTGCTTGGGATAAAGAACAGATTAGACATTGCTGCCAATAAAATTCACAGATTAGAAGAAATTAACCAAAATGAGACATAGTAAGACAAAGAAGATTTGGATAATATAATTAGCCAGCTTGATCTAATGAATATATATATACCTCTAAACATAATAATTAGCAAGTCTCAAGTATTTTAAAGAATTTGCATCATACAGTCCATACTCTCTGACCATATACCATGAAATTTAGAAATCAGTAATAACGATATACATACAAATACCCAAAAAATATAAATAAAAATGTAAATCCATATAACTTGTGTATCAAAAAAGTTATGTTCAAAAAAGGATGAAAACTACATATATAGTGAATGTTAAAAAATAAAAAAAATTTTTTTCATCCAAATAGATGCAAAAAAGTGGATTTTTAATAAAATTATAACGCATTTACGATAAAATTTTTAGCAAACTAGGAATAGTGTCTGTATTAGTTTCTTACAGCTGCTGTAATACCATTACCACAGACTTGATGGCACGAACTACAAAAATTTATTTTTTCACAATTCTGTAGGATAGAAATCTAACGTCACTTTCACTGGGCTGAAATCAAGGTCTCAGTGGGGCTCCACTCCCTCTGGAAGCTCTATGGGATAATCCATTCCTTGCCACTTCCAGCTTTTGGTGGCTGTTGGCATTCCTTGGCTTGTGGCTACATCATTCCGATCTCTGCCTCTGTGGTCACATGGACTTCTTTTGGTTTATGGTCAAATATTCTTCTGCCTCCCCCTTATAAGGTTACATGAGATTACATTTAGGGACCTCCTAGATAATCCAGGATAATCTCCCTATCTCAAGATGCTTAACTTAATCACATTTGCAAAGTCTGTCTTCCTCCTTCCTTTGTACCTTTGTTCATTTGTTCCTTCCTTCCTTCATTTTTTATTTGCTATACAAGGTGGCATTCACAGGTTCCAGGGAGTAGGGCTGGGTATCTTTGGGGAGGAGGAATTACTCAGCCTAGCACACAGTATGAGACTTTCTTGACTTGGTAAAAATCTACCAAGAGCCTACAATAAGCATTATTCTATTTCATAAAACAGAATACACATTGCTTTAAAAATCAGAGTTCATTATGGCATCAACAAATTTTAAAAGATGAATGGGGGAAATTCCAGTTACTAACTGTAAAGAATAATGGAATCATGATTTGACAAATAGTACGGTAAAAGTTGTTTCAGGCAAGAATCACCAATGGATGCTAAATTTAGTGAGTGAAACTGTGACGAGAAACGGTATCAACATAGTCCCAAAGTATTCCCCTTCAACATATTTATGATGAAAAGAAAATTAGTAACTTTACAGTAGAGAAACCTGGCATATAGGAACCTAAGTTAACCTGGCATATATGACCTAAGTTAACATTACTGTTAATGGGACAAATCAACATTATAGGCCTCTGATGTGTTATACTAAGAAGACACAGTAACATTAATGTGATATTCTTCAGAAAAGCATCTAACAGGAATTTGATATGAGGAAACATCAGACAAACTCAAATTGGGGAATATTTCACAAAATAATTGCTAGTGCTTGTCAAAAGGTCATGAAAGACCAAGGAAGAAGAAGAAGGAGGAAGGAAGAAGGAGGGAGGGAGGGAGGGAACGAAGGAAGGAGGAAGGGAGGGAGGGCAGGAAGGGAGAGAGGAAGGAAGGAAGGGGAAACAAAGAAAGGGAGAGAAAGAAGGAGGAGGAGGAGGAATAAAGAGAAAAAAAAACAAAAAACAAAAAACCAACCTGAAGGACTAAGGAGACTTGAAACTTGAATATATACAATATGTGACCTAGAACCAGAAAAGGATTATTAGGTGACAAACGGAAAATTTTGAGTAAAATCTGTAGAATAGAAAATGGTTTATATCAATGTTAATTTTCTGGTTTTAATGATTTCTGGTTATGTTAGATGTTAATAATTTGAAGGCTACCTAAAGGGTAGGAATTCTTCATACTATTTCCTAACAGCTTTATTGGGGATACAGTTCACATACTGAAGAATTTACCCATTTATAATGTTCAAGTCTGTGGTTTTTCGGATATTCACAAATGTTTGCAACCATTACCACTATTTAATTTCCAAACATTTTGTCACCTCCCAAAAAAATCCCTTATCCTTTAGCAGTAACTCCCGCATTCTCCCTTTCTCCAGCCCCTGACAACTACTACTCTACTGTTTCTATGGATTTGCCTATTTGGGACATTGTATATAAATGGAAGCCTACAATATGTGGCCTTTTGTAACTGGCTTCTTTCACTGATCACAGTGTTTTCAGGTTCATCCATGTAGCTACGTATCAGTACTCATTCCTTTTTATTTTCAAATACTATTTCAGTGTATTGATATGCCCCATTTTATTCATCCATTCATCAGTTATTCCCACTTCCTGACTATTACGAATAATGCTGCCGTGAGCAGAAGAACACGTAGAGAATAAAACACGAAAACAAGCGAAAATAAACAATATATTATTTTGAGATACATGCATAAGAAGTAAAACCTTTTTTCAAAAGTAGGGAAATTCTAAACGTAAATCTCAGGGTAGTGGTTCTCTCTGTGGGGTAGACAGAGGGTTGGGACAGGGAAGTACTCTGGGTAGATTCACTGATACTGGTAACACACTGGTTCTTAGGGTAGCTGGTGCATTTGTGAATGTCTGCTTATGCTTCCTAATGCTTCCTAACCTACAGATACAGTATAATAATTCCTTGCCATATATATAGTATATATAATATATATAGTATACATGTATATATAGTATACATAATTTTGAAAGAGGCAGACTGTGCTTTGCAGAGATTTAACTGACCATGTTTTTGAGCATGTGGACTGCTTAGTATGGCCATGCCTTTAAACTCCCTCAGCATATGACAGAGATTTGCAAGGCATTATAGGGGAGACAAAGACACTTATCTACTCTCACAGAGAATTCAATCAATTTTCCTCACGGGGAGACATTGATTACATAATCCAAAATAGTAGGTAATTAAAATAATCTTTTTCTACCTCACCTTATATGCCCATTAGTGGGCAATAAATTTACCTTACAAATCATCTTCTATTCCAGCTCCCTGATATTTCGTGTTAAGGTGTGTTCAGTGTCATGTGTCAAGCTGCCTAGAATTTAAATTTTCCCTCCCTAATCTGTAAAATCTATTTGTCTCATAGATAATAAGCATAATAATGGCAGCCATGTTACCTTCTTATTCACCACTCTCTGCAGGGCACCTAGCACAGTGTCTGACACGTAGTAGGCACTCAATAAACTTTAATGATGAAAGAATTGTCACGGTTGGGGGGGGTGGTGCCAGAGTGGCCCAGTCGGTTAAGCATCTGCCTTCGGCTCAGGTCATGATCCCAGTGTCCTGGGATCAAGCCCCATAACTGGCTCCCTACTGAGTGGGGAGCCTGCTTCTCCCTCTCCCTCTGCTGCTCCCCCGCTGGTGTGCACTCTCTCTCTCTCTCTGTGTGTGTCAAATAAATAAATAAATAAAATCTTATTTTAAAAAAAAAAAGAAAATTTAATTGTCATGGGAGAAAGGAAATAATGTCAGAGGGCTTCATAGAGAATAGATGTTGCCTAATACATTTTACTTCCTTTAATTTGCCCTTCTGCTACCATTCTGAAACTGCATTTCCACTCTGGCTATAGTTTACATTGCTCCTTTAGCTTTAGAAGCACCTGGGAAGCCTCAAAAAAAAAAAAAAAAAAAAAACCTATTCATCGCCCGCTCCACCAAAGGTTCTGATTTAGTTGCCTGGTATAGCGCCTACCACATAGTAGTGTGAATGAACTTGGAAGGAAAGGAGGGGAAAATAGGAGAGAATGATAGAAAAAAGACAGGAGGTTTGTTCATTTATACCACAGCTGTTTTTACAATAAACTCAGATTTTATTTTAGTAACTGCAGGTACTTCACCAGTCTGATTACCATTGATTACGTGTATTATGTTCCTTTCTCTTTAAGCAGCATTTTTTAAAAACAAAAACAAGTACACTCTCATACATTGATTATAAGATGTATCTTGACTCTTAAAATAATAAAATGTGGTAGGGAGTAGAAAGGGTCTCTCTAACTAGGAAATGCAGCCCATGCTCCGTAACAGCTATTGGCTTTGAATAGCCTGTTCTTTGTAATGCTCCACGCCCTCGTCCTTTGGCCCTTTCTGATAAAGAAGTTACACTGTTCTTGTGATGATTCTTGTTAAAAAATTTTTTGAATATGTTTTTAACCTCCCTTTATCTGGTTATAGTTCTTGCCTTCCCAAAAATATATGAGCTATATAAGTGTACATGAGAGAGAATGTGTGTGTGTGTGTGTGTGTGTGTGTGTGTATTTCCTGTGTGAAACCATTATTTCAACCAACAGGAGCTACAGCTCTATATATACCTAAAGGCCATTTGGATCAAAAGCAAAGCCTTGTCCTTGGATTTGAAGTTGCTTCTGTTGCTAAGTTGTTTGGAAGGCCACTGCAAATTCAGGAGGTACCATCTCCAAATGCCAGTTCCTCCCCCCACGTGCTTATACTTTTAAAGGTTGAATTGTCCTGGGGGGCTTAGTTTGTGGTGTTTAAAAGTTCATCTTATCAGGAAATTGTAAATATAAAGTTACTTTTCCCTGTCATTTCTCTTTCTGCAGCTCATTAAATTTCAGCTAATTGCATCTTCAAAATTCAGGATCCTAATTGTTTCTCAGCTCTACCACCAGAGCAAAATCTTAACACCCAGGTCGTTAGAGTTCTCTTTACTTATCCCAGGCCATCAGAAGATCTTCCTTTAGAAATGGGCAGTGCCTGATTAATGAATGTGACTTAGAAGTTTGAAAGGTAAATATTTCTAGTAAATCTAACTCATTTTAGCGGTCATTCTAATTGCTTGTGGCATTTTCCTTAACGACATCTTCTAATGGTAAAATGGCAGTCATGGCCAGGAAACGAGATTTGACAAATAACAATTTCTAGCATACAAGCAAACTTGGAACGCTTAAATAGGTCTGATTCTTCAACTTTTTAGGTGGACTCTAAGCTTCCATCAAAGCATGATGGGAAGAGTCTGGCTTTGTTGACTCTAAGCTGACGTGATCACTGGACGCTCCCTCCCTTCCAAACCCTTTGAAGACAATGAAGGGATGTCAGGACCATTCTATGAAAAACTTCTGGGAGGAAGAAGTAGCTCCCAGTGAAGCCTAACTAAAGACAGGGAAGCTAATCCTGGGACATTTGTTTTATGTAATCATAGCCTATAGAAAAGCAACTGCCACTTTATAGGCAAATAAAAATAGCATATGTCTGAAAACCAATTTCTACTGCAGACTTCCTTATGAATTCATTTTACCTGTTTCAGTTATAATCCAAGTGCAAGCAAGAGCGGCATTCATTTTTTTTTTTTATGAACGGACTTCTACTGGGCTTTAATTTTTAAGCATTTCGATGAAGAAAGGGGAAAGAGAATACCCATAAATTATGAAATAGACTTTGATTTCACCCAAACCTGCCATGCTTCTGACACCTTTTCTTGTTTGTCCTTTAAATTTGCGTTGGGATGAAAGGTTCGAATGAGAACCAACACGTATTTTTAATTTCTCTTACTTATTTCTTTAAGCTGTTTGAAAATATATTCTGTGTGAATTGGTTTGTTTTCAGTGGCTTTGCCTGGGGAGCACCGTCATTGTTTTGCAAGGGCTTTATTTTGTCGTCGCGTGGCGCTCAAAACATTAGAATGTACGTTTGTGATTTATGGCAACAGGAAACGTAGAATTTAATCTAGAGTCACCTAAATAGGGCAAGGTGAGGGCGGTATGAGGAGAAAGATAATAAATGGCCATACCATTTGGCAGGTAGCCTCCACGGATCTCAACATCAATATGCTGAGAAATGCATATTTAAATCCAGTTGCTATGAAAGCCAACTGCTATGAATATAGGCAATTACATCAGTTGAGTTTATGTTGAAAAGATAAATAGGGAAAGAGTGGAGAGAGTCGTCCTTTCCAGATCCAGTGAGGAGTGTCTCTTGTGCAATAACCATCACCACACTGCAGTAGTTTCTCCATCTTTCGTCCTCACCCCATAGTATGACAGGAGAAGGTGCCAAACACTGACACAAATGTTATAAAACACTGGACTGTGGGAAACCAGGGTGTGCCCACCACCATCCTCTGGGGAGTGGGAGGAAAATAGTAAAGTCTTAAATTCTTTTAATTTTAAAAAAAGAAAATTAAAAAAAAAAGGTCTGCAAATTTTAATAGTTGGATTGGCCCTGGGCGCCTATTTGATCTCTATGTTAAAGAGTCACATATTTAGCTGGGCTGGAGCCGAATGCCCAAAGCCAGTGTTTTGGTTTTTCTAACCTTCGCCACATCATTTGAGCCCAGTGGGCCCACAGCCCATTGACTCCAGGTTTAGTGCTTTTTCCGCTAGAGTTTCCTCTTCTTCCATCTGAGTATGACTTAATTCAGTGGCAGTTGACCTGGTCTGTGGGTCCAAAAGGGGAGGCAATGTTCACACACTTGCCGCTGCCTGAGGAAACCACAGTTACAGCCCCCGGGGCTCTTCCAGAGCCGTGGTGTCACTGGATTGGCCTGCCCTGCTCTGTAGAAGTTGCCCGGTCACACCCCTGCCATGGGTCAGTCTGTGCCGTCAACTTGATTTTTATGAGCAACTCCCACGTCTTGTCACTGGGTACCACTCTACAGGGTTCCTGTGCTGAGTGACATGTGACTGGATGAAAACTGGAAACTTCAACCAGGCTTTTTGAAAGAAGAGCAGGGCAGGCACCCCTGACCTCCTATGTCTTGACTCTCCTCTGTCTCCCTGGGCTCCGTTCACTCTGAATATTCATGTCTGTTTCTTCATCCTCTTCAGAGTCCTCATATTTATTACAGTGATTTGCACAATCCTTTTGAGCTTATTCTCTGGAAAAAATAGGCAAAAAGTGCTTTACTTACCAAACAAAGGGGGAGTTATGTTTTTGGGAGAAAAAAAAAAAACCCAAACCAATTGCATGCTCCTGGAGTGGCTTTGATGGAATATCACTACTGAGAGTATGGGGAAGAGAATCTTGCATGTAGCTGATACCAGGTTTCTCTGTGTAGGTGAAAACATAAAGAGTACAGAGCATCCGTGAGACTTTATTTATTTATTTATTTTAATTTGGTGAGGACAAGGGAACTGTATGACCAGGTACGTGTCTTCTCTCATGAGGACATCAGCCTGGTTGGAAACTTTTCACTAACTTTGCTGCTCACCTGGGGACTGATGAAAACAGGTGAATTAGACTTTTAGAAGTGGCTTTTCTGGTTCCTTGGATGAGTCCCTAATTACTCTTAGTCTTCTAATATAAAAGGCAAAGTAATCCTCATTTGCAGAGAACTAGAACTTTCTCAGGCTGGAAGGGAAGTTTGTCATGGGAGAAGAGAAAGCCGACGGGTTGACCTGTGTCAAAGGCCAGCAAGAATCCAGAGTGGACTGCACCTTGCTGAGTGCTCTAGCCCTGGGGTAGTGGAGGGCCTCCCTTCCCACTGTTTGTGTTCCTTTGGGACCTTCTGAGCACTTCCTTTTTTTTTTTTTAAGATTTTATTTATTTATTTGATGGAGAGAGAGGCAGCGCGAGAGGGAACACAAGCAGGGGGAGAGGGAGAGGGAGAAGCGGGCTTCCCGCGGAGCAGGGAGCCCGAAGCGGGGCTCGATCCCAGGACCTTGGGCCCATGACCTGAGCCGAAGGCAGACGCTTAACCCACTGAGCCACCCAGGCGCCCCTTCTGAGCACTTCTAAATTGATGCCTGTTGAGGTTGTTGGGCATTTCTCCTCTGGCAGACCACCCTGCTCTCTGTTGATCCTTGGGATAGCTTCAGCAGGGAGGTCATTTCCTTGCCCTTCCCGCGCAGAAGGGAGGGCAAGCCCCAGTAACACTGCATAGTGTCAGGGCCTCCACTTCCCTTTTTTCCCCTCTCAGAATCCTTGGTGGACCCACTCAGATCTATAGCAACGCTCTTTATGTTTGAACTTGAGTGACAGGGATGTCGAGGAGCGGGCGGCTGGAAGGGCACTTGACGACAAAGGGTTTTCTACAGCTCCTATCTATTGCCAGAATAACTGAGACTGTAGGGACGGCTCCCACTCCTGCACATGGACTGTTTTCCGGTTTCCTGAGTCCAGCTCAGTGAACTGCAGATTGCTCCTTTCGGAGTGGTTATCCTTGGAAGTTGTGTCTGTCATTTGGCAACTTTTGACAAAGGGACAGATTTTCTTTGCAGGATCGACCAAACCCAAGGTGTACGTGCCTGATGTCCAAGAGAAATATAATACAAGCCACTATGTGGTTTTAAATTTTCCAGAAGGGACATTAAAAATATATAAAGAAACAGGTGAAATTAATTTTAATAACATTTTTGTTAACCCAGTATACCCAAAATATTATATCTACGTGCCATCAATATTAAGAAATTATTGAGATATTTTACATTCTTTTCTTTGTAGGAAGTCATCAAAATCCAGTGTGAATCTTAGATTGATAGCACATCTCAATTTGGACTAGCCATGTTCCAAGTGCTCACTAGTCCCATGTGGCTGGTGGCTACTATATTGACCTGTAGACTTAATTACAGTATTTTTTATTTGTTCCATGGGACTGTTTCTTGTTGGCTGGGGTGAGTGCAAACGTATACTCACTAATGAAGTCCATTTAATAATGTGGGAAAGGAAAGAATTGGCTCCCTGGCCTCCCTTTCAGTAGAGTAATAACATTGGCAAGCATGAGACAGTCTTTGGAGATGACCCTTGGTGTGATTTTGAAGCTGGCATTCGGAGAACCAGGGAGGACAGTTCCTCTCTGGAGAGACTCGTCTGGGAAATGGACAGGCCTGCTCCTGGGGCAATTTCAGTTCCTTAAATCCAGTTATTGTGAGGAGGGTCAGAGGAGACTCTTAAGAGGTTAGGGAATCAGAAAAGGGCTCTGAGGGCAGACTCTGAAACAAGAAGCCAAGCAAAGACTCCCCTCGAGTGGGCCCCTACTGGAGGAAATATATTATTCTGGGTCATTATTAGAAGTAATTTTAAGTGTGCTATTCTAGTTAAATTTCTAGTAGTTAAATTTTCTTTCAAAGAGCCTTGGGTTGCAGTGATGGCTTACTGGATCCTTTTCAAGTTGGCTTTGCTTCTTGTTCCCCTCCAAAAGCAACTGAATTATTTAGAGTTAAGTTGCAAGTAAGCAGGAATAATTTTCTTTGGCCAAAAGACATTATTTGTATAATCGCTGGATGCTCACTCCAACTTGTTTCTCCACTTTCGTTTTTCTTTACTCGTCTTGGCATAACCAGCTGGTGGGGGAATGGCAGGCACATGGGGGTGTTTATTCTAAGTTCATTTTCCCTCTTTCTTTGTCTTCCCTTCTCCTTAAACTTGAAAGCAAAATATGTCCCTTTTGAAGAACAGCTTGGTTGCAGAAGTGACTACTGTTTCATTCAGTGGTTGCGTTATTTTCCCACCAGTCTTCTCTAGGCAGGCCCTGAGGACTCCGGCTTCCTGCAATACAGCCCTGTCTCCCTGCAGAATCACCAGGAAGAAGTAGGGCCAAAAGTGCAAGCCATGGGCAACTGGGACTGAGGCATTGTCCGTGAAAGGATAATCGCTCTGCCTGCAGTCGCCAACATTCTGGAACATTATCCTCCACAGCTCAAGTTCAGTTTCAATTTTGCAGTCGAGGTTTTGGAAAACCCTCAGGAATTGCCCTAGGTTGAAGTGGATATTAGTGAAGTTAATTCTCCTCTGTTCAGGAGAAAGGCACCGGTGGGTCATGCTAATTGCCTCAGGCCGAAAGAACTCCCGGCTACATTGGGGTTTGTAATAGAAGAATGATAAGTAAGGCAGCCAGAAGAGGAAGTGTGGAGGGCTGCTTTGTGGGAGTTTCATTGATTTAGCATCTGTAGGGAAAGCTTCTTTTTTAAAAGAAAAAAAATTTTTTTTGATTAGTGCACAGGAGAACATTCAAAACTAAGACAGATAGCGGCCAACCGGGACCACTGTGCAGCCTGGAATAGTGTAGGCTGCTGTTCAATCATTTCCCCAAACAGGAAACCACAAAATGTTAGAGATTAAGGTCACTAGATCACTGGGAAAAGAGCATAACTTTGTCTGCAAAGTATTATGATGGATTGTAAATGGGCCAAATATAAGCATAAATCTCTCGTCTAAAAAATGCAACAACAAAAATCCAGTCTTCTCGCAAAAGCACAGTTTGCTTTCCTGTCGTACTGAGAGACCAGAGCCCCCTTTGGCGGCATTTCAGTAATTTTCCTAATAAGTAGAGGAATAGTGGGGGAAGCAGAGAGAAAAGCTTTGTGTTCTGTCAGTAACACGTGTGTTTCAGTTTGGGTTTAAAAAAAAAAAAAAAAAAGCTAAGGTTTAGATCAGTAAGTGGCCCTCACATGATTTATTTTCAGTCTAAACACTTTTCTACTGGTGACAGTGAAAATATATCAAAATCAGACTCATATACCTTTCTGCCCCAAATCCCTTCTTTCAAGTATTCAGTTGTACAGCCACCATGAAAAGCACAGATGTCTTTTTTCCCCTTTGAGTATTGTATGCGACCCCCTAAATTACTTGAAGTCAGAATCTGACTTTGGGAAGGGGCGGGGTATTTTCAGGCGAGTCTGCAGGTAAACTGGTCTGTGGCCATCTTGGGTAATGGTTGGTTGCTTTATATCTGCCTGGAAAATATTTGCCCTTCAGAGGTGTGCATTGTGTAAAATAAGGTTAATTATCATCTGATTCTGTTCATCAGGTCTTTACTAGGGAGAGGTTTTCTTGCTGAGAGAGTTAAATCCATGAAAAAAACTGATGTATATATATATCGAGAACCTGAAAAGTTTCTGGTTTAAAATGTTAAAATGACTAGATTTTAGAAAGATTTAAATGGAACTGACTTTTTCGTTGACCCCTCTTTTAGGACAACTTAGAGATGAAAGAGTAAATGTGCCTCTCCTCTTCTAATTATTAGAAGAATTTTGGAAAGTTAAAAAAAAGTCTGGAGTGTTAGGAAGATAGGGGTCACATCTTTTCATATCTGTTCCCTGGGTATCTAGTCCTCAGGCTCTCCATGAATATTTACTATTGAATAAGTAGAGATTTCCAAGGAGCAGATTAAACAAGCCAACAAACAAAACACACTCCATATATAAGTGAGCATGTACTCTTTCCTCCAACTCAGACAAAAGGCCACTTCCCTTCCATTTTTCAATGGAAGTGAAATTTCAGCTGCCTGTGGATCCAGGAAGGAAAGGAAATAAATGAATAGAGTTGGATTGAGACCTGTTGATCTTTCTTTTTTACCGATGACAAAGACAGATACAGAGAAATGTTTTCCTCTTCTAAGACAAACAATGGTCTAAGCACTGAGTCAATGACAGGTGCCCTTGCACCTCTGTGCAAGGGTAGGGGTGGGAAACACTGAGGAAGGGGTGGGGCTGGCCTGAGGGGGACAGCCACTGCCTGGGGTTAGTTAGCTCACTGTGGGTGAGTAGAAATCCAGGCAAGGCTTGGTCAGATCTCCCAGTAGTTCAATGCCAGCATCTAATTGGAAAAGCAGCAGCAACACCATGTAGACCACATGAGCGTCTGTCTGCAAGCTGAACGCAGGCCTTGAGCAGCCAATTTAAAACCTCTGCATTCCACTACAGAAATGGACTTTTCAGATTTTTCTTGATCAAAAGTAACCACGACATTGATAAAATCCTGCTCTTCAGGTTACAGGATACTTTTGCATCTCCCCTCCCATCCGGCCCTCCCTACAATCCCAGAATATAAAATAGTCCACCTCATGGAGGAGAAGATTAAGTAAGGCTCAGAGTGAATCAATGACATACCCAAGGTCACTGGGTAAGCCCAGGCCTCGGGAGGCTGAGCTGGGGCTGGGGGGCTGGAGCTCAGGCCTTCCGTCTGCACGCATCATACTATTTTTATGAGCCTCTGCTGTTTGTTTTGTCCAACTGATGAGCTAGTGCCGTTGTATTGGAATTATAACTCTTATTATGACCTAAATCACAATTGTAATTCACAGGTAACATCTTACTTGGAAATTGTGGAGCTATTTGAATAGCTATGTTGAGCTCTTCGGATGTGTTGATAATAATAATAGCTAGTAGCATTCACTGAGCATTTACTGTGTGCCCAGAATGCAGAGAGCTTGACGTGATTATGTTATGTCATTCCCCCCCGGGACCCTCTGTCATAGACGCTTCTCTTCCACCCATTTTACGGGTGAGGAAATGGAGCTCTAGACAGATTGAGTAACTTAATTAAGATCATCTTGCTAGTAAGTGGCAGAGTTAGGATTCAAATGTGGCCACAGACTGTGCTGTCAACTATAAACATTCATCCTTCATTCCATGCTTACCTTTAGGTTTGCTTCTTGCCTGTGGAATTGCAAGTATGGAGTAAAGCACCTGTTCGATGTGTTCCTTTGGGGGGCAGTGATTTAGACAGCGAGGCAGTGCAGAAGAGGGCTTAGAAGCACACATTTTGGACTCAAGCAGATTGGAGCTTGACTCTCTACCACCAGTTGCCTCATTTCCCTCTACCTTTGTCTCCTTGTCCCTAAAATGGGATAAATAACACCAGCCTTTTGGGGGTGTTGTGAAATCATGGATGTACAATGCTTAGTACAATTCTTCCAGCAGAGGAGGAATGAGCGCATTCTGCTGTGATTCAAAAAATGTCCTTTTAAAAGCGATACTCTTTACCATACTTCTCTGTCAGTTAAGTATGGGGAAATTCCTTGCAATCTTGAATCCCAGGCTTCAAAACTAAAAGTCCCTTTACAAGAGTAATTTATAAACTTACGGCTCTGACTACCAAGAAAAGATTGCTGAGATACCGTGCCCAATGTGTGTAAAATTAGTAGTGAAAGGCATGTTATTTCAGGTGTTTGAATAGATGGAGTTCAGGTTTATCCTGGCTGGATTTCCCCCTACTGTAGGCCTTTTCTGGAAGAGTGCAGTTGGCAACTGAGTGTTTGACACGAAAGTACCATCTGCGTATTCTGAAGGCTGATTTTAGAAGAAGGGCTTTATTGAGTCTTCCAAGGCATTTTCCAGTCATCAACCTACTTGAGAAGGAGGAGGACCGAACACGCACCAAACTCCTAATTTACGTCAGGCACCATGCTAGCAACTCTGTGCACAGTATCTCATTTACTCTCACTACAATGAGATGTAGGTCTTCCTTTCTTCATGTCCAGAAAAGGGAGCACAGCCTGTGGAGGCTAAGCTACATATCCAGGGGTTCCCAGTTACTGCATGCTGGGTCCTGGGTGACAACGGGTCCATTCACTGGTATAGGAGTTTGGATTTCATGCTTTCAGCAACAGAAACAACTGGGCTTACTCAAAGCATAAAAGGAATTGATCAGAAGACATGATAGGTCACAGAATTCACAGAAAAATTGAAGACCTGGAGTGAGAAAAGACTGGGACCAAGGAAAATTCTGGGGATCCAGGTAGGAAAGCTAATGGGCAGACTCATCGGGGAACCCTATGTCCCTCTGCCCACAGTTCAGATTTTATGAAAAGAGCATTTGAGTGCCCTACCTTAGGACAGATGCTCATCCTGTGCACGGAGGAGGCAGGATATTGCGATTGACAGCCTCCACTAAGGCTGGATCCATTGAGGGTGTGGGAGTCCTGTTATCAGGGGAAGGGAGAGTGGACCTAGGCAGGCCAAAGCAATCGACGATCAACATACAGCATTACAGAAAATTTTAGAAAGTGCAACTGACTCTACCCAGTGTCAATACCATTCACGGGAGGCCGGGCCCTGCGCAAGGCCGCAGGCAGAACAAGCTCTAGGAGAGCCCCGTTCTCAGGGAGCCGATGCTATATATACCAAGCTGCTTCATCAGTGGCACTCCCTACCACACAAGTGAGGCATCTGCCACCAGCTGAATAACGGTCTCGTACACATCCTTGTCCAGAGAGCCACAGTGAGAAATGACTGAGAGATGTCACCAGAGTTGGACGAACAGACCGAGGTTGTTTCTGAACCAGAGATGTGAACTGTGTCTCCTACTCACCCAACTCTCCCTTCCCAGAGGCGTTCGGTAGCACTAAACATTTAGCTGTGGGGCGTCAGGAAATGTCTGTTGGTTTGAAGGAATTTAGCTCTTTTTCTTAAGGAGTTCTAGGTAGGAGTTTGGAAGTCTGGGATCTCAGAAACATTCTGGCACCTCGCTGAGTCCCAGCTTCCTTAACAGTGAAGTAGAGGCAGACGTTGTCATTCCTCTTGCCCTGACCTCGTGAGGCAGTACAAGGATAAAGCATACGTACAAAGCACTTGGGAAGGTAAATAACAAAAATGCTTTTTCTCACCTCTGCCTTTTGACCAAACAAACAATGCTTATAATCCAGTCACCTCCTACCATTTCTAATAAATGCTTGAATTCTGGAATGGGCTTTTAAGATCATCTACAAACAAACTAGTTAGGCTATTTACCTAGTTGTCATGAAAAGCGAGAGTTGGTAATACTTGAGTTAATACAAATTATTCCTCAGTAAAGACCCAGCTTTTGCCAACCAAGGTTCCCAACCTCTTAGTGTTATTATTTTACTATTTTCTCATTATAAAAATATCCTAATTACATTTACCTCCCCCCAAAAAAAACCCCTAGAAAACAGTCAGGTCAAAACAAATCATCCATATTTTAGCTACCTTAACTGTTAGTGTTTTGATGTATTCCTTTCCCAAGTTTGAAGCATCTTTTTGAAAATGTTATAGAGTAGAAACAGTGGAATCATGGTCTTCATTGATTTTTTAATAAGTTATTTTTCCATGTGTTCGCAAAACCACCAGTTTCACCAAGCTAACCGGTCAGACCTCCAAGTAGTGAAAGAAAAGAAAATTCTCTAAAGGGAGTGCCTTTGCCGTTTAACTGAGGCTTCACAGCTGTCCAGGAAGGAAAGTGAGGAAACTGGGGGTTTCGGGGAGCTGCCTGGTGTCACGGCAAACCACCTCCATCCAACCAGTCTTTCCCTTCTGCCTTGTTTTTTTACAGTCCCTACTGAGAAGAGGAGGGTAGCTGAAAGCTGCATTCACTTCTGTCTCCTCCTCTCTGTCTTTAGATTTGTTGCCTAAAATACCAGCAAGCCTCAGGGAGAGGTTTGCCCCCAGACTGTCCCAGGGTTAGCCTGAAAGCCCTGCCTCCTGGGAAACTCCTCAGGCCAGGCTGACTGGGGCAGCTAGTCACCCCACCAGGAAGAAGTGGAGGAGATGTATGCAGATCTTTCATAACTGACCAGCTCGTCAGGGCTTAGGCTTTGTCCTGGAACCTCTCTGACTACCAGGACATGGGTTCCGGACCACCCACCCCTAAGCTCCACCCACCTGGCTCCTCGGCTCACTGTCACTGGATCCTGGGATATCTTTTCCCACTCACCCAGCCCTAAAGGCAACTGAGATATTCCTGTGAGGGCTGATGAGAGTAAATGTGACATTTAGATAAAAATAAAAGCTCTGGAATTCTTATATTTAATGCTGGCAGCCTTAAATGCCAGCTTTGAAATCACCTCGCTTGATCATTAATCTGATTTCTTTCCTTTCTTTTTTTTTGCGTTTGACTTATGTGCCCTTTAGAAGTTAAAAGTGTGTTCCTTGCTTTAAGAAGATTTCCATTTGCCGCCAGAAGTAGGCCTTCTACACATCACATGCACAAAATTATGCAGTTCAGCCCTTCACTGCCTCGTTCCAGAGAGTTAGTGCTCTTGTTTGTGATGAGTCTTGAATAACAAGGGGCACAGCTCAGGGATGGACTTCATTTCAATTCAGTCCAACGAACATGTACTCTACTGCTGTACAAATAAGCCTGTTTTTGCCGTAACCTGTGGATTTGCATCCCTGAAAGATAAAAAATTCAAATCAATTTCAAAATATACTGATGATAGTAAAGTAGCTCCAAGAGACACTCAGAAAGATGTGAGCTTCATTTAGTGGCCACGGAGTGGAAAACAACCAGATGTACTTGCGTATTTGCTAGTTAATCAGCATCTTTTCATGGAATTCTAGAAAAGGAATTACTTTATAGATGATTATCTTTGTTAATCAGGCCTTCTTCAATTGGTGGAGGATTTAAGCCTTGTTCGCTGGTACAGGTCATGGGTAATTGTTTCCATACTGTTGGCAAAACAGCTGTAGGAGTTTTGCATGGGCCATAAGTACCCAAGGTCTTTGAGGCAATTTCTTTGTATAAACAATGCAAATTTTTATTGCTAGAGTTGAATTGAGTTTTTTTAAAGAGGCTTTAAATCGATCAGGAGTTTTCCCTTTGGGTTTCTGCTTAGGAGAGCGGAGGTGGTGATGGTGATGGGGTAACATAAAAGATCCCGGGCTCTGGCCGCAGAGGCCCAGGGCTCTTTCATCTTAGGCTGAATCCTGGCCCACTGCTGCTTGAGGATTTGGAGTGTGTAAAAGTCCTGGGCTGTTTAATTATGTGCAAGCCTTTTAAGAAGCCTACACCAGGAAGGCAGAGATGGAAACATATGTAGTGAAACATTTTATATCCAATTTGAGGATTCAACCAAAGGTCTTCACTTGAGCGAAACCAGAACTTCCATGTAGATCAAAGGTAGCATGGAGTTGAGGAAAACCTCTTTGTTGGGGGTTGAGGGACGATGCCTTACGAGAATTAATAATATCGTGTTAGTTGCATAAAAATAACCTAAAAAGAGTGGAAAACAAAGGAGAATATTACTCAGATTTGTACCACCTAAGTTAACCAACTGTTTTCGTGTTTTTTAAAGTTGTATTCCATATATGTAAACATGTATGCCTATTTTCTACATTCACAAATGTGATCTATATTGACTTTCAGCTTTCATACTTAACAGTATGTGAGAAGTATTTTCCACATTGCTACGTGGTTCAGTGGAACATTTTAAATGGTTTTGAACTATCCCATAGAATTTCTGTACCATAGTTTATTCAACGCCTTCACTAATTATGGAACTTTTAGACTGTGTTTCTAGACTGTGTTTCAGTTTTTCATGATAACACCCCATGAATATGGTCTTATATATATATATATTTGGGGGGCTTATTTTCATAGAATTCATTCCATAAACTGGGGTTATTGGGACAGAGAGTCTCAGCATTTTCAAATCTTTTTGTTAAAAATGGATCATCGCTTTCCTGAAGAGTAGCGCCATTTTACACTTCATCAGCACTGGGTATTACCTGAATTCTTTCCCAAGCCAGTTGAATATTGTTATTGTTTTTGGAGAAAAGACAGGAGTTGCTTCGGAGTTGTTTCTCCTCTAATATCCACCATCTTAGCAAAAAAAAATAAAAATTGTACTCTAGGAAGAAGAGACATTCCTCATTGTTGACAAGTGGCTGTCACGCCTAAGACAAGGAGTCCTTGTAAGTGGCATGGCAAACAGAGTTGCCTCCAACAAGAAACAAATCTGAGGCACCTGCTTCTATCCATCTGCCTCATAAAGTTATAGATGCCACTGTAAAAATCAGTGTTGGAGGGGAGAGCAGTATGGATTAGCAGCTCCTGAGACAATGCTCAGCTCACCAGCCTGAAAGCTGAGTTAATGAAATGCGGTCTTCACACAAATCCAATGGTGTAGTGTTCCTCATTCCAGTAAAAGGTAACCACAGTCCTCTTCTTGAACATAGCTGTACACCGAAGAGTTATCACTGGATAATACAACACAAATGCTTTTGTAACTGAGAGAAGCCTTTATGCAGATTCCTATGAAGGTTCGAACTTCTGGAAGAATTGCAATGGCTGAGCCAAGGCTTGTGTAGATTTCAGGTTGTTGGTGTGTGTGGCCAGCTGGAAGAAAATGACCCCACTCACCTGCTGGGCTGGCCTCTCTTGAGCACAGTATCAGAAAACCTCCCGTTACCTTTTCTCTCGTGCACACACTATCTATACCTAGATAGATTACCCGACTTTACCTGCTGAATCCCGCATTTGCCCACAGCTCAATTTTGTTTCAGGTTCTGATCTACAATGGCCAGCTGGACATCATTGTGGCAGCTTCCCTGACCGAGCGCTCTCTGAGAGCCATGAAGTGGAAGGGGTCCCAGAAATACAAGCAGGCAGAAAGAAAAGTTTGGAAGATCTTTAAATCCGATAACGAAGTGGCTGGTTATGTGCGGCAGGTGGATGACTTCTATCAGGTATGGAGACACTTCGGGACCTGTAGGTTGTGGAGAAGGGGATGGTGGGATCGAAACGAAAGGCTGAACACCAGTAAGGCACGACTGGCCTACGCAGGGTCAGAGTGTGTCTTCTGCGACCCCACATTCCCCAGAGCAGAGTGTCTGAGTTCATTAAAGTACGTAGTGCTTCATGTGAAACAAGTTGAAAGTTTAGATATTGTTCAGGAGACAAGGTGACAATCAAAAAGGTAATACTCAGCCCAAAAAGGGGCTTTATCATTAAAGAGAAGGTTAGTCTATTTGGGAACAAAGGGGAGCTTGAACAAATGACATGAGTTAGATTCAGTGTAATCTCTCCTGGCAAATCTGTGCTCACATTTGGGGCTCACACATGAAGCCCCAGGACAAAATCTGTCCATCTGATGCCTCTAGTGTGACCTCCACTTCAGGGGTCAGACGTTGCTCCTGGCCAAGCCTGTCCACTGTGCCCCCAGTCTGCAGGTCTCAGCTCCTCAAGGGTCGGCAGGGCTTTGTTGGTGATTACGTGATGATTACACTGTTTACCTCCAGAAAGTTCTTGGAGAAATTGAGAATGCTTTTGCTTAGTTAGTCAAGAGGAGAAATTTAAGTCTTCTGGACCTGAATTTTTTTTTCCTGCAATTTTTTTTTATTGGAGGCAACATTGGGACCTTAGTTCTGTAGTTCTGAGTATTTGGAATTACAGCTTTCCAATGCTCGAGCTTTTCATTAGGCAAATCCATGCTCCAAATAAAAATTAATCTCAGAGGCATACTACCTTGAAAGTACTTTGCGGTGTCCACCCTGGGTCTTCTATAAACGGGAGCACGGGCAGTCTTGGGTTGGGAATTGACTTGAGAAATCACAATAATTGGTTAACTCTTGAGATTGATTCCAAAAGATTGGAATCCCTGGACAAGTGGAGGCTCTCCATTTACAAAAGATATTCTAGACTTCATTTTTGGTATTTATTTGTCTGTTTTTAAATAACACAAGTTATATATATAGCAATTTAAATATGTTTTTTTAAGAGAAAAGAAAAAGTCAACATTTTGGCATCCAAAATTGTCAGATTAATTAATTTTAATTAATTCCTATGTGCACAATGTTACATAAATTTTACATAATTTTAACAGTTATATAAGATTGATTCTGCTTCGTTCCCTTCTAAAAATAAACTTATTTATTGAGTTATAACATAATATAGAAAAATTCACAAATCACAAATGTACAAGTAAATGAATTTTCGCAGAGCAAAGATACCCATGTAACCATCACCTAGATAAAGAAATAGAATAGAACTAATGTCCCCACAGTAGTCACTATTCCCCCTTCTTCCCAAGGTAACCACTATCCTGAGTTCTAATATCCAAGGTTACCTTTGCTAGTTTTGAATTTTTATAAATGGACACATTTCATATGTACTCTTTGGGGACATTTTTGCTTGACTTTATGTTCATGAGATTTATTTACTCTCTTGAATGTAGCAGTTGTTACTTCATTTTCATCACTGTACAGTATTCTAATATATATATGATATTATATGTAATATGTGCTACAATATAATATGAATATTATATAATTAATATGATTTTCCTATTCTCCTTTTACATACATTTTTACTTTATTTATTTTGTCATTAAGTGCATACAGCCATAGAATTGTTATACTTTCCTGGCAAATTAAATCAACATTATTCTTATAAAGTGTCCCTTTCTAAGTCTAATAATGCTTCTTGCCCTAAAGTCTATTTTGTTGATAGTAGTATAACAATGCCAACTTCCTTTTGATTAATGTTTACATGGGACATCTTTTTCAGCTCTTTGTCTTCAATCTTTCTGTATCCTTATATTTAAGATGTATCTCTTTTAGGTAGCATATAATTGGGTTTTATATTTCTTTAATAGAGCCTGACAATATTTTTTAAACGGAATAGTCCATTTAGTGTAATTACTGATATGTTGTGTTTAAATCTACTACTTTGCTGTTTGTTTCCTACTCATCTTAGTTATTTGTATTTCTATTTTCTTTATTGCATCCTTTTATATTACTCAAATGTTTTATGTCATTTTTGGGTTTTTTTCCCCTCTAGAAGCTTGTTATGCTATACATCATTTAATCTTGTTTAATGATTATACTCAAGGGTAAAATATAAGTTCTGGACTTAACTTAATCCTAATATAAATTAGAATTTTACCACTTTCCAAATAAATGCAAGAACCTTAGATCTTCCTTACCAGCTCTCCTGGTTTTGTGTTATCATTAAAAAAAAAAAAAACAAAAAAATCTGCACACAGTTCGAACACCACAAAACGTTACCTGCATCATGTTACACAGCCAGTGTCACTGTGACTTACCCACAAATTGACCCATTCGTACCCCTTCAGCCGCTTTCCCATTTCCATGCTTCCGACTGGAATTATTTTTCTTTGCTTAAAAAAAAATCCCTTTATTATTTATTTTAGTAAAGTTCTCTTGGCAACAGTTTGTTTTTGTTTGTCTGAAAATGTCTTTGTGTTGCCTTTAGTTGAGAAGTACATTTTTCATGGAACTGAAGTTTAGCTAGGCAGTTACTGTCTTTCAGCACATAAAAGATACTATTCTGTTGTCCCCTGACTTGCATCACTTCTGATCAGAGACCAGCTGTCCGTTTTACTGCTGTTGCTTTGGAGGTGATTTCTTCCCCCACCTGACTGCCTTTTTTTTTTTTTTAAGATTTTATTTATTTATTTGACAGAGAGAGACACAGTGAGAGAGGGAACACAAGCAGGGGAGTGGGAGAGGGAGAAGCAGGCTTCTCGTCGAGCAGGGAGCCCGATGCGGGGCTCAATCCCAGGACCCTGGGGCCATGACCTGAGCCAAAGGCAAACGCTTAATGACTGAGCCACCCAGGCACCCCCCCCTCCACCTGACTACTTTTAAGATTTTCTCAGTTTTGGGTTTTCAAAAGATTTGACTATGTGTATGAAGCTGTGATTTTAAATACATATGCATATTATGCTTGGGTTTCTTAAGCTTTTTGAAACTAAGACTTGATGTCTTTTGTCATTTTTGAAAGATTGTCAGTCATTATCCTTTCAAATACTGCTTAAGCTCTGTTCTCTCTTTCCTCTCGGGTCTACGACCTAATTATGCAAATGTTAGACTTTTTCATTTCATCCTGTATAGCTTTATTTCCGTTCTTTCTTCTTTCCATTCTTCAGTTTTGATATTTTCTATTTTCTCTTCTAATTTTCCATTCTTCCCTACTACTATTCCGTGTATGTTGTTTAGCCCATTTATTTTTTAATTGCAGTAATTATTTTTTTATAGTTCTGGAATTTCAGTTTCATTCTTTTTTTATAAATCTCAACTCTCAGATTATTATCTATTCCTCATCTTGTTGCCTGTTTTCTCAAACACATTCATCACATTTATTTTGATGCCTGTCACTGATAACTCTTAGATTTGCATCACCCATTAGCCTGATTCTATTGTGGTTTTTTTTATGGTAACTTGATCCTTTGATATGCCTACAAGTTTTCAGTGGAATGTCAGACATTATGAAGGTAAACTTGTAGAGATAGTTTGAGTTTTTTGCTGAGGATGCTTTCCTTCAAAGAGATTTTACTTTGCTTCTGTCAAGCAGTTAGAATAGGGGTCAAGCACTTCTATCACGTCTGGAAATGATTGTATTTAAATCTGTATTTTAGCCTGTCTATTTCCATGGTCCTACGTTGACATTTGTAGTGTTAACCAGGGCCAGTACTCTTAGGCAGGCCATGAACACCAATTTTTGTCCCCCCCACAGCTCTGTTCAGGTTTCTAGGCTCTTAACTATCATTTTAATAAAGGTTTTGTAGCCAGCTGGTCCCTGAATCAACTATTGCTTTGATGGGAAAGGACCACAGAAAGTCAGACTCAGCTTGTTGCCCCCTCCTTCACTTTGTAAACATAGCTCCTTCTGGTAAGCAGAATAATGGTTCCCCAAAGAGGCCCCTCTCCTAATCTCTGGAATCTGTATGTTATGTCATATGGAAGAAGGGATTAAGGCTACATATGGAAATAAGGTTGCCAATCCTCTGACACAGAGATGGGGAAATTATTCTGGATTATTCAGTATCATTACAAAGGTCTTTATAAGTGAATGAGGGAGGGGGCACCTGGCTGGCTTAGTCAGTAGAGCATGCAACTCTTGATCTTGGTGTGATGAGTTTGAGCCCCACGTTGGGGGTAGAGCTTACTTAAAAAAAAATAATAATAATAAGTGGATGTGGGAGGCTGATGAGTCAGAATCAAGAGATTTGAGGATGCTACACTGCTGACCTTGAAAATAGCAAAAGCGACCATGAGCCAAGGAGTGCAGGCAGCCTCTAGAAACTAAAAAAGACCAGGCAACAGATTATCCTCTAGAACCTCCAGAAGAAACTCAGCCAACACCTTGATTTTAGTCCAATAAGACCATTTCAGACTTCTAAACTCCAGAATTATAAGATAAGAAACATATGTTGTTATAAAGGCACTGAATAAGTGGTCATTTGTTACAGCAACAATAGGAAACTAATACACTCCTCATGTCCTGGCTGTCTTGATAGGTCACCATGACTTTCAAATGGGTGTGTTCTGTATTTTGTCCAGCTTTTCTAGTTTTGTTGTTTGTTTGTTTTTTAGCAGGAGGATTGAGAACAACAAGTTTCTTTGCCAAGACAGGAAGTGGTACTTGTTGCTCTGTTCTTTTCACATGATATTTTCAAAGTTACAGTATAGATTCTTCACTTATCTTTAAGTAATATTCCATTGATTGGACGTAATTAATTTTTTTAACAATTCTCCTGTTGACCATTTCAGGTTGTTTTCTTTTGTTGTTGTTATTGCTAGTTATAATTTCTTTCTTTTTAATCTTTTTTTTTAACTTATCCACTTTTTTTATTATGTTATGTTAATCACCATACATTACATCATTAGTTTTTGATGTAGTGTTCCATGATTCATTGTTTGCATATAACACCCACTGCTCCATTCAATATGTGCCCTCTTTAATACCCATCACCGGGCTAAACCCATCCCTCCACCCCCTCTAGAACCCTGTTTGTTTCTCAGAGTCCATAGTCTCTCATGGTTCGTCTCCCCCTCCGATTTCCCCCCCTTCATTTTTCCCTTCCTGCTATCTTCTTCTTCTTCTTCTTTTTGTTTTAACATATAATGTATTATTTGTTTCAGAGGTACGGGTCTGTGATTCAACAGTCTTACACAATTCACAGTGCTCACCATAGCTAGTTATTAATTTCTAACAAATACGTGTTTCAATAGTTCTGATCTATATCAACTTTTTAAATAGGTCGGTTAAAAAACACTGTAATTTTTTTGTGTGCAAAATAACAAAAGAGAGGAAGGAACAGAAGGTATACCAATAAAAGACAGGAGTTATAAGGGTGGGCTCACCTACCAATATTTATGTTCAGTAATGGAAAAATAGCTTTGCTTCTTGAGCAAATGTGCTGGACGTTGTGATCAGTACTTCATGGATATCATCAGAACATCCGTGCAAATCATAACAATATCACTGCCATTTTACATACGAGAAAACAGAGTCCGAAAAGGTGAACAATCCTGTATTATCCAGTGATAGGATGGGGATTCAAAATTTATTCATTTTGTTCCCATAGCATGTTTGCCAATGTCTGTCATATTATCTCTGATACTTAATTGCCAGTAAGGTAGGGAATGTTAGCTAAATAGAAGGGAAACATGCAGGAAAAAAAACTCCTAATAGGTCATTCTTTCATGTGTTTGAAAGATACTTGCTAAGCTTTCCTTAGGTACAGTATAAAGGAGATACTTAGCAATATTCGTGAGGTTCTGAAGTTACCTCCAGCAATATATTAGAGCACAGTGCTCTAAAACATAGGGATCATAACAATACCTACCTGCTATGGACTAAACTGTGTCTCTCCTAATTCATATGTTGAAGACCTCACCTACGATGTGACTATATTTGGAGATAGGACCTATAAGGAAGTGGTTGAAATTAAATGAGGTCATAAGGGCAGGGGTTAGTGTTCTTAGAAGAAGAGACGCCAGAGAGCTGACCTGCCCTCCCTCTCTCTGCTGTGGGAAAACACAGCAAAAAGACAGGCATCGACAAGCCAGAATAGAGCTCCTACCAGAAACCAAATTGGCCAGCACTTTGTCTCAGCTCCAGAACTGTAAGAAATAAATGTCCGTTGTTTAAGAACAACAGTCTAGGGGCGCCTGGGTGGCTCAGTCAGTTAAGCCTCTGTCTTCAGCTCAGCTCATGATCCCAGGGGCCTGGGATTGAGCCCCGCATCGGGCTCCCTGCTCAGCGGGGAGTCTGCTTCTCCCTCTCCTCCCTTCTTGTGCTCTCTTTCTCTATCTCTGTCCAGCCCACCTCGAATAATGAAATCTTTAAAAAAAAATAAAAATAAAGAACAGCAGTCTGTGATATCCTTATAGGATTATTGAGGGAATTCAACAAGTTAATTAGCAGAGAACAGTACCTTATCATAGTAAATGTTTACTATTCCCCTGAATCGCATATAAAAATTATGTAATAAAAGGAAAATTATAAACAGTCAAAATCAGGGAAAATGATTGAAAATCAACCCTTCAGGGAAGCTTAAATATTAATATTTAGGCTATTAAGGCTAATAGAAGGTTAATAGAAGGCTATTAACATGAACGTTGAGCTGCCAGGGAGCAATGGACAGGTCACTTGTCCCCTGTCTTATGCACGGCTTTATGATGACAGTCCCATAGGCGCATTCACATGTCCTCCAGATCCCTGATGGCTGTTTCTGCCACCTGTTACTTTATGTCCTCCAGACCAGCCTTGGGAACCGCTCCAGTGCCTGGCCCCGCACCTGTGTCCTGCTGGGCTCGGGGCATAGCACCCCTAGCTCGGGAGTCCAGCTTGTGGTGGCAGGACAGCACGTGCTACCGAGGTGGGGAAAGGGATGGGCCGCCACTCTGAAACTTGTGACAAATACCACACTAAGCCCGCCGACTCTTCTTGTGAATGCAAAACACATTGAGAGATGAAATGGCCCTCCTCCGGCTGCCAAAAAACGGTAACAAAAGAAGCAAGGCCCACATGTGTTTGTGATAGGCAGTGTTTTACCACACGGCCAGGGATCTGCATTTTATGTAGGTGATTTTAAAATGTTGGCAGAGCTCCTGCCCGCTTATGCCTCAGCGTAGAGTTGAGGGTGGCATGTGGAGATGGGGTGGGGGGGAATTAAGGAGGGAAAAGAGCTCCGGTGCTAACAAAGGCCTTCTCTGTGAGCCTCAGATTGAGGATCCTGTCCAAATGTCAAGCGTCTGATAATGAAAAAAGCGGGCCTTAGCCATGGACTTGCTTTCCAGCCTTAGACACACAGAACAGAAGCATGTGAGTGTGTCTGCCAAAAAAGAAAGCTCACTCTCTGCCAAACTCCACAGCTCTTAATTTAAAAATCGAAACCAAAGTAGACCCGTCTCCTGATGGTTACCTCAAGTGTCCATTTAAAAGAAGGACGGCTGTCCCTGGGGAGCAACAGGGTAGAGAGAGGGAGCCATTCTGTCCATATGTTCCCTGCCAGGCGATGCCTTGGGAAAACCAAAGCCAGCTCCGGCCAGCCTGTGGAGGTCAGGCGGAGGAGGAGGGCTTCGTGTTATTGCCTCTGGCTGGTTCTGGCCTATAAGGCCACATGCCTTTGGTATCTATACCACTCTAAGAATTAGACACTGCCTTATTATGTCATCTGGGGCAGTGGTCTTTGCTCAGTTTGCTCATCTGCAAAATGCAGGGTTTGGACTGAGTTATCTGTAAGACATCTAAGAAAGATCTGAAATATCTCTTTTTCATTAATGCCCAGAAGGGCTCAGTTAGCAAGCAATATAGAATAGAATAGTGACCTTCTGTGTGTTGGGAGTGTGTGTGTGGGTGGGTGTATTGGCTTAATAGCGTTACGGTGCAGATCAAAGTTCTCATCCTCTACCTCTCTGGCTGGTGATAAGTAGGGCCAACACCGTCAGGGCCATCCTGCTGTTCCTTTCGGGGTCTTTCTCTGCCCTTCTCCCAAAGTTGCAGTGACCGCTCACGATCTGTTTTGATGTCGCTGCTGCTTTTGAAATGCAGGATATTTTCTTTTTACACCACTGAATTGTTATTTCTACTCCAAGGAGGTTTTGACTCCACAGTTAGAAATAAAAAATTTTAATTGGAATCACACTGATGAATTTCTTTAAGAACACCTTTCTGAAAGAGACTCCGTGAAGCTAAATTTTCTGAAGAAAGCATTGAAGCCATTTCAAACTTTTCCGTCTTTATTTCACTGAAAATATTTTATTGAGAGTAATTATTTTCCACGTACAGATTGAAAGAAAGGTTTGAGTCACTGGTCCGTTTTTCATTCTTATCAAATCTTACTGGGCGTAGTTTCTGCTAACATGAGTTTTGCAGAATTTCCAACAAGTCTATTTTTCCTGATTGCAGTTTGAGTCATTGTTATTTTTATTTTATGTGTTCATTATCAATATCGATTCAGGTTATTTAATAATTACAGGATGGATTATCTCAGCTAGATAGTATTTTATAGCTGGAACAAATTTTAGATCTCATTTTCCAGGTGGGAAAAGTGAAGCCCAGAGGTTAAGTGACTGTCCCAAAGTCTCCTACCCATTTCAGGACTGAGTTGCGAGTAGATTCCAGACTCCTGGCTTCCGGCCCAGTGGTTCTCTGCTTCACAAGGGTACACACCTCTGGAATGATGCACAGGCAGCTGCATATGCTAGTACAGTGATAACTGGAGTCTGCATACATCTCTGCCACCACTCAGGCAGGCCTGAGAGATCATGTATTTCACATCTAATGTTAGCTGTGAAGTCACAGGGGTGCACCCACTTCCTATAGACAGACAGAGTATTGGGGTTTTTAAAAGGTACTAGAGCTTAGTAGGTGGTGAGGCCAGGTTCATCCAAAGTTAAGAAGTTATGGCTTTATCTGGGAACTTCTGATATTAATAAAAGAACAGATGCTGCAATTAGCTAAAATGGACAGAGGAAACGTGTCACCATGTTGTGAGGCAGAGCCTCACAGTGGGAGCCTGAAGAGCAGAGCACCAGCAGAGCACACAGCCTGCTGGTTTCCAGTCTGGAGCCCAGAGAATGAAAGCCACGAGAGAGACTGGGAATGGTCATGGGCCCTTGATGGTAGGCAAAGGGTGAGTGCTTCGTTGTTTAAGCAGTGGGAGGCAGGCCATTGAATGGTTTTTTTTCCCCAGTGTTTTTTTGTGAAGTACATACAAAAGTTATCATCTTAACCATTTTCTAAATTTAATTTGATTAACTAATTTTTTAAAGTAGGCTCCAGGGGTGCCTGGGTGGCTCAGTTGTTAAGCATCTGCCTTCGGCTTGGGTCATGATCCCAGGGTCCTGGGATTGAGCCCTGCATCGGGGTTCCCTGCTTGGCAGAAGGCCTGCTTCTCCCTCTCCCACTCCCCCTGCTTGTGTTCCCTCTCTCGCTGCCTCTCTCTCTCTCTGTCAAATACATAAATAAATAAATCTTTAAAAAAAAAAAAAGTAGGCTCCATGTCCAAAGTGGGGCTTGAACTCACAACCCTGAGATCAAGAGTAGAATGTTCTACCAACTGAGCCAGCCAGGAACCCCTAATCTTAACCATTCTGAAGTGTGTCATTCAGTGGCATTAAATACATTCATAATATTGGGGCACCATCACCACCGTCCATCTCCATAGCTCTTATCATCTCCTAAACTGAACCTATGGCCATTGAACACTAGCAGTGTTCCCCCACCCCAGTCCTTAGCAACTGCCGTTCTACTCATTCTACTTTCTATCTCTATGAACTTGACTGCTCTAAGTATCTTGTATAAATGGAAGCATACAGTGTTTGTCACCATGGAAGGTGTTTATGCACATTTTCAAAGCTGGTCTTTTGGAAGTTTAAAATGGCAGCAATAGGATGAATTCAGGGTAGAGAGAGGTCATGGAAGGGAATCCTGGGAAATAGGGAGTCCTGGTAGGAGCTTTATTGGAAGAAGGTTCTCTACCTACTTTCTGAGTCCACCTTCATGATGCTTGACTCTGAGCTCCTGGAACAGAGGTTGGGGGAATAAGCTTTGGAATGCCCAAGCTGTGAGGACCGATTGCTGTTTGAGAAATGGTGTTTACTGTGGAGCCACACCAACTTGAAAGCTGAGTATCCACAGGGAGAGCCTGGCATGTAGGTGTCATACAGTACCGTCCTTGAGCAGCCGCAGGAAGCACCTCCAGCCTCCTAAAGCACCTCCAGCCTCCTAAAGCACAAGCCCTGAGCCATGATTACACCTTGCCCCTGACCTCAGGCTGGTGGTCTGCCACACTCTCCTCAAAGGCTTCTCCCTGAGTTTCCAACAGGAATAAGACCTTGCACTAGAGGTTATGTATGGAGGAACCAAAGGCAAGGAGCCCACCACCCTCAAAACTTGACTGTTTTGCAGAGTCCTGACCAACTGAAGGCAGTCTGGTGTCAGGAAAGGAGTGTAGACTCCGGAGCTAGACACACCTGGTGTGAATTTTCAGTTTTGCCACTCACTGGCTGTGGGCTGCTCCTGGTTCTTTAGACCCTGAGTGAGGAGGGTGTCGGGAAGGCCCATGCTAATGATGGCTGTACCAATTCTTCAGCATGTGTCAGCCCTCAGGCCTGCCATGGACTTTTTATCCACAATGTTATGGAATACTAATAGCTCCCCTGTCAATTATGTGATTATACTTACTAATTTATAAATGAGGAAAGAGAAGTTTCACCTGAGCTGCTTGCTTCAGATTTCAAATAGTAGTCGTATCTGAGATCTGACAACCCAAATCTTGAACTTTCCCCTGCGCCACCGTGCCTCTCAGTACCCGTGAGGACAGTGGGGTGGAAAGGGATGGAGTACTCTAGTTGGCCAGACTGAGCTGCATGTCTGCCTGTGGGGTGCATGTGGTGGGGGTGGAGCGGTGGGGGTGGCCAGTGTATTTGGCAGCACATCCAGTCCACACAGAAAAGTCTGTTTCCTAAAGGAAAGCAGAGTGCTTACAAGAGGCAGGACGACAGGGAAAGCGTGGTGTGCAGACAGAAAGCAGTAACAATCCCAGCTTCCTAACTGTGCTTTCCTAAAACTAACATTCCCTTTGTTTTGTTTCTCTGACTGCACACAACTATAAAACAGAGAAAGGAATAACTACAGTCCTTGGAGTACAAAGGAAGGTCAGGCTGAGATTTGAATGTTTCCACGGATAATCCACAGAGGGAATGACAAAGAGCTGGCCACCTGCCTCTCTTGGATTTCCTGCTGACATTTTTTTTTTTTTTTTTTTTAGAATTTTAAACAGCTTAGGGAGCATTCTGAACTATTTCTGAAGGAACTAACAGTTCCAGAAAGGTCTTCATCAAGTCCTTGGTTGCATTGGCAAAATCAGAGTAAGCAAAGAGCAACAAATGGGATTTTTGCATTCAGCTAGTTGAGAAGGGATGAGATGAAGTTAAAACAGTATTTAATGCAGGAAAGTAACTTAAGCAGATTTGAGATGATGATTACAAAATGCAACTAATTCCCTGGAAAAATGTTT
This sequence comes from Callorhinus ursinus, assembly GCF_003265705.2. NCBI lineage: Eukaryota > Metazoa > Chordata > Mammalia > Carnivora > Otariidae > Callorhinus > Callorhinus ursinus. The sequence continues at coordinate 44,545,076 of NW_027397074.1, read as the reverse complement.
TGGCTTTGTTACAGAGATTGTTACACAGAGTCTTCACCTCTCTCCCAGCTCTGTTGCTCTCTTTAAAGAGTGATGTCCTGATTCATAGGTTCTTTTTCTCCATCACCTAGATCTGGGGAAGATGCTTGGGAATCAGACTGTGAGCAGAAAACCAGAACATAGTGGTCAAATCATCATCATCATCATCATCATCATAACTTGGCTATATCATCAGAGAACTCCATGGTAGTCACAGACTGAGTTCTCCAGAAGCATGCATTCAAGCCAAGTTTGGGGGCAAGATGTTTATTAGGGATCAACACCTGTGAAAGGAGGGAGGAGGAAGCAGAATTGACAGAAGAGGGAGTCAAACTGTGATGCAGGCCCGAGAAAGCTTGGTAAACCCGGCAGAGAGCTCTGGAGAAAGTCTTTTTCCATCAGCGTCCCACATTGGGCCAAAATGGCCAGGCCTTTAAACGCCCACCTCACTCAGTCATCAAACGCAGGCTGCCCCAGGAAGGGCATCATCTTGGGAAAGGTTGCTCTCTGCAGCTGAGGCAGCCCCTGGAGCTGCTGACAGCTGGAAGCTGGACAGCAGGTCCATCCTTGAAGGGGAATCTGATGGTGCATCTTTTTCTACCATAAAGGCCACCCAGATAATGTAGTTGCGAGCTCTCAGGGTTGGTTTGGGGGGGGGGGAGCGGGTGACATCAGGAGCTGGTGGTTTGCCTAACACCACATGAGATACTGCTCTTTCTTTGCTGGCATAATGTAAGCTTTCCCCTAAGCTCTTAGTTTAATTATGTCTTCTGTCTGCATTAGAAAGATGGATCTAGCCTTGCTTTTCAATTCATATCAAGATTCTAAGATAGGAACAGCCAGAGTTTTTAGGAAAAAGAATAAAGAATTGTCAGTAAGTATTTCCCCTTTTCAGTTATTTAGTAACAGAATAATAGATCACTCCAAAACTCAGTGGCTTGACACAACAACAAGTTATTATTTCTCATCATTATGTGGGTGGGATGGGCTCAGCTCGGTGGTTCTTCTGACTCACATGAGCTACACTCATCCATGCAGCTACATTCAGCGGGAAATATGGCAAAAGCTGGAACATCCAAGGTGGCCTTCTCTTCTCCAGTGCTCTCTCCATATGGCCTCTAACCATGCAGTGTCTTGGCCTGGGCTTCACAGCATGGCAGCTAGTATCCCAAATTGAGAAGCAAAAGATGTCAGTCCTTTTAAGTCCCGGGTTCAGAAGTCCCAGAATATTATTTCCATTGCATTCTCTTGGTCAAAGCTGATCACAGAAGGTCCGTTTCCTCTTAATAAGAAGAATGACAAAGAATTTGGGACCATTGTTAATCTGCTACATTTTCCTAAAACAGCGTGTCAACCCTTACAAATATAGATTCCCAGGCCCTATCTCCAAATATTCTGACTTTATTTATCTGGGGTAGGACCTGAGCATTAGTATATAAGCTTGTTAGGGAATTCTAATATGCATCCTGTTTGGGAGAGCCCTAAATTGTGATGTCTTTTGTCCCTTCTATTGATACCAAAATAGCTTTGTCTTGTAGGAGCCCCATGTGGCTTATGTTTGGATAAACTTCCATTCTGATCCCTAAAGACTGCTCTAAATCCTGACCTATTTTAACCAGAAACTTGAGAACGTAGTTTCACTCTTAACAAACCAGCCATTGATCTGAAACATCACTTTTAGAAAAGTGTCCTCTAGTCAATAGTATCTACTAGTAGGGCTCTGATTCTCCGAAATCCTCAGCCAAAACCTTAAGCTAAATTTTAGACCTCAGTTCCTGCTGTGCGTTGTAGGTTTACAAGTGGTCTTTGTTCTCTCGAAACACTGATAGACCACTGGTAATTTAGACTCACAGAAAAACTCTTGTTATTTATTCAAAAGATTAGCTCCCTTTTCCCAGCTGACTTCTGTGCTGTCCTGAAATAATGTGGTCCTCCTGCGCAAAGTCTTTAGATAGTGTGTCTTACGCTACTTTTCAGAAATGATACAACTAGATCAAGGAGGGTTTGCTATAAACATCATCCAGATCCATTCTCAGCAAAGATGGTGTCTACCAGCCATCTTGAATTTGTTTCTGGATATCAATTAATTGATAAAATACTAGGATGGATTGATAACAACTAATGTAATGTCAAGGCAAAAATAAACATGCAATGATTTTGACTGAAGCCTTATCAGGAGTAACCTTAGTATTTTCATTAGGTGATTGTTAGGTTCTTTCAATAAGGGCTCTTAACCTAGGGCAAGGGTCTGTGGCTAGTATTCAAGGGGTCAGTGAACTTAGAAGGGGAAAAAGTGCATTTTATTTTCACTAACCTCAAACTTAAATAGCTTTTCCTCCCATTATGAATTATGAAATTTAGCCTTTCCTCCCATTATGAATGTAAGCAACAAACCACAGTGGCCTTAGCAGTACCTTTGACTCTGTCACCGAGAGAAAGCAGAAATACTTTCATATAAAATACAAATGCTGTTGCAAATACCTTGAAACAACATCTATCACCATCACTGCTACTTTAAAATTCTAGTAGTTATCATACCCACTGGTTGCTCTTATTGAATGTGTTCATAGAGAAGTACATATATTGTTATATCACATACTACTTGGTTAATTTCAATATAATGGGTTCATTTATAATCTATAATCTATATGTAAATATATATAAAATGTAATTTGAAACATTTTTCTGAGACGTATCCATAGGCCACAGTAGACGCCATAGGGGTCCATGGCACAAAAAAGACCAAGAACCCATGCATTAGACTATTTGAATTTCTAGATCCTCCCCAACCCAAACCACAGACCACCTTTGGGGACCCCAGATTGAAAAGTTATGAGTTTAGCTCTCAGGTAGACTTGAATTTTATCTCTAGTCTATTACCTTGGCAATTCTTACTCCTACTATCGCCATACCCAAGCCACATAGTGTAGAGGTGAAAAGACTGGATATTGTGGTAGACCCTCTACCACTTATTAGCTGTGTGACCTTGGGGAAGTTACTTAACCTCTCCAAGAGGTTCTTCATCAGTGAAGTAGGGATCACATTAATACCTATCTCTCTCATGAAGGGATTAGCTACTAGGATTCATTGAGATTATGGGTATACATATATTACTTGACACTCTACCTGGCTCCTAGTAGGCATGGAATAAATATTTATTCCTGCTGCCTGTCCTAGCATTCATCTGTTTGCGTAAGGCAAGAAGCTCTCCTCCTGTCTAATAGGGTCCTTAATAGATACTATGTTTTAAGGGCTCAACTAAATAGTATTTATCAGAAAGGCCTGGAAGTATAGCAGCTGTATCCAGTTATAACATCATAACAAAGAAACTCTCTTGGTGAGAGGTAGAAGAAACAGAGGGGCGGGGGACCATGTTCCACATTTTGCTACACGACAGTCTAATAATAGTAAATAAAAGTGGCTACATTGAGTAATGAGATGCTTCTAAAGCATCCAGTCCATTCTAGTTGAACAGTAATCTGAAACATCCCTGTTGACAATAAATGAAGCTTCCAAACTTTTTGTTTTTGTTTTGTTTTCCATTTGTACTGAGCCTCTAACATATGGAAGCAGGGAAGAAGGGGAATATAGGAGTTTAGATTTAGAGAGTAAAAAACTATCTAGCAAAACAAAAACCCCAGTTATTTGGTGAACTTTCTGCTCTTCTGCTGTCCAGCATGGAGATGTGGGCGTTTATTTTTGTTCCTAATATTTATTTTCTTATGCAGCAACCAGAGTCCCAAGGTTTAGATTCTGGCACCAGCCCTGTCTTCTTAGAGCTGCTTGCCAGAGGGGGACTTCCCATTTTTGCTTTTGTTTCCGTTTAATTGCTTCTCTATATCCTCCCAATTTACTGTTTTAGACACATGGCCCATCTCATCAGCTCTATATTAGACAGAAGAAAAGAGCATGACAGATAACATGTTAAATTTTTTTAAAGATTCATTTTTGTGAGTTTGGCAGCATCAGTAGGTGGTTTTTCTTTTCTTTTTTTAAACTAAAAATTGAGTAATAGTCAAAAGGTATGTATAATACTTGTGTGAGATAAAGCAAATAATGGTAAATGAGCACATCTTTTCTTATCAGCCAGTTTAAGAAATGCAGCATTACCAAGAACTTGCCCTCCCAGATCCCACCCCTTTCTCTCATTGCCCCTGGAGGTGAACCACTGAATTGGATTTTGTTTTTATCATCCTTTAAAGTCCTTTTTTTTAAATTAATAGTTTTACAGATATACATCTCCATAAATAATATTTTACTTTTCATGTTTAATTTTATATAAAAGGAATTATTCTGTATTTTGTAATTACATGCTTTTGCTATTCAGCAATGTTGAGATTTCATCCATGCTCATAGGTTCAATTGTGCTTTATTTCCTTTTTCATTGCCACATAGTATTCCACTGCATGATTATATCACTCATCCATTCCACTGCTGCTGGACATGTGGGTTGTTGGCAGTGTTTTGCTACCACAAATATTGCTTTTGTGAACATTCTTGCCCTCCTTATGCCTGTGTGCAAGAGTTTGTGCAAGAATAATGCCTAGAAGTGGGACTGATGCAATCACAGGGTTTGAGCGTCTTCAACTTCATCAGATAATGCCAAACTGTTTTCCAGAGTGATTATAATCTTGCCAGTAATGTAGAAGAGATCTGATTATTTACTCTCTCAGCAACTCTAGGACTTGTCCCTAGTCATCTTTCCCATGGGCTTGTGAAGTTGAAGGGGGGCTTAATGTCCTTTCCCATGTCTGCCATTCACGATTTGTCTTCTTTCTCTCTTGCTGTCCTTCCTGTCTTCTCTGGCTAGCATCAGATGGAAAGACTACAGCCTCCAAACACAGTGAAAAAGTTGGAGTGGACATGTCATGTCCAACCACTGCTGTAGTTAAGTAGATGCATTTGTCTTTCTGGATGTCCTGGGCTGAGGTTGGCTACCAAAATATCCAGCTTTGGGGCGCCTGGGTGGCTCAGTCAGTTAAGTGTCTGCCTTCGGCTCAGGTCATGATCCCAGGCTCCTGGGATCAAGCCCCACGTTGGGCTCCCTGCTCAGTGGGGAGTCTGCTTTTCCCTCTCCCTCTGTCCCTTCCCCCTGCTCGTGCTCTCTCTGTCTCTCTTTCTCTCTCAAAATAAATCAATTCTAAAAATCCTTAAAAAAATATACCCAACTTAAAAAAATTAGAAACTCAGTCCGTCAGCACCTTTTCACTTCAACTCACCAACAGTGGCTCAGTATAAAGTAACTACTAAAATAGATTTCAACTTATGCCTTGGATTGTAGGCAAGCCCTAGACCATCAGGAGGAGAATCTGAATCTTTCCCCAACACAAGTACCCTCAACTTCCAACACTTTCCCACCAAAACAGCAAGGAAGTGAAGTTACTTAACCAGTTGCTTTGCTGTGTGTCTTACCAAAAAATTAAGAAGAATAGTAATTGATAAATATTACTCACCCAGTTCCTTAGCTAGCGTTTCTCACATCTGCTTTATAAATCCTTCTCAGTGGCCTGATTTTATTCATTTCCTAGTGCTTGACACAGAAACCACAAAGAACTACTTAAAGAGAAAAGCACTGATCTTATATAAAGCAATAAGAAAAACATACAGCATTTTGCGGACATTTTTAAAAAGAGGCTCCCCTACTTTATACATTCTAAAAGGGAACCGTTTTTGCTTTCATAATGTTTTAAGAAAAGGCACAGATACTAGAGGATGCTATTCAAGAACACTCTGTGTTTTAAGTTGTTGTGGTTTAAACTTTTTCCTTTGACAATAGCTGGTCTTAACAAGTCCCCTTACTCTCCAGTCTGCTCTTCTCTCAGTGCTTTTGCCAAAACACAAGTCTGATCATGTGTTCCCTTGTTCAAACACTCTCACTGACTCCCTGCTACCTGCAGAATAAAGTCTGAACTCTCTCCATAGAGTAGTAAAGAGGTTAGGTCTGGCTTCTGCTTTCTTCCCCAATCTGAATTCTCACCGTAGCTCCTTCTCCATTAGAATCCTAAAAATCAAAACAAAATACCTTATAATTCCCCAAACCCACCTTGCTGTTTTGTCAGCCAATAATGCCCATGGGATTCCTCCTTTCCTTATAAGGTCCTTTGTGCTCTAGCTGCCCAGAAAACCCCTATTTACCTTTCAGGGATTAAAATGACCTCTAAGGGGGTACCTGGCTGGCTGAGTCAGTAGAGTATGCCATTGTTGATCTTGAGGTCCTGAGTTCATGTTGGGTGTAGAGATTACTTATAAATAAATAAATGAACGAACAAACAAACAAACCTACCTACCTACCTACCTACCTCTAGGAAGCCCTTCTCCCAGAATAATTCCTTCTCTGCATCTCTTAGTGCATGTACCACACTGGGGTTTCTGTTTCGTTTAACTCTTTCATTGCTTTCCTCCCCTGCTTGACACTGTGCTCCTTGAGGACAGGAATAACATATCATTTATCTCTGTAGCAAACCCCTTAGCACAGTTCCCAGCACCCAGTGAATATCTGGTGAATGAAAATCAAATTGGCCCCTACCTCATACCCACACCCATCGTGTGTGTGTGTGTGTGTGTGTGTGTGTGTGTGTGTGTGTGTGTGTTTTAAAAACCAGCACCTGGGTGGCTCAGTGGGTTAAGTGGCCGACTCTTGGTTTCAGCTCAGGTCACGATCTTAAGGATCAAGCCCCGCCTCAGGCTTCCTGCTCAGCAGGGAGTCTGCCTGTCTCTCTCCCTCTGCTCCTCCCCGCCTCTCTCAAATAAATAAATAAATAAATTTTATTTATTTACTTAACAAAACAAACTGCAGTTCTCAAGGAGTGCTATGGTTGCTTACCAATCATACATACCAAAGTGTCTTCTAGGAAACAGACTAGGCGTGCTAAGATAATGAATAGTTCAAAGAATTCCCTTCAAACGAAAGAATGCATTGTTCATGTCCGCTGAAGACGATTTCCTTTCTGTGTTACACAGGAGAGGAAAGGAGAAATATTCTGGGAGATAAATGTATGGGAGGAGTTGTAGAAGTTTCATTATCTCAGGGGCTGACTAGAATGTCCCCTCCTTTAAAAAAATCGAATTTTTGGCATTTGGGTTTTTTTTTTCTTCTTTAAAAAAAAAAACAACCACCACACAGCTTGCTTCCTGAAAACAAAGGAAATAATAAACAATGGCAACTCCCAATTTTACTCTGATTATTTGCCAAGAGTCCTCTTAGTTCATGTGGCTCTCTTTCATTAGAGAGGGCTGATTAGCATAAAAAGAATGCTTCGAAATTAAGCTACCCACATATGCACTTAGTTAATACTCAGGGAGCTAATTTATTGTATTATTTAAAATATAAATTGGATAGCAAATCTATTTACTGAGGTGTAACAGCCAGGCAATGATGCATAATTTTCTCTTAGCCCTTGAGTGGTTTTTAATAATCTATTGAAATTTAACAGAGAACCATCTCATTATGGGAAGTGAATAAATACTAAGAAGACTAGCATTTAAAGTATTATCCACACATGGAGAATAGGTTTTTAAAAATTAATGATATTTGAGGAACAAAGAGGGAATTGGGGGTTGCTTTTTAAACAGTAACATTTTGTTGTTTTAATTTGAAGTGTAACCAGATTCACAAAATTGCTTGTGGAAATGTTAAACAGAGCCCAAAAATAAACAAGGTGGAGGGTAGAGTAGGGCAGAGAAAGGGGCAGTGTGAAGGAACAAAATAAAGTTGTCTTAAGATACTGCCCCATTGTCAGCTGGACCACAGGTACTATTTTTGCCTCAGACCGTCTTTGGCTCGGTAGTGAAAACTGTGTGCCTTGTTTTATTTCAACCAATGGCATCATGAAAATGTTGTGCCCGTTGGTGTGTCCTGTGTCCTCAATTCCTGGAACCTGGGGACATTTTCAAGTCTGGGGTCCCCTTAGGCTGTGGGTCCGGAACACAGTTGAATCTAGATACCCTCTCTGATTAATAGGTGTCCCAAACAGACCAGCTTTGGAATGTCACAGGGGCTCTGATACAAACAAAAACATCCATGAATGCAGTGGTGTGGTCTTGAAACTATTACTGCCAATTATACTAGAATTCTGTGGGGGTACGCAGGAATGGAAGCAGGCAGCAGGACCTTCTCATCTTTCTGCAAATATTTGAAACCTGGCCCATCTGATTTCCTGAGCCACAATTTCACAGAAGTTTTGGACCTTACAATTTACTGATCTGAATAGATATTTCTTTGATTTATTTTGGGAGAGAGAAAGAATGCTCTAATGTTTCATCTTTCCCCAGGAGAGCCAAAATGTCAGAGAACCAGGGGTGGAAAGGTAAACTGGCTGATCTATAGTGTTTGCCAAGTTCCATGGTGTAAATATTCCTACCGTGGCTGATTTCAGGCTACCAACATGACACCGCCGAATGTGAAGTTGGGCAGCAATGTGCACAATCGGCTGTCCTGTCTGGAGCCATCCCCCACTGCTGTTTGCAGGAGGTAAAACTTGAGCAGGTTGTCTGGCTCTCGTTTCCCTGCTCCCCAGAGGACAATGGGTCGGGCTCTAGGTCCTCGCAACACTCCCAGCAGAGAGCATTTGCTGCTGTACCCGCTGCCCTCTCCTCCCAAAGAAAACTACAGACATAGATCATAAAGCTAGATACTGAGTAAGAGTAATTAATGAACTGGATTCTGCTTTTTATATCCTCTTGTGGATTTCAAATATAAAGCTGGACATGGAGGAAGTAAAGTTTTGATTACTTTTCAACTGCATCAAATCCTGGGTTGCAAAGTGGGTTCTCGAAAGGGTGAAAAAGACAGAACCGCTTTTTGCCATTCTGCTAAGACAAGTAAGGTCTTGCTTGCTTGACATTTCTGTGTGAAGAGACAAGGGCGTTTGGCATTGCAAGTGGTAAAGGGGGTGGAGGGAAAGAATGGGACGGATCATGGTGTTGGCAGGTTTAAGGGATAATATTCCCTCTAGACAGTTAAGTCAAGCAGATTGACAGAAGTTTGACCTCATATTCAATCTGCTTTCTTACTTTGATTGGGACCTTTCCCATGAGAAGGAAGAATTCATAGCATGGAAATAAAAAGAGCCTGGAAGAGAAATAGTCTCCCTCCCTAACAATATAATTCTTCCCTCTGAAAAAGTGTAGTACTATCTCTTATATTTATTGGTAATGTAGCTTCTGATCTTTCTCCACTCTTAAAGGGAAAAAATATTCCTTTGACAATAAAAAATGAGATAATAGAATGATGACTATTGCTAGAGTGCTCAGTAGATGCTATACAGCGCGTGGTGCAAGCTTATTACGTGTTTGTGAACTGAGTGCCATGTAGTGGTTAATATGCCTTATCTCTTTGAATCCATACAGAAAGTTAAATATTCTTAGAGGGACAAACCATCCTAGATTGCCTGGCACGTTTTCAGCATTGGCACTGAAAATCCTATCTTCCCAGGAATCCCTCAGCCCAGGGCAAACTGGGACAACTGATCACCCTAATTCTTACCTTGATGAGAAAATAGAAGCAGTTAAGTCCCTGTGCCAAAGTCACAGAGCTGGACTCAAACCCAGACCTGCTGAATCCTGAGTTCATGCTTTTGACCACCATGCCGAATCACTTCCTACTACAGTGCTTTGAGGTTTCCACCGGTGATAATGATCAAGGGAAGAGAAAGTCATTCATACCAACCTTGCTGAAATTAACATAGAGATTCTTGGAGTTAATTTAGAGAAAATTTCCATGACTTTCTTCTTTTTTTTAATCAGAGACATTCATAGCATATTGAAACCTCTAGCTGATTTGGTGAGACAAGGCTGAGATTTGATTGAAGGGTCTTCACCTCTCAGGAATTCATTTTGTACCTCTCTAAAAAGACAGGGTATATTGATCACCAGATTTCTTCTAATTTAAAAGTTCCCTGATTGTCAGAAGTCTGTTTTTCATGTTGCACAGACATGTCTGTGCCATTTATTCTCATCCTTCTATGTCATCGTTTCTTTTGGAGACATAATGCTTTTTCTTAAAGCCACTATGAGCTTGTTGACGATACATTGTTTTATTACCTATCGTTTAATTTTATTCTTTATTAATTTTAATTCTAGTATAGTTAACATACAGTGTTATAGTAGTTTCAGGTGTACAATATAGTGATTCAACAATTCTGTACACTACTCAGTGCTCATCATGATAAGCGTGCTCTTTAATCCCCATCACCTATGTCACCCATCTCCCACCCACCTCCCCTCAGGTAACCACCAGTCTGTTCTCTATAGTTCAGAGTCTGCTTCTTGGTTTGTCTCTCTCTTTCTCTTTTTTCCCCCTTTATTCATTTGTTTTGTTTCCTAAATTCCACATATGAGTGAAATCATATGGTATTTGTCTTTCTCTGACTGGCCTATTTCACTTAACATTGTTATACTCTCTAGATCCATCCATGCTGTTGCAAATGGCAAGATTCCATTCTTTTTTGATGACTGAGTAGTATTCCATTGTGTGTGTGTATACACACACACACACACACACACACCACATCTCCTTTATTCACTCATCTGTTGATGGACAGGAACTGCTTCCATAATTTGACTATTGTAAATAATGCTGCTATGAACATCAGGGTATTATCTGTCCTTTTAGAAATTACAACACACATACTGACTTAAGAAAGTTGACTTTGAACTAGTGCATTTAGCATTTCCCAGATGTGCAAGTACCTGACAATACCTTAACTCAATTTATGCCACCTTTTGTGCAACTGTGGTCTTTTTTTAAAACTTCTACGTGGTTTATACTCCACAAGACATTATTGTTATTATTATTGACATTCATTTATCTATACATGTAAATTCTCAGTTGCTCTTCATTCTCCTCTGTCTTTTCATGTATCCATAGGTATGATTATCCTTCTGTCTGAAGAACAGTCTTCAAACGTTTCTTTACAGATCTGCCAGCAATACCTTTTTCCAGTTTTTTGTTCCCTTGAAAATATCTTTATGGAGTCATTTATGTGGGAAGCCTAGACGACAGCTCCTTTCTTTTAGAATTCGAAGTTTGCAGAGGCACCTGGGTGACTCAGTCATTTGAGCATCCAACTCTTGGTTTCAGCTCAGGTCATGATCTCTGGGCTATGAGATCAAGCCCCACATTGGGCTCCACACTCAGCATGGAGTCTGCTTGAGATTCTCTCCCTCTACCCCTCCGTCTGCACGCTCTCTCTCGCTAATAAATGAATAAGTAAAATCTTAAAAAAAAAAAATGCAAAAGACACAATTCCACTGTCTTCTAGCTTCCATTGTTTCTGTTACCTAGTCAGCTTTCTTGCTTCTTTGAAATTATTGAAAGTGCAGTTTCTTTTTCTGACAACTTTTAAGATTTTCTTTCTGTCTTTGGTATTGGCAGTATACTATTATGTGCCCAGATGTGGTTATTTCTTTCTGGGTTTTTCCAATTTAGTCCATAGAGCTTCTCAAAGCTGCGGCTTGATGACTTCTATTGATTTGGGGGAGTTTCTTACTCACAATCTCTGTATTTTACTATGTCTTTTGCACTGTGCCTGCCTTCTCTTCTTATTCTAGGACTCCAGTTAAACATAGTTAAATAGTTTGTCATCCCATGGCTTTTTTTCTCTTTTCTGTGTTTTCCATAACTTCTTGAATAATTAGTTCATAGTTATTTTAAAATCTATACCCGATAACTCCAATATCTGGATCCCTGTGGTTTCTTTCTGCCCTCCGCTTTTTCCCTTGGTTTGTAGTCATTTGATCTTATCTTTTGGCATGCCTACTACATTTTATTGAATGCTGGACAAAAATGTATGAAAAATGATGTTATCTTCTTCCAGAAAGGCTTTTTCTGAAAGGCAGTTAACATAGGGGCAGATCAACTGGCTTCAGTCAGGGGCTGAAATGGTGATTTGGTGCTGGAATTCAGGTTTGGGGAGGGCTAACCTGCTTCTGGTTTTCACTACTTCTAAGACCTTGTCTCTTGTGGATCTAAGAGAAAGCCTGTGGTATTTACCAGAGCCATGCCTCCTTGACAAGCCTGCGATTCCAAATTTTATCTTTGGTTTCTTTTGGGTTTTCTTTTGTTTTTATTTTTTGGTCTCCCAAGTACCCTAAGCTCCGCTTAGCTGTTCATCCTTTCATCTGTCGATTTTTGCTTGGCTTCTTGCCAAGAGAAGCTTAGAAATTGGTGAATTTCTCAAAGAGAAAAGCAGCACAAAATGTTTGATTCACTTCTCTGTGATTCTCTTTTCTCCATAGTGTTGGCCTCTCAAGTCCTGGTTGCTTTCTGATACTTTCAAAGAGCAGTCTTTTTTTAAATTCAGCTTTTAGTGTTCTTATGGGGTGGGGCTGGTTTGACACATGCTATTGCTTCATAGTCATAGGTGGAAATCCTAAATTATGATATTGTTGCAACTGATTAAGTAAGATGGTGTATCTAGAAAGCCCTTAGGGAACTGTCAGCACCAAAGCTACGTATTGATAACTCTAGGGATGTGTCCCACTATGATGGCTACATTTTGGTCAGCTAAAGTACCTTTCCCCCTCCTGTTCAGTAATGCTTTGTTACACTAGAATTGTACACTGGTAACTCTCAAGTTTTCCCTGAGTGTTTTGGGAGAAGCTTTCAACCTTGTTCTCTAGTTTGGTTTTTGGTGGGGGAGATGGAAGTGTTGATTTTTTTTTAAGTGGGTTGCCCCATTCTTTTTTAGGAGGTGGCTGCTAACAAGCTTTGGCTTATTTTTTTATTCTCATTCCCAAGTGCCTTTTGTTTTTTTCGTATATTCTTTATTTGAGTGCATATTTATTCCATTTCTACTCGTGGTTAGTGTCTGAAAGCGAAAAGGTAAGATTTTGTAAATATGAAATAAGATAAAAAATAATAAAATAACTTTAGTGTAAATCAGAAACCATAATAAGCAAGATTCTTTCCCTGTGTCTGCATCATCCTGTAGTGAACTATAAACCTATCCCATATTGCCCACCTTCCAAACCTGCCTCTTTTCTTCTTTCTTGGTTAATAGCACCACCTTTTGCAAAGCTGCCTGTGTCAGAAGCCTGAAATGGAGTCCCAAAAGTTCATTTTTGCTTTTGTTTCTCTTGCCTTTGGAGATGTGTCTTGAAAGAAGTTGCTGTGGCCGATGTCAAAGAGGTTACTGCCTATGGTCTCCTCTAGGATTTTGATGGATTCCTGTCTCACATTGAGGTCTTTCATCCATTTAGAGTTTATCTTTGTGCATGGTGTTAGAGAATGGTCGAGTTTCATTCTTCTGCATGTGGCTGTCCAATTTTCCCAGCACCATTTATTGAAGAGACTGTCTTTTTTCCATTGCATACTTTTTCCTGCTTTGTCGAAGAGTATTTGACCATAGAGTTGAGGATCCATATCTGGGCTCTCTATTCTGTTCCATTGATCTATGTGTCTGTTTTTGTGTCAGTACCATGCTGTCTTGGTGATCACAGCTTTGTAATATAGCTTGAAATCAGGCAACGTGATGCCCTTAGCTTTGTTTTTCTTTTTCAACATTTCCTTGGCGATTTAGGGTCTTTTTTGGTTCCATACAAATTTTAGGATTGTTTGTTCCAGCACTTTGGAAAATGCCGTTGGTATTTTGATTGGGATGGCACTGAAAGTATAGATTGCTCTGGGTAGCATAGACATTTTAACAATGTTTATCCTTCCGATCCATGAGCATGAAATGTTTTTCCATCTTTTTGTGTCTTCTTCAATTTCTTTCATAAGTGTTCTGTAGTTTCTAGAGTATAGCTCCTTTACCTCTTTGGTTAGGTTTATTCAAAGGTATCTTATGGTTTTTGGTGCTATTGTAAATGGAATCAATTCCCTAATTTCTCTTTCTACAGTTATATTGTTAGTGTATAGGAAAGCAACTGATTTCTGTGCATTGATTTTGTATCCTGCCACATTACTGAATTGCTGTATGAGTTCTGGTAATTTGGGGGTGGAGTCTTTTGGGTTTTCAACATAAAGTATCATGTCATCTGCAAAGAGAGAGAGTTTGACTTCTTCTTTGCCAATTTGAATACCTTTTATTTCTTTTTGTTGTCTGATGACTGTTCCTCAAAAAGTTAAAAGTAGAGCTACCCTATAACCCAGCAACTGCACTACTGGGTATTTACCCCAAAGATACAGATGTAGTGAAAAGAAGGGCCACATGCACCCCAGTGTTCATAGCAGCAATGTCCACAGTAGTCAAACTGTGGAAGGAGCCAAGATGCCCTTCAACAAACGAATGGATAAAGAAGATGTGGTCCATATATACAATGGAATATTACTCAGCCATCAGAAAGGATGAATACCCAACATTTGCATCAACATGGATGGAACTGGAGGAGATTATGCTAAGTGACAGAGAAAGTCAATTATCATATGGTTTCACTTATTTGTGGAACATACGGAATAGTATGGAGGACATTAGGAGAAGGAAGGGAAAAATGAAGGGGGGGGAATCAGAGAGGGAAACGAACCATGAGAGACTATGGACTCCGGGAATCAAACAGGGTTTTAGAGGGAGGCAGGGGATGGGTGAGCCCCGGTGATGGGTATAAAGGAGGGCACGTATTGCATGGAGCACTGGGTGTTATACGCAAACAATGAATCATGGAACACTGCATCAAAAACTAATGATGTACTGTATGGTGACTAACATCATAAAAAAATTATTTAAAAAAATCATTAAAAGATTATAGCTGCAATCTTAAAAAAAAAAAAAGAAGCCTGAAATGGGGAGGATGTGTACATGGGTTGGGGGATGCTTGCACTTTACCTTTACAGCTGATGAGTCACCGATTTTATTGCTTCCACCCCAACATCCCTGTTCTCCTTCCCCTTCTCCCCATTTCTCCCATGTGCCCACATCCTCTCTCACCTGAACAGCTGGTCTCCTAACTCGCCTCCCCTGCCTCAGTCTTATTTCCTTCCAAATCAGCCCCCTCACTACACATTAAGGCCTCTTTCTAGAATGCACATCTGAGCATATTACTGCCCTGCTTGAAACCCTCTTGGAGGTGTCCAGAAGAGGCAACGCCACAGAGACAGCAGCCTCTTGATTGCCAGGGGTGGGCAGGGCAGGAGAATGCGGAGAGATGGCTAATGGATACAGGGCTCCCTTTGGGGTGATGAAAACATTCTGCAACTAGATAGTGGTGATGGTTGCACCACATTGTGAGTGTACGAAATCTTACTGTTCATTTAAAAATGGTTAGAATGGTAATTTTATGTTATGTGTATTTTAACACACACACACACACACACACACACACACACACACACACACACACACCCAGCAGCACATCATATGGGGTATCACATGGTCTCACTAGTATTTGTCTATTCAACTCTCCCTTTTCTTTCCCCTCTGACCCTTCATACAGGGAACCCTGTGCAGGCTGTTGCTTGTCGCGTGTGCCTCGCAGTTTCACGCTCTGCTGCGCTGCTTTTGCAAGGGCATTTCCTCTGGGGGCAGTGTGTCCCACCCCAACCCACCTCGTACTGTCTGTCCAGGCATCTGCTCCTGCAAGACCCCCACCACGTCTCCCCGGACAAAGCTACACCCACTCTCCCAGCTTGAATTCCCCTCTCTTGTCACCTCTAATGGCACAACTGGGAGACCTTTGCTGCCAGGTCCATGTTTCCAGTTCCAGGGAGGATTGTATCTTTTTCTACAAAAATAAAGTGGAATGAAGCTTTAAAGTGTTTGCATAACCCTTTTAAAATTCATGACACATCTGTTGACCCCCCTGGAACATCTGGAATACATGAGTTTAGAGAATTGAGCTCTCATGTGGAAACACCCAACATACACAGTTTCTGACGATGAGACCATTTCTATCCAGGGAGCCTTGGATGAATCTTGTCACATTTAAATACAAAATCACGGCCCTGTCACATTTTGTTACACACCTCCAAAAACTATGGAGTGGTTTGTGTCCTTGATTTGTGAGCGGTGAGCAGCTTGGCTATAAACAACAGATTGGTTTTTTTGTTTTTTTTCCGGCACTCATAAATTTATTTGAGGTTGACACCGGTAAAATGCTGTCAATATGCTAGGGAACATACTTTAGAATTTTGTGGTGTGTGAAAAAGACTTTGTTCCCAAATGAGCTTTTCTTTCCAATCTTAATGACACCATTCATGATGACATTTGGTCATTACATATCGCAGCTCAGAACTAGACTGGGGGTCAGGCAGGTTACTGAGAAGAATTGCAACACCCAACCTTATCACCTCTTATCATGGTGGTTTTCACTTATTCACCACTTATCATGGTCAGAGAATGTGTGTGTGTGTGTGTGTGTGTGTGTGTGTGTGTAAATAGAAGGAAAGCAGATGATCAGGAGAAATACACTAAGGTGAGGCCATGAGTAGGCGTTAAACAAATTTGTTTGTATTCTCCCTTGATATAAATAGAGAATTGCCTGGTTTGTCACAGAATGGAAAAGGTTCTTATAAACAGCGGTTTTCAAAGAGTAGTCTTTGGACCAACAGTATGAGCATCACCTTAGAATTGTTAGAAATGCAAATTATCAGGCCCTGCCCTGGACCTTCAGTGCTGGAAAGTCTAGGGGTGTGGCCCAGCAGTCTGTTCTAACGAGCTCAGGTGTTTTGATGCATATTCTAGTCTGAGAAGCGCTGTTTTAAACAACTCCCTGAAACCAAGATTTCTTTCTTTTTTTTTTTTAAGATTTTATTTATTTATTTGACAGAGAGTGAGCACAAGGAGGCAGAGGAGCAGGCAGAGGGAGAAGCAGAAGCAGGTTCCCACTGAGCAGGGACCCCGACGCGGGGCTCGATCCCAGGGTCCTGGGATCATGACCGGAGTCAAGGCAGACCAACTGAGCCACCCAGGCGCTCCCCAAGTTTTCTTAATGCTAACGTAGGAACACAGTGTTTTAGGGTAGTTTGATATAAGCATTTCAATCCTGGGTTTTGAGTAGAGATAACTGTTGAAAGAATAATGACAATGGTTAATATTTATTACCATCCAGGTGTTATGCTAAGTGTTACCTGTACATCATTCCACTAATTACTCCCGTAATTCCCAACTATCCCAAGAGGTAATACTTTTTTCTCTATTGTACAGTGAAGGAAACTGAGGCTCAGAGCAGGTAAGTTATTTGCCCAGGGTCACACAGCTTTTGCTGTGCCTCGAGTAGTGCTCCTGCCCTCCTGACTCCAGGCCCAGGCCATAAAGCACTATGTTACCCCCCATTAGCTGCAGTTCTGGTTCAGGAGGCAGGATGACCATTAGCTCTTGGATTCAGCTTACCGGTGTTCTGGACCATTGCTGCCAGGCAGCAGCTGTGTTTTGTCGCAAACATGACTCCCCTAAGTGTCCTTAGCTGAGCTGAAGTTGCATAGAATCACTCATCAGATTCCGGCCAGAGCCGGCGATTTGGATGGGAACCTACCGGAACAGAATTCTCGCCTGGGACTGTGGGGGCAACAAAAGTTTTTCTCTAGAGTCGCATGCACGGGCTCGTGTCACACATAGGTTGACTTTCAGTCTGTGACAAAGTGAGACACATTGGGTTTCCAGACACAAGCTTGTATGCAAATGGCAGATGGGCTCCACTGTCATGGCAGCAAGGCACAAATGGCCATTGATGGGTGTGGCATACAGCAGGTGTTGCCAGTTGTGTGTGAGGGGTAAGTCCAATTTCACATCTGTAATGGTGGTCTACTTCCTTTACTTGCCCCAGAGGGCTGCTGAGAGCCAGGTGAAATGTTCTATGACTAAGCTATAAAGTTTAGTTCAAATGTAAAGAATTATTATACAAATACTAGGATTTGAATAAAAACACTGGTGTGTGCATCAAAAGCCAGGTCCCAGCTCATTCTCTCAGTTATAATTGGGTGACTTGGACAAGCCTCCTAATAGCTCCATATCACTCAGTCACCGAGGTTGCTAAGTGCTTTCTGCAGTTAGTTGTGCAGTGCACAACCTGTGTAGCTGTGAGCTGCAAAGCAAAATGCATCTAATCATCTTGATCCCACTTCCCGCATAGCAAGGTCTTAAGACGCTGGGTGTTGGGGGTGGATTATTAATATATTAAATGCACTCTATAAATATATGTGTAATTTTATTCTGTCTCAGTTCCCTTCTGATTGAGGCAGGTAAAACAAGCCATGAAGGGCCTTGTCAAAGGGGCCTTTACTTGCTGATTGTGATTTAGCAGCTAGAACTTACCGAATGTGATCCCTTTCCTGCCTGTGTTCACTCCCTTCATCCACTACTAACTCCTGCCCATTTTCCACATATGCCGTAGGACGTGGCAGGCCACACTGCTCTCTCCTGCAGGGGGCCTGCCAACACTGTGTCGGTTCTTTCCCTTTCGGTGTTGAATCCCGAAGGCCTCCCCTTGTCCTCTACTTGGGACATTTGCTGAAACCAGAGGCTTTCCGAATACAGAGACGAGTCCCCCCCACCCTGCCCCTGCTTTTATTTTTTTTCTTTTTTATCGGTATGGCACCAAGCACAAGGGTCTGCACTCACCTTAACTCTAGGTGTTTCAGAATGCTCTATATATCTTGTTAGGTGACACAGGTATCCACTACTGTACAAACTCAGTGAGCCCGCACTTAACAGAACTGCACTTCATTGTGTGTTAATTTTACATAAAATCTGGGGGAAGTCGACTGATATCCATATTTGACTTTGAAATGTGTCAAAAAGATAAGATGGATTAATAGTTGGGTAGTGTGAGAAAGTGAGTAAAGTGGGTGTTAATGAGAGAATCTAAGTGATAAGTCTATGAAATTCTTTCAGATTTGCTCCATGTTTGAATTTTTTTCATAATAAAACGTTGGGAAAAAAGAATGTTCTAATTCTGTGCTACTCAAAAAAATGGCCTTTTAAAAATTTCAGGTGTCAAGGATTTCTCATGTTTGTCATTTTAATTTTTTGGAGAATCAAAATATCCCCTGTATTAATGGCCAAGACTAATATGGCAGGTAGAGCTCAGTGTGAGGGCCAAGTGGCTCAGCGGACTGAAGGGGGCAGGTGGGTGGATTCCTCCACCCAGATGGGGGTGCAGAGATGGCCCCAGGGTAGGTCATCACACCTCAGGGGCTTCACCAGGGAAGAATAACACAGCACAGACTAGCAGACAGCTCACTCCCAAAAGGAAAAAGATAATTTTCAAGTTTCTATAAATGTGAAAGATGAACACAACTTTTTGTTAAACAACCACACAACTGTAAACCTTTCCTACCTTAAAGTACCTATAATTAAAGCTATCAAATCTTAGACAATCAGCATATCCAAAGGCATGGATTGATACAGAGTATGTTCTGTATTTCATGGAAGCTTTAAGAATACTTCAGTCTGAACTAAAACTTCCCATTCATGTAGAACATCCATTTCTCTCAACTTTTCTTTTTCTTCTCTAAGGTAATTGTTCGAGGTGGAGGACACATTTTACCCTATGACCAGCCTCTGAGATCTTTTGACATGATTAATCGATTCATTTTTGAGAGAGGATGGGATCCTTATTGATGGATAAGCTGCTTTCCTAAAAGAAAGAACATTGAGAAGAAAATTTCCAAAATGGAAACTGTCCTATAAATAAGAAAATTGTCTTTTTATATCTTTAAAATGTTTCCCATCAATAAAAATTATCCTTGAAACAAGGAAGGTTCTGTTTTGGGGGAGAGATGGTTCATTACAAAATTAACTTTAAGAAAATGCTACTCATGAGTAAGAATGACCTCTTCTAATTTAACGGATGGGAAGAATGGATTCTGAGACCCTGTTTCAGAAACAAGCGGATATATGGAAGGTCGAGGCCTTGAATGGGAATTTTTAATTCCTTCCAAGAGTAAGTGCAGTAAGTGGATAAAGTTGTAACAGCATCTTGTTCTGTAAATAACAGGAGAGTTTGTCTCATAGTATGCATATGAAAGTGTTTGGTAAGGGGCGCCTGGGTGGCTCAGTTGGTTAAGCGACTGCCTTCGGCTCAGGTCATGATCCTGGAGTCCTGGGATCCAAGTCCCGCATCGGGCTCCCTGCTCAGCAGGGAGTCTGCTTCTCCCTCTGACCCTCTTCCCTCTCGTGCTCTCTATCTCTCATTCTCTCTCTCTCAAAAAAATAAAATCTTTAAAAAAAAGTGTTTGGTAAGTACACTGGGTAAGAGCATCTAATTATCACTACAGAGGAATGGGTGCAGTCATAATAGTGGTGGGCAAGACTTTGGAATGTGGAGAGTCTTAGCAAGAAAGGTAGCTTGGAATTCTTTGAAATAGAAATCTTATGTATAAAAGTCATAATGTACCAATTGGTGATACGCAGAGGTTCTTACTCAAAGAACACACTGAATCTTCGTCTTTTCTTTCTTTGTTTTTTGCTTCTTGGTTTTTCAGTGTCTTGGCTCATTTCAAGTGTACACGTTTATCAAACAGCCTGCAGGCTGCATGAGTTATGAGCCATTTTAAATTCTGTACTTCTTTAAGCCAAATAAGGAACAAACTGATTTTGTATAATTGTTGGAATATCAAAAAAATTTGAGACAATCTGGCATCCAAATACATACATTTATAAATATGCATACATTAGTAATTTTCCAACTAAAATACCCCATTTTGGCACATCCCTCCTGTTTATGCAACATGGGCTCTCACCTCTGAAATTCCCCAGCACGTTTGGCTTTTTCAACATTATTTCTCTCATTTTACCCATTTATGAATTGGCTCACTGGAGAACTAAATTTGAAAAGTCAAAGCCTGTTCTTGCTGCAAATATTTTGGGTTCTTTTAATTTCTCATTTTGTGCCTGATTTCATTCAGGTTGGTGATCTCCCTTTGTGGGGTTTTTTTTATAGATATCTCTCACTGTGCCCCTATACTACCAGACATCAAATCAAACATTCTGATCAAAAACAGATTTTAATTATTGCAGAGAATAAGCTAGGGGGAATGTGCAAAGAGTTTTGCATATAGCCCCACCTGCCATTTAAATTGTTGCATTTGGTCCCAAAAATATGCAGTGGAAAGGGCACCAACTGTGGCTGGGAGAGCAGGAGTTTAGTGCCATGTGTGTGCCCTGGACATTTTGGGGTAAGTCACTTCACTGTCCTAGCTTCCCAAAGTCTCAAAGAAGACAGAGACTCCTGAGGATCCTTTCAGTTCACGTATCATTGTACTAGTATCCATTTCACAAGGGTACCATGAGATATTACAGTCGATCTTCATTATTCATAGATTCCATATTTGTATCACCTGTTCACTAAAATTTATTTGTAACCCCAAAATCAATACTTGCTCACTTGTATGGTCATTTGCGAACATGGGCGGAGTGATGAAAAAATGTGAGTTGCCCAATGTGCACATTCTCAGCCACGGTCAAACAGGTGTTCTTTTTGTAGTCTAGTGCCACATTTTTCTACATTTTTGTGCTTTTTATTGGTACTTTTTTTTATTTAAAAGGGCTCCTAAACAGTGCTGAAAAACTGTCTGGAGTTCCTCAGTGCAAGAGGGCTGTGGTGTGCCTTACGGAGAAAGTACGTCTGTTAGATAGTCTTCATTCAAGCACAAGTTATAGTGCTGTTGGCCATGAATTCAATATTAACAAAGCAACAACATACATTTGATAAGGTTTCTTTAAACAGAAACACACACAGGGGCGCTTGGGTGGCTCAGTCAGTTAAGCATCTGACTCTTGGTTTTCGCTCAGGTCATGATCTCAGGGTTGTGGATCAAGCCCTGCGATGGGCTCTGCGCTCAGCAAGGAGTCTGCTTGGGATTCTCTATCTCCCTCTCCCTCTGCCCCTCCCCCGCTCATGCTCCCTCTCTCTTTAAAATAAATAAAATCCTTAAACAGAAACACACATAAAACAAAGTTATGTACTAATCGGTTGACAAAAATGTTGTGACCAGAGGCTAGTAGGAACCACATCCTGTATTTCCCCTAGGAGCAATGATTCAGAATTCATCAATTCAGTATTTGGGGAGATGTTATAGAAGAGAACTAGAATGAACAAAGAGAATCAACTGTATTTATGAAACACTTAGAGTAGGGACCCACACAAAATAATAGCCCAATAAATAGAAGTTGTAGATGCTGTCATGTTTATCATCTTGCTGTCCCAGGCATAGGACCGTCCGAGGGACAACCTGCCAAGCCTTCCCAGAGCAACCCTAGCCAACTCCCCTGAGGGTATAGTCCTGTGGAGACTAAATCTGGCAGGTATTTTACTTTAAAAGGGAGGGAAGAGAATTTCAGAGACTAAAGGAAAACAAGTTTTTGAATTCACTCGGAGAGTCCTTGCGTAGAGAATCTTCGTGTGGGGTACACGCCTTCCATGGGACACTCAAGACAATCCATTAAGATGCCACCTCTTGATCCAAACATGAGACAGTCTGATGTCTCACATGGCTGCCATTACCATGAACAATGTACACACAGAGAGGGAGATGCAGGGAGGAGAGGGGAGGGACCTTCTCATGGTTCTGGGTCTTGCCTATTGCCAATTGCAACTTCCATGCTTATAGGATACCATCAAATGGGATTAATTTCATAAAAACAAAGCCTTCAAATTGGAGGATTTTTATAGCATTTTGCCTTGCAATGGGGAATGGCAGATCAGCCTCAGGTACCTCGGTGGTCATCTCATGGCAGTGTATTTAAAGGAGCTGTAGAACCTGGGAACGAGTTGTGTATTCTTTCTTTGACAAAAGGACAAGTGTTTGCAGAGGAGCTGTCATTTTCTGTCATGGTGAGTGGATATTGTTAGTATGGCATCTAGCACATACTGTTTTTAAAAGTAAACACACACAAAAATAAATACATACATACACACACAAAGAGGAAACCCACAATCTGTCCTTTCAAGGTTGAAGTACCACTCTTAACAGTTAGTGAGAAAGTCATTTCTCTTCGAAAGAAACTCAACCTATGGCAAAAACATTTTGAAAACAGGTGTTTAGAAATGTTTCCATTTACTTTGTTGCACATGATAAAGAACAAAAACCTTAAATCAAGGAAAATTTCAACAAATGTCTTTGCGCAGAAGATAGGATTGAAAAATGAGTGTGGGGAGTTAATAAAGCTCATTGAATGAGGCCTTTCTTCCATTTGGATCTATGTATCTCCATCTGTAAATTGTCTGCTTCAGCTCTGATGGACTTTGAATCCAAGTGTCAAAATGAAGTGAACATATGGCCAGAACTTGAATTGCTGTATCACAAAAGGGTGACCCAAGATTTTTCAAATATGACAAAGCATATGCAACACATTGATCCTGTTAAAAATATCAACAGTAATATTTTAAGGAGCAAAAATACTTTGTACTACTAAAAATCAAATACAGTTTTTAAAAATTTAGTATGTAAAATTTCATCTTTATCATTTTAAAATTTCTATTTTGATGACTTTTATAATGTAAATGTTATTAGCACAGTAGTGGTGTGATTATACTCTATAAATGAATGAATAATTATATTTTTTTGGTATGCCTCCAGCAGTTTTTAAATGACGGCGTGATACATAAAGATTTGGAGAGCACTGTTTGAGAGGACAGAAAAAGTCCACATCTGAAGGTGGCCTTACACTATGTACCGATTTGGTTAAGTTAAAAAAGCAAGGCATGTGATTCAACAATCTCAGACAATTCACAGCGCTCACCATAGCACATACCCTCCCCAGTGTCTATCACAGACCTGTACCTCTGAAACAAATAATACATTACAGGTTAAAAAAAAAAAAAAGAAGAAGATAGCAGGAAGGGGAAAATGAAGGGGAGGACGAACCATGAGAGACGATGGACTCTGAGAAACAAACTGAGGGTTCTAGAGGGGAGGGGTTGGGGGGATGGGTTAGCCCGGTGATGGGTATTAAAGAGGGCACGTTCTGCGTGGAGCACTGGGTGTTATGCACAAACAATGAATCATGGAACACTACATCAAAAACTAATGATGTAATGTATGGTGATTAACATAATAAAAAAATTTTAAAAAGCAAGGCATGTGATGTGCCTGGGGGGGGGGGGGGCACCCGGTTAAGTCACCAACTCTTGGTTTCAGCTCAGATGGTGATCTCTTGTCCTGATCTCAGGCAGGGAGTCTGCTAAAGACTCTCCCTCTCCTTCCACCCTCCCCCCCCAACTCACACTAAAAATAAATAAATCTTTTTTAAAAAGTACGGCATAGAACAATACAGCACGCTTTCATTTGTAAGAAAGGAAGGAAGAGAAATTAAATAAACAAGTAAGAGAAGGAGGAAGGGAGGGAGAGAAGCACAGAAATTTTATAAAGGGTAAGTGCCTCTGGAAAGATAAATAAGAAACTAACAGCAGTAGCGGAGGAAGGACTGGGTGGTGTTGGTGGGTGTGAGGAAGACAGGATTTTTATGTTTTTTGTTTTATGTTTATGTTTTAAGTTTTATGCTTATGTTACATATATATGCACACATTATATATATAAATATAAATATATATATAACATATAGTACATATGTGTGTGTGTGTGTGTGTGTATATATATATATGTGGCCCCAGAATCTAAGGGAAAGAACTGCCCTTTGGGTCATTTTGCTATAGAGGCAGAGCCCTGAAGTAGGTCCTGATGGACTAAATAGGCTCAGCAAAATCCCAGGAGTGTTCAGGTTTCCTGGGCAGCCTGACAGCGGAGTGATGAAGGTGCCAGAAATTCATGAAAAGGAGGGGTTGGAGGAGGTAAAAGAGGGGACTGGCCACATGCTGGCTGAGATGAGAGAAAGCCGGAATTCTGCAGAACCCGGAATTAGGAACAAAGTCAGCCACTGCTTTCCCCACCCGCACTGTGCAGAGAAAGCAGGGCTGCAGGGCAAGGGAGGCGTGCTGAACGCTCTGCCAGGAGCAGGGAGTGAGATCATTTGACCTTTGGGTTGCAATTGTCAGGATGCAGAAAAGCACTTCTGTTGCAATGGGCTTGTCTATTGGGAGGCCCATGCGGTAGGTCTGCAATGCCCAGCCTTGACCCCTGAGTTGTTCCCGCATGGCAAAACAGGGGTCTGTTTGAGCTGTCCATACCTAATTCTGTGAAATCAGAGGTAATAATAACAGCTATCCTTTCTAAGCCCCTAAAATGCACCAGAGGTTCACCAAGACATCACCAGGGAAATGGTTTTCCATTCCACAGATGAGGTCGTGCCCCTCATCGATACAGAGAGACTGGTTGAGTTTCCACAGCCACTGGCAGGCCAGTCCAGATGCAAACCCGGGTGTCTCTCCTTCAACTCCATCCTCTCTCCATGCAAGAGACATACTGCCTCCTGATCCCCAACTTCTTTCTCAACTGGATATGACAGGTAAGTGTCAGTGACCCATTTGGGGTCAGGAAGTGTGTATCCTCATTAAAAATGCGCTTTAGGGGCGCCTGGGTGGCTCAGTCGGTTAAGCGTCTGCCTTCAGCTCAGGTCGTGATCTCAGGGTCCTGGGATCAAGCCCCACGTCGTCGGGCTCCCTGCTCAGCGGGGACCCTGCTTCTCCCTCTCCCTCTGCTGCTCCCCCTGCTTCTGCTCCCTCACTCTCTCTCTGGCTCTCTCTGTCAAAGAAATAAAATCTTTCAAAAATAATAATAATGCACTTTATTCTGAAGGTTGTGTAAACAAAATTCCTGGAAATATTTTGATGCAATATCTGCTCCACCCAAGAGGCACTAACGTAAAGTATGACTCTCTGAAAAGTACTGAGAGCTGTCATTTAATTATTTATGTGCAGTTCTTCAGTCGTCTTTTCCCATGCCACCAAAAACAGAATAGATAGAAGGCCAGACACCCAAGGACAGATCCTGTGACAAACCGCTTGACTTGAGCCCCAGTTTATTTTAGGAAGTCCGATGTCCTTTTCCTTTGTGCTGGTGAATGACAAGACCCCCCCCCCCTTCTTAGTGCGGGTGATTCAGGGGCCGTGTGTCTGTGTTCATGCCATTGAAACTGCTGGTTCCAAAGCTCAGAAACCACTTCTCGCTGAGCTCCAGCTGCAAGGACAACTGGGGGAGGCCCGTTCCATGCCACCATCACCCAGGAAGTGTGCAGCCCGCGACGAAACAGTGACCCGCCCAGATGTGTTTCGTGTTCTTGCATACGTAGGGGCTCTTGCGATGAGAATTCTGAAGATTTAAAAAACATTCAGAGAACAAACCTGAAAGGGATTGATTTTGCTGCCCCTAAGACAACAAGCCTGGAATTGAAAGCAGGCTGTTGTGTCGTATATCTGCTCAACCCTAAGAAAAGACATCTGTTCAATCATTTTCAAGGGATTTTTGGCAACTTTGGGAGCGTGACGTGGCACTGTCTGCATTCCCCTGGGCCCTGTGCAATCGAGGAGGACAGACCAGGCCTGTGGTTGCTGTTCAAATGGTTTTACCAGGAAAATTCATTGCGTCTAGCCAGATCGTTGGGGCAAATATTTTCTTTTCCTTAAATCTTTAAATTTCAAATTGTTCATTGCAAAAATTAAGTTAGAGCCTCCTCTCCGCAGCCCTACACTCTACACAGTGGTGACCACTAATAACTCATCCCAGGCCAAGGGACAGTGGGCTACCTTGAACTCAGTACCACCAAGACTGCACCCAATGGGGGGAGATGATTACACCCCCCCTAAAAAAAACCCCAGGGTGTTGTTACTGGAAGAACGGGGGCCTGGAGGCTGGGCAGCCAAGAGCTAAAAAAATGTCCACCATATGCAGAAGTCAAAGCTCAGTAGAAAGATTAAAGCCAGCCTCCACATTTTGACATGCAGTGAAAATACATGCTGGTAATTGTCCTAATATCCCAATGAATATTTGTAATCAAAAACTACATATACATCTAGTAACTTTTACTGATACTTTATATTTTCTTATGTGACTCAAAGGGGGAAAGGGAAATAGGAGGCTTAGAGAACGGAGGACAGGGGAGGAGGGGCGTTGTCTGAAGAGATTGGGAAAGCGCTGACACCCATGTCAGCATTATGAACAGAAATGCCCCTGAATCCCCGGCCCCTACACACTCACCACCTTATATTAGGATGTGCCCTATTAGACCTTCTATACGACAGGCCCTGTTCTGGGTGGTGAGGATACCGAGACAAATTGGGCCCACTTCCCTGCCCCTCAAAATGTGGGCAAAATGGGTGACCACTGCACACATGACCATAATCCCAGAATGCCAAGTACTCTAACAGAGGAAAGTACAAAGCCCTTTGAGAGCAGAGAAGAGGGAGTGGCTACATCTGGGGAGAAGGAGTTTTCCACACTGAGTGGCGGAAGGGTGGAGGCTCTCCAGAGGCACAGGCCCGAAGAATAAGCGTTAAGTGCGGGGCGATGGTGAGGGTCCAAGTACGCCCTGCTTCTGCCTTCTCTCCTCTTATCTGTAACCTCCCACCTCTGATAGTTCAATTATTTTGTTGCAAAATCTGAGTTCTCAAATGCCTATCCTAAACTTCGATAACGGAGGAAGTAAAAGGACTGATTCCCATAATCAACTGATATGAATAAACCCCTAACAACCATGCTTTAGTTTTCCCATCTTATTTCTGTGGAATCAGGGAAAGATCTAGAAGGTTGTCTCCCTGTAAGTCCACCCATCAAGTGGCTTTGATGGCAAGTGAGATGCCATTTCTTTATTAAAATCCCCGCACGCAACATGGTGACATCTTGGGATAGGCTGTCATTTACCCATTTCCCATCTCCCCTGGGAAGAGAAACATCTTGTCGGATCATTTTGAAATGGTCCCATACTGTGAATCACTGAAGGGAAAGGCCAAAGGCTTTGGGGCAAAAATAAACAAAAGTGAAAAAATATGCGGATTCTATTAAAAAAAAAAAAAAAGGCCCGAAGTGAAGTTGCACTAGAAAATGGAGCTTATCTTGGACAGGGTGGAGGGAATAGTGGAGAGAGATCTGAGGTAGTTTGTTCAGGATGAAATTTCACCAGCATGTACTTTCCCAGGTTATGAGGGACAGAGGAAAAGGGATCTCTAATAAGGCACAGCCCCCTCACATATACCCCTTGTGCCCCTGAAAAATCTTCACATTTGTTAGGCTACCACCTGAACAGGTCTTTAAGCTCTAGTTTCCTACGTAACGAGAAATGCAATTCTCTTTTGGCCTCATAAGTACACCAAGCTCCACATAGCATTGCTTCTAGATCACCCTCTTCCTTTGCTGGATGGTCGGAGAGAAGAGAAAGATGCTCCAGCCCAGGGAGCATGCGATTCTGAACCCCCAATTCCAAATGTTCTGTGATTCCCAGCTTTTCAAAAAAAAAAAAAAAAAAAAGTGGACTTTTTTTCCCTTGGGCTGGAGGAAAGAGTTGATAGTCACCTACTCAACTTGGAAACATTACAAAGATGAGAACAAGAATTCAATAATCCTATGTTATTAGGCTATGCCCAGGTATGAATACTGAAATCAGGTGGCTTAAAAATACCAGTACCAACAATTCTCAGTGGGATCCTGAGGGCAGTAGCGCTCCTTTTAGCCAAGATGGTATTTTGGTGAGACTGAGAATGTAGAGAGGTTTCCGTTGTTCTTTCTTACTTCCCACTTCATACAAAGCCCTAAATCCCCAGCAGAGGTGCCATCAAGTAAAAACACCACCAGATCTAGAGAGACATGGGAGGCGTGGAAAACCTTGGAAAGAACAAAGGGGATAAAGGAAGATGGGTTCCCGCACCACCGGAGGGTGGAGGGCGGCGCGTGGCACCCACCCCGGAGTGAGGTGCGTCTTCGGCTCCCCCTTTCTCACCCGCTCCAGTCAGAGATGCAACAGTGACCTTGAAGCCCCAAGTGCCACTGGTCTTCGTGATGAGCTGTCTCCCCCACTCTGCCCGAAGCTGCCCAGGGCAGAAAACAAGCCCGCACTAGAGCAGGTGAAGATGAGCTTCTCTGGAAACAGAAGTTCAATGCCGGGAAAGACAGCACGGGAGTCGGGGTTGCTGGCCATGAAGAGCTGCTACTTTTCCAGGTTTACTATGCTGACGGACTCTGGCATCTTAACAGATTCCCAAAAAACGAAGCCTCTAACGAATGCTATAACATGTAAGGAAGAGAGAATGTCTAGCAGAAACACAGAGAATGATGTCATTAATATATGCCTCAAACCAGATATATGGTTTAAAGGCTATTTCTTCTCACATCTGCCTGGACAGATTTCATAAAACCACCATAAAAGGATTCTGTATTGGGGTACCTGGGTGGCTCAGTTGGTTGGTTAAGCGTCCACCTTCGGCTCAGGCCCTAATCCCAATGTCCTGGGATCGAGCCCCACATTGGGCTCCCAGCTCAGCAGGGAGTCGGCTTCTCCCTCTCCCTCTGCCCCTCTCCCCTGCTCATGCTCTCTTTCTCTCTCTCAAATAAATTAAAAAAAAAAAAAAAGGATTCTGTATTTACGGAGAGAAAACTTGCAGTTGCATGGATCTGTTCTTTTGTTCCTCAGGAACGGACTCTTTTTATGTTCCCCAGTGCTGTTCCCAACTGTGTCCACGTTCAATCTCCAGTGTGACCCAGGGACTGCTCCCCTCACTCTCAGCAAGCAGCCTTGCCTCCTGCTTTACTGAGACAATCAAAGCAATCCCAACCGGGATCCCTTGGTTTTCCTCCCCCACCCCAGTGCTCAGCTGCAGCATCCTTCCCCACCTCATGACTGCTCCTCTGAGCGCCCCTCCCCCACAGCTCCAAGTTTCCCCAGGACACTCAGATTCTACATGAGCAGCCTGTCACCCTTCCCCGCAAACCAGTAGCTGCTCTTGGTTTTCCCTCCTCCGCTGAGAGCGCCTCCATTCCCGCCATCACCATGCTTTCTGCGCCTTTCTCTCCCATGCAACCGTGGTCAACCCTGCTTGTTCTACATCCGCAGTATCTTTTGCATCGCTCTTCTCTTGCCTGTTTCTACGCTACTGCCTGCAGAACACTCTCCCTACTTCTGCCTTTTCCAGTCACCAGCCCCGACCACCCTCCATCCTCCACAGAGGTGCCATGTCATTTTCTAATGCACACTTCTCATCTCCGCCCTCTAGGACCCAGTGGCTGCCAGGGACATTCAAGTTAACATCAAAATGCCCTGACTTTGAGGGCCTGTCACAGATTGACTCCAACCTACCTTTTAGGGCACTCCTTTTCCCATGGCTCAAACACATCCGCTCAGACGAGATCATTTGCCTTCAGCTCTACACCAGCTCTAACATATCTCCTTGCTTGGGCCTCTTTTTCTATCCATCACCCGCCATGAAAGGAAATACTGCCCAGCCTCCCAGGCTCACTCACAAGGGCAAGATACCTTAAGTCTTCCGTTTGCCTCAGTTTCTCTCTTCCCACCCCCGCCTCTGTGGAATCCCTTTCTTCTCTGCATTATCTGTCCCACTCCTGTAATGTTCATTTCTCACTTGTGTCAAAGTTGTTTGAAGTTCTCCCTTTCCATTCCCCACTTGAGCAGGTAGCAGACTCCATGTCCTTTGCTTCAGGGAGGTAAGTGGCAAGATGAGAAGCAGAAGGATTCTGGCTTTTGTTTTCTAAGAGCCAGAGGCCCAGGGAGAGGGTAAACTTTGAGAAAAGCTTTAGGGACTTGGAAAAACAGGTGGGGAAACAACAGATGTAAAGGAAATCCCTCCAGTTGTGGAGAGGAGCAATTTCTGTGGGTTCCGCTTTCTGGCAGGGGCCATGTTGGAGCAAGACCCCAGAGAGGGAGAACTTTTCGGTGAAGCATCTGGAACTGAGGCCACAGGCACTGACGTTCTCGGCCCTGTCCAGAAACAGTAGATGGCCATCAGGCACGAAGGCACCATGCGGACAGAACGTGGTGGGTTGATTAGCAGAGGCCCTTGTCACTGCCTTAGGCTCTTGGAATCCTGACACCCCCGTCCCCTGAAAATGGGTTGGGAAGGAAGCAGAACAATAACTGAAATGGTATTTTCTGCTGGCCCAGCAGTGTTGGAGTCAGAATTTCAAAACTATTGTAAAAAATAGAGACACCATATTTCTCAACACCTGAATTTTTGTACTGATACTCATTCTTGATATATGTAAAACACGTATCAGAACTTTTCCATTGAGGAAGAGAACAATATTCACTGAGTGCCCACAATGTGCCAGGCATGGTCTAGACAGTAGAGATACAGCAATGAACAAGACTGAAGACTGCTCCTCAAAGACAACACATTTTGATGGGAGCTCAGTGTTCAACTATATATTGTAAAGATACATATCGACAAGTGTCATAAAGAAAATCAAAGCAGATAAGGGCATGATTATATCAGGTGGTCAGAAAAGGCCTTCCTGGGGCGCCTGGGTGGCTCAGTAGGTTAAGCGTCTGCCTTCGGCTCAGGTCATGATCTCAGGGTCCTGGGGTTGAGCCCCACATCACGCTCCCTGCTCAGTGGGGACCCTGCTTCTCCCTCTCTCTCCCGCTGCGTGTGCTCTCTCGCTCTCTCTCTCTTTCTCTCAAATGAATAAAATCTTTTAAAAAAAATAAATGTTAAAAAAAAGAAAAGAAAAGGCCTTCCTGACATGCTGACATCTGAACAGGGTCTGAAGGAAGGGCAGGAAGGAGTCTTGCTTGTACTTGAGAGAGTGCACAACCAACACTATAGGACCTGCAAGGGGCTCTTGCCCTGGGAAGGGAATAAAACCTCAGCCATCTGATCCAGGAGGAAGGGCTGGTGATGTCAGACCCATGGGAGGTTGTAGATCAAGGTAAAGACTTGGCACTTGCTCAGCTTTCTTCCCCTACAAGGTGCCAAACACACAATATGTGCTCAGGGAGTATTTATTGAATAAAGGATGGATGGAGCATGGAAATTTGTGCCACACTGAGAAGTAAAAGATAAATAAAAGATATGAATAAATATATAGGACATAAAAATGACCCATAAGCCCAGAGCCCAGATATAACCACTTTTAAACTTTAATACTAGTCCTCCTAGTCTTTTATTATTTGTAGATTCTTTTTCACATTTGAGACAATACTGTCTTATTTTCTTCATGTAATGTTTGCAATTTTTAATGTCATCCTTTAATTCACTGAGATGAAGTGTGCATCTCTAACTGGTTCCAGTCACTTGGACAAAGTGGTCATAAGGCAACTGACTCCTTTTTTTTTAATTTTCTACTTAAATTCAATTTAGTTAACATATAGTGTATTATTAGTTTCAGGAGTAGAATTTACTGATTCATCATTTAACATATAACACCCAGTGCTCATTAGATCAAGTGCCCTCCTTAATGCCCCTCACCCAGTTACCCCTTCTCTTCCCCCACCGCCCTCCAGCAACACTCAGTTTGCTTCCTATAGTTAAGAGTCTCTATGGTTTGCCTCCCTCTGTTTTTGCCTTATTTTATTTTTCCTTCCCTTCCCCTATGTTCATCTGTTTCATTTCTTAAATTCCACCTATGAGTGAAATCATGGTATCTGTCTTTCTCTGACTGACTTATTTCACTTAGCATAATACACTCTAGTTCCAACCATGTCCTTGCAAATGTCAAGATTTCATCTTTTTTTTTGAAGGCTGAGTAGTATTCTAGTGTGTGTGTGTGTGTGTGTGTGTGTGTGTATCACATCTTCTCTATCCATTCATCTGTCGATGGACATCTGGCTCTTTCTATATTTTGGCTATTGTGGACATTGCTGCTATAAACATTGGGGTGCAGGTGCCCCTTTGACTATGTTTGTATCCTTTGGGGTAAATACCCAGTAGTGCAATTGCTGGGTCATAGGGTAGCTCTATTTTCCACTTTTGGAGGCACCTCCATACTGTTTTCTAGGGCGGCTGCACCAGCTTGCATTCCCACCCCTTTCTCCACAATCTCGCCAACATCTGCCATTTCCTGAGTTGTTTGTTTTAGCCATTCTGACTGGTAGCAACTGACTCTTTCAAGGGCCACAGGAGGTGTTCAGCAGCCACTGAATTTTATGAGGAGGGGGATGCACAGACCCCCAAACCCTGCAGACTCAGAGGGGGTGACAGCTTGCTGACCCACGTGACCCCTGCTGGCGCCTGGCTGCAGGATACCTGAGTCCGCTCAGTAACACAGGGGGTGTCCTTGCTCCGCGGTGCACAGGGCTTGTCAGCATGAGCAAGACGGTGCCTGTGCAACTTTCCCCTCCACATTTGGGCTTGAGGACTGGAACATTTCCTAGAGAGGCATTGTGTTCCTTTTCCGTCTCTGCTTTTACCTCCAGTAGCTGCCCCCAGCTGTTCCTAATTCTCTCTCTGGGTGAATGACTCAGCTTGATTCTGTGTCTACAACGTGTGGCTTCTTAAAGGAGCCAGGCCACTTTGTAGCATAATGACACGTAGCTCAAACCAAGGTAGTCAAACCACCTACGAGCTACAATCATAAGTTAGAAAACAGAAAATGTATTTCTTTTCAATGTCCAAGGTTATAAGCTCTTCAGTTATGAAAATAAACATGTGCCTGGGTCAAAACAAACAAAATCAGAGGGGACTTAGTAGAAATCAGGAAGCAAGCCTAAGCACTTCTCCGACGTGGCCTTCTATCTTTGCGTGTGCTTTTGGAAGAGCTGTCAGCCTGTGCTGAGATGTGCTCTGAGAGCCCAGAGAAGCAGATGGGCATGTTCATGACCAAGAGGGAAGGCCCACTGAGTCTTTTTGGAGTAATGCAGATTTCACCAGTGACCCACCATTGTTACAGCCTAATGATGATTTTGGCTGGTTGTTAAAGCTGCTTTTGCCCGTGAGCAACAAATGAATTTATTCCCCTCGCATTACTGAAAGGAAAACAAACCTAAGGCAGGACAAAATTAATGGGGAATTTTCGGAAAAAAACACAACCCACCACCACCAACAAACAACTCTGTTTGGTAGAGATGATTAGTGCCAGATGGAGAAGGGAGCCCAGGTGCCCTGACCGGGGGCGGGGGGGGGGGGGGGGGGTGTTTAAGGACAGAAGCAGCTGAGAATTACCAGCACAATACAAACCTTCAGATCACTTGCAAAGCAGAGACGTAGTTCCTTTCTTCTTCCTCCCCCCCGCTCCTGCTTCTCTTCTGTTTTCTTCTTCCCCTGTAGCCATGGGGATGTTCTAGGTTGGAGCTCTTCCCAATGGGAAGGCACTCAGTGACAGGGCTGCATACCAAAACTGAGTAGTGGGGTGGATGGAGCAGAGCAAAGCACCGAGGAGTGTAGTCATGATTTCTCCACACTTTCCCCAGACTTTGGATTTCCAAACCAGACTCCCATCCAGAGACAGTAAAAGTTGCATTCGGCTGCCGCGATGGCTGTCCTGTAATCGGTTCCTGGTGTGTTGTTAGATGCTTTGAGCTTAACCAGACCCGCACATGTCCTCAGTCTAATTCCATCTTGTGGCTCCTAATGTCATCACATGTAGCCTCTGGCAACCAAGCCATTTTCCAATTGCTGGCATCCCCTTCCTTCAGCACTCACCCTGCCAGGATCTTTTACAGCTCTGTGTCTGAATCTCCCCAGGAAAGATGGGTTGGTTGGTTTGTTTTTCGTTTGGCAAGATGGTTTTCAGAAAACAACCCTTTCTGTAGGACAAATGAATTGAAAAGTTCTGTTCATTACAGTCAACACAAGAGTGAAGCAAGTTAAGGATCTTGGTGCTCCATTAAAGGAAAAGAAGGTTGCTGACGTCCTTTGTGCAGTATTTTTTTATTTGTAGTTTTTATCACATTTGCCGTTTCACCCGTTTAGTGAAGTTTGTTCATATCAACACTTTGTTAATGTTTCAGTTCATTCCAGAAGCCCTTACGAGAAGCTACATGAGCTCTATAAAGACAGGGATTTTATTCTATTGGGTTTGACCCTGTACTCACAGCTCCTAGTAGAGTACCCGGCAATTCATGTGTTCATGAATATTCATTGTTGAATAAGTGAGGTATTTTCTAATGGGAAGTCTGCCCACCTTCTAAATTTTGTGGTGTTTTGTATGAAACAGAAGTGTTGACC
Organism: Callorhinus ursinus; assembly: GCF_003265705.2. NCBI lineage: Eukaryota > Metazoa > Chordata > Mammalia > Carnivora > Otariidae > Callorhinus > Callorhinus ursinus. The sequence continues at coordinate 44,510,180 of NW_027397074.1, read as the reverse complement.
TATCTTGGAGTTAAGAATTAAAATTCAGGGACGTCTGGGTGGCTCAGTAGGTTAAGCATCTGCCTTCGGCTCAGGACATGATCCCAGGGTCCTGGGATCGAGCCCCGCATCGCATGGAGTTCCTTGCTCAGCGGGGAGCCTGCTTCTCCCTCTCCTTCTTCTGCCCCTGCTTGTGCTCTCTAGCTCTCGATCTCTGACAAATAAACAAATAAAATCTTTTTTAAAAAAAGATTTAAAATTCAGACCTACTTTCACTCTTAGGAAGCAATGAGACTCTTAAAATAGATGTTTATCTAGCTTACTTTGAATTTGCAAACCACCCCTCGGTATTTAGAAAGTCAACCCTTTCTTCCACTACAAATAAAAATCCTATTTCGTGTCTAGCACCACTCCTTTGTCAGGTACAAGCTAAGCCCCACCAGTAATAACAAACAGATTGTTCCCCTACATCATGCCCCAAAAGAGGATTCTGGACTCTAGAAGGGGATATACTTCAAATTAGATATGCTGAGATGAACTTTTATCAATTCTCTTCACCTTTGGGTAAACAAAGTGAATGTATAATTCTGAAAATACCCCACATTGTTTTGTTCTTAATCATCCCTAACTATTTGAGCTAGCAGTTGAGGATTTGAGAAAATAATAAAATTTCAACCTCTACTTTTCACAGTTAGGAAAAAAGCTGATTTAATAGAACTCCAACAACGGTTGGCCAAATCCCAGATGAAGCTGTGCAGAGGGTCTTAAGTCAGTTTTTAGAAGTCTGTCTTATTTATAATGAAATTATATGCTAAAATCCAGACTGCTGTATACAATCTTTTTCCACAGAGAGAAGTCTATTCCAAATGTGTTGACAGCTAAAGAGAAAGCTTGGTAGTACTCCCAACAGTGAAACTGGCTGGGACCAAAGTGGTAGAACTGAATCCTTTGACTGAAATTCAGATGGAGACTTAATGAGTTTTCTGGGTGTTCTCTGAACCTAAGCGTGGGGAATATGTACCAGCAAGAGGCAAAACTAACTTGTGATATCAGATGTGCAGCTTCTAAGAGTGACTTCCACTTTCCATCCTGCCTGTGGAATTCCAGAGAAGAGAAAAGCATCCGAGTGAAGAGATCTCCTATGTGCCATTGAGGATCTGGGCGTGGAATTTCCAGGTTCTTCCTGTCCTGATACTTTTAAAACCAGTCTCCATGAAATCTGTGTACGATCCAGTGGTGGACTTCACCTGTGAATGTAGTTGTCTGGAACATGAGCTCATCAATGTAGCACTTACCTTGGATAACTGCTGCTTTGTTCAACAACTATTTCGTTAACTGGACCAGAAGTGACTGACTTAATTGCCATGTCTATTTGTGATGGAATGTTACAGGTAATAGACATTACACGTCATGACTCTTCCTGAAATATAAAAAGTCAAAAATTCTCCTTTTCATGCATTCTCATTTTTTCAACTATTTGGAAATATAAATCCATGCACATCTTCTAGGACTCAGTCCCACAAACGTGAGGCTGTGATTTAATAGCATTTAAGCCTCTGAGAGTTAAATGGATTTGGCTACTGATTCCTCACTGGCATTAGCTGGCTTAGCAGAAATGTATTTTATTAATTTGGCCGACAATGAGGTTGACAGTCTAATAGCATTACCACCCAAAGCAGCTTTGGTTTTGCCCTTAATGAGAATTTTCCTACCATAGCAGCTTGGATTTGCCAGGGAGTCGTGCTTTAAAGGGATTATGCTGAAGATTATGAAAGTGGAGCCCTCGTAGAACAAGACTGGATATTCATTTTAGGAATAAAGCCCTGCCTCCCTATTGGCCGAGATGCCGGAGCGCTTGAGGACCCCCATCACACTCTAAGTTGCTGTGAAAGCATAGAGCAGCAAAAGAGAAATCCTCCTAGAATAGGCTGAATGGGACTTGGCGCGGCGACAGTAAAGCCGACCCAACCTTTCCCATTGTAGAGAATTTGAACAAATCTAAGGGCTGGAAGTAGAATGTCAGAACGATCTGAACCCCTAAAAGATGAGAAGATAGCAAAAGTGCCGTTTAATGAACTAAAGAAGATAAAGTCAGGAACCAGAGCTGTGGGGTGGTGTTAGCACAGGGCTGAAGAGGCCTTCATTCTTCAGGCTAGCGGAAGCAGAGTATCAGGTGGCTGAGGTGCGACGGCCCGAGGCAGCCTCGTGGGGCCCTCCAGCCCTAAGCTGAACGAAGGGGCCGGACTGCCCCGGCTGAAGAGGCGCACTGCCCACAAATCATTTGAAATGTTTCATCATTGAGGAAAAATGGTTTCTAAGGAGCACTACCTCCATGAAAGGGATTTGGGAGAAGACCAGTAACAAAATTAACAGAACCTCGAGCTGAGCCACTAACCTATGGCGGGGTTGGCCACGTCGTCAGCTCCTTCCTCAAGAGAAAACCTGAGCCCATTCCCGTGAAGGAATGTAGGGCTCTTCCCAGGCTGCCAAGCAGCCGACATGTTCAGAAGGCATTAATCATAAAGGAGAGAGGCGGTGCTAGCCAGCCCCGCAACACACACCATGTTTGCATATTCAAAAGGTGCCATGATATCCAGCCTCGAGGTGCTCACCATTCATTTGGAAAAGATAAGGCTAAGATACATGGCCAGTATTTAGCATATTTATTAAGCAGTAAGTACCAGCTGCTGGATGCCAGAGGCTAGTTTAATCCCATGTCAGCCATTTAAAAGCCTGCCCAAGAGCTTCAGTGGGTATAATTCCAAATGGGAAAAGACAAGAACATTGCCAGATACATGCCTTGACGGTATTTTCCAAAAATGGCAATGTTCTTAATGCTCATACTGATTAAAAGAGGAGACTGAGAGCAACACAAATATCCATTATCTGGGTCTTCTTACATAAATATGATGCATTCCATTTTTTGTTTTAAACTAGAGAATGACGAAGCTTGCTTTGTGTGGGTATGGATAATTCTCTATGTCACTCCATGTCCGAAGAGGGGAAGGAGCCACTCTCCATATTTCAAGCAGAGAAGGATGCAATGCAGGAAATCGGTGAAAAAACTGCCAGGAGGGCGAAGGAGCAAAGAAAGAGGGGGCTCTTGCCCAAAGACAGAAGCTGCCACTGTTCCTTGGCTGGATCCAATGAGTGAACACTCACCACTGATGTTGCCGAAACCGCCCCCAGGCTGCTGGAGCCCACAGCGCCAGCACTCAAGCCCAGCTGCCTGTTCCTGTGGCTGCCTGTGGCAGGGGAAATGGCTAATTTCTTCCTCCCACCCTGGAACCTACTGCCAGTGCCTCCCACTGGAAGAACCTAACTTGAAATCAGCCAGATGAGTGAGTCTGGGAAAGGGGATGGCGCAAACCTAGAAGGATGAACTTGGACCCAGCTGCCAAGAGACACCATCTGGTACACTCGCCCTTTTACTACTCAGATCCACACATTTCACTGTATCCATACCACTACATCGTGCTTCCACCTAACAGAATGCAACTGTATTCCTCATACAGATGAATGCAGGCTCACTCTCTCACCGCAAGAGGGGAACACAGAGTGTAGGACCATGTGAAGAGGCAGCCTCGGCCCTGTATTCACCGCTGCATGATGTCAGTTCCTCTTCTGTTTTCATCACCATTGCGCCCTGGATATATTCTGTAACCTGAAGGCCAAACTGTAAAGTTTACCACCACCAACCCTCGACGTTATACGTAATAAGCAAAGAAGAAAATATGCATAGCCACCACAGCTCTTGTTTTGGTAACTGGTAACAAAACTAGTTGATTGATAGGGATAATAGTTGAGTCATCTTTGACAATGAGCTTCTTCCAATGTCCATTCTGTGTTCCCTTTGCCTTCAGCCAACGCCACATGACAGTGAGGGGAGCCACTCCCATTTTTCTCCCCTTGATTCCCAGATCCATGTATCCTGACCATAAGAGACACAACACCACTTTTTTTTGTTGCTGATTCAAAGCCTCATCCATATTCTGCAACACAGTCACCCAAATTGCAGAGAGGGGTCTCCCAATGGTGCCATTTTTGAAACTTCAACAATCTATTCCTATACTTGATAATGGTAACTGCCTTGGGGTGATGGAGTGGATGGTAAACCAGTAAGTCCCAGGGGCATGAGCCCAATTCTACACTTCTTTTGCTGTAAAATCAGTTCTTCGGTCAGAAGCAATGTTGTATAGGACATCGTGTCATTGAATAAAGTATTCTGAAAGTCCACAGATGGTGGGACTGATAAAGCACTACAGGCAGGAGATGCACAGCATATTTAGAAACAGTGTCCTTTCCAGTAAGGACAAGATCATGCCCTCCATAATGGAAAGAGTCCAATGTAATAAACTTGCTACCAGGTGGCTCACTGGGTGCCCCTGGGGAATGATGCCATACCAGAGCTCAATATTGGTCTCTGCTGTCAGCAGATTAGGCATTCAGTAGCAACAGCAGCCAGATCCACCTGGGGGAGGATAAGTCCATATTGTTGAGCCCACGTGGAGATTCCATCCCTGCCACAACAGCCATGTTCTCCATCGGCCTATTGAACAAGCCTCAGGTGTCTGGGAAGAGGGCTGACTGACATCCACAAAATGGACCGTCCTGTCTAGTTGCTTACTGAGAGCCTCCTCAGTGGATGCCCCATGGTAGCATTCACATAGGACAGTGCCCCATATGGAGAGGTCCATCCGAAAACCTCTTCCTCAGACTCCCTTGTCACCAATATGCCAATCAAACCATTAGTCACCCATGAATTGTGTAAATCTCCACCTCTGGCCATCTCTCCATCCAGGCCAAGTGGACAACTGCTGTGTTGGCCTCGAGAGAACATCCCTTACTGCATTCCTGATAGGAGCTATAATGTTTCAACAATCCAAATCCACCTGGTGCCTTCAAACTGCAATGGACCATCTGTGAACCTGGCCTAAATGTTTTCTTCCTCTGTCAACTGTCAGTTGCAAAAGGACATAGGTGTGGGCCATGAGAGAATCAAAATGCCACAAGAGGAGATGCTACGGGAGTCTGAGCTAACCTACTCATAAAACTACTTGCGTCTTCAGGATGTCCTTGACCCCAATCTGCTATACACTATTTACAATGGATGACATTGCTGCCGTGCATGCCCAACCTTACGGCCGAGTGGATCAGCATATTAGTTATCTAAAAACTGCCCCAAAACTTAGCAACAACACCCATTTGTTATCTCACATGGAGGATCTGGCTCAGGGTCTCTCAAGAGGCTGAAGTCAAGCTGTCAGCCAGTGCTGAAGTCACCTCAAGCTTAATTAGCCAGGCTGTAGACCAGTGGTTCTCAAGTGGGAACATTAGGATATTAGGCAATCTGTAGGCATTTTGGGTTGCCACAACTGGGGTAGCATAATGCTGAAATCTAGTGAGTAGAGGCCAGAGACCCTGCTAAACATTCAATAAGTCTCAGGATAGCCTCCCACATCTAAGAATTATCTGTCCCCGAAATGTCAAGAGTGCTGAAGTTGAGAAACCCCACTAGTGAGCCTTCTTTTGCCCTGGTTCCAACCCAAAACTGGCAGCCTTGTGTGTTACACAAAACATCGCCATGAACAATATACTCAAAAAGTATACATGTTCTCTCAAAAATCAAAAGAGGTGCAAAACATTGTAGCTCTTTCTCAGTGGCAGGTGGTATAAAGTATAGCAATTTGCCTTTCACTTTGGAGAGGAAATGTCAAATTTCCCAGACTACTGGACCCCTGGAAACTCCACTGGGGAGTAAGCCTTTGATTTTTCTTGGGGTTTATCTCCCACCCTCTGGCATACATGTGTCTTACTAAGGTATCTAGGGTATCAGCTCCATCCCGCTCACCATGTCAATGACACATCAGCATGCTGCTCTGGGGGAATCTCAGGATGCTCAAGGCCCCAGCAGACCAGATCTTGTCAGAAAGCAGAAGAGCCAACATGGGCCTGAGGTAGGACACTAAGGGTGTTTTCCTGATCCTGCTAATTGAAAGCAAACCCCTGCTGGTAATCTTTGCTAATTTGGTAATGGGGGGGGGAAGCATCTGCCAGATCAATAGCTGCATACAAAGTGCCAGGAGCACTGTTGTGTCATCCAGTAAAGAGACGACATCTGGTCCAGTACCCGAATAATTTTCCAAGAACCCACAGCCATTCCCCAATAAGCATCTCACCTCTGCACGTGCCACACAGATGAGTTAAATGAGGGTACAGCACAATGACCCCTGTACTGTTCAAGTGTTAGGTGGGAATACTGCTCTCTGCAATCCCCCTCCCAGGGATAGAGTATTGCTCTCAGTTTACCCTTATTTAGGAAGGGCAAATTCCAGGAAGCTTCTGTGAGGCCAGGCCTGCTATCCTAAGGCTCACTACTCAGTTAGGGAATCAATATGGGAAGTTCCCTGAGTTGCAGGAGACCTAATACCGATGTATTCAGGAGTGGGAAAATAACCATATATGGATCAAGGGGCCCACTGGAACCCTGCGAGGCAAGCACAGGCCAAAGTTTCATTTATCCCCAGATGACCACAAGTGACATCCATCCCCAGTAGTCCAGAGGCATTTGGGGCCTCTGGAGGTTAGCACTGCCTCGGAACCAATGTCCAGAAACCCCCTCAAGTTCCAGCTGTTCCCCGTTCCCCAGTCTACAGTCACCCCAGCAAATGGCTGCAAGTCTTTGGGGAAAGACTTAAAGGAAGATTTACGCCAGAAGCTCAGAGCAGTGTTGTCCAGCCCCTTCTTGGAGGCTTCTTGACCCCTTCTTCTTCTGTGGCTAGACTTCACAAACCTGAGCATGCATCAGGGCCAGCTGAAGGTCTTGCCCAAACACAGACTCCTGGACCCGCGTCTAGAGTATGCGTGTCAGTAGGGCTGGGGAGGGCCGAAAAACCTGTGTTTATCACAAATGCCCACATGAGGTTGCTGCTACTGCTATCCCTTGGCCACAGTTTGAGAACCGGCGCTCTGAGGATCCCTATGTCTTTGCACTGATTCAGGTCTGGGACGTGCGTGACGGTCCAGCACCCTCCAGCCAACAACTCAGGTTTCTGTTCCCTAGACCTAGAGATTTTCCAATTACATAAATAAAGTAATTCTTAGTAGACTGCCCATCTATTTTGGTTCTAGGGTCACTGAGAACAAGTAGCCAACATCAAAGATCCCTGGGTGCTAAAATACTCTGCTTGCTGCTTCAGGCCCCCTAGGCCCATGACAGTAACATCACCTATCTTGCTTCTAGGTCAGGCCTGCCATTTGGCTCTGCCCCTACGGAAGCCTGTCATCCACTGAAATCAAGAAGTCTACTTTAATGAAGACGTCTTTTCCCATTGGTGGGTCTCTGAAGAACCCCTGAACCAGAATGAGAGCTCAAAACATCTCCCAAGTCTGGAGAAGCTTGACTGCAATAATATCAATCAAGAAAGACCTTTCCCATGGCTACCACCTGTCTCCCCAAATTCCATCCTGGAGGGACCAGAAACCATGGTTAGCATGGTGGGGTCATAGGGTAGAAGCACTGCATGGGCAAAGAGAGAAGAAACTGATCCCAACCCCATCCCTACTGAAGGCTTCTCGCTTGCTTAAGGTACAGAGAAGGAGGCTTATCTGCAAAGCAGAGTTTTTGTTATTATATGGAACTTAATTACTAAAATAAGAATATGTTTTATGACTGGAGATCCATTTATATGACTTTAAGAGTGACGAGAGAACCCAGGAGTCTGCCTGAGTTTCCATCCAGGTGATGGTAAAGAAATATCCACGGAGTGGCTTATAAAAGACACTGGGAAATACAAGTAAGGTGGCTTTGTTATTGGACCCTCTAAGACCTGCTTGTTCAATGCACCGGCTACAATGTCAAATGATGTGGAAATGCACAGAGGTGGTTATATCTCCATAGAGAAGGCAGGAGATAAAAGAGCATGCTCCCAGACACGGCCAAGGCCTCTCAGTTCCCCAAAGGACCACAGAGACAGGCAGCTGTGGATGGTATCATCATGAGCAATGAGGATTCCAGCAGAGCCCAGAAGCACATCCATGGGCTTTTATACCCTTCTGGCCCTCCTTCACCCCTGATTGTCCCAGAGACTCTGCTAATGTGCCTACACACTCATGGAGTGTTAACCAGGAGACCGAGTGAATTGCCTTGAAAGACAAGTTCATGGGAATATCCTAGAGGAGGCTCAGGCTTTAGATCTGCATGAGTTTCATTCCTGAAAGTCCCCCAAACTATTCATTGGAAAGTGTATCATTTCTTCTCTTTTCAGTAAATGATAAAACAAGTATCTTAAATAGAGCATTCCAACATATAGATAAGTGCCTTTCTAGACTCTGTGCTCTTCCTCGGATGCATTAGCCCATGCCTGCACTAGCCTATGCCTGCATCGGCACCAGAATAGCAAAAAGGCCAGTGGGGCTGGAGTAAAGTGAGAGGGGAAAGAGAAGAACAGGAGAGCTCAGACAGGAATGTGCTCGGGGGTGGGAGGAGATCCACATTTGGCCTTTAAACTGTGAGTGAGCCCCTGCAGGGTTTTGAGCCGAGGGTGAAGTGATCTGATAGGTGTTAACAGGATGACTCCAGCTGCTGCACTGTGCTATGGAGGATGGGCTGCAGGGCGCATGAGTGCAAGCAGGAAGTTACTGAAATAATCTGGGTGAGAGATGACAGCTTCCTGGACCAGGATGCTGGAGGTGGAAGTGATGGGAAGGGTGAGAATCTGGGCGTCTTCTGAGGGTGGAGCCAGCAAGCCTTCCCAATGGATGGGATGTGACGTGTGAACAAAAGAGTGAGGTCAAGAAGGATTCTGAGGTTCTTGTGTGAGTAACTGGAAGGATGGGGTGACTATTGCCTAAAATGGGATAGTGTGGGAGGAATAGGTTTTAGGGAAAAGGCCCAATTTTAGACATGTTTGATTCGAAAGATCTCTGGTATTCAAGTAGAGATGTCAAGTAGACAGTTAAATACACAAGGCCTGTGTTTAGAAGAGAGATCCGGGCCAGGGGCAATTTGAGGTCTTTAAGATAGACACAGTATCTAATGCCACGTGGTTAGATTAGATCACCAAAGGAGGGGGCCCAGGCAGTGGTGAGATCCAAAGACTGGGACCTGGGGCACCCCAACATCAAGATGTCATGGAGATGGAAAGAAACCAGCAAGGAGAGCGAGAAGGAACAGCCTATATGGTTGGAAGAGAATATGGCATCACCGAAGCCAAGAGAAGACAACGGTCCAAGAAGAATGGATGGATCAGCTCTACCACAGGCTGCAGACAAGAGCAAGATGAAGACCCAGAATTCACCACCGGATACAGCAGGGGTCACTGGTGACTTGCCGAGAGCAGTTCTGGAAAGTGGTGGGGCTAAAAGTCCTAACTGGAGAAGGTTCAAGACGATGAGGAAGAGAAGTATGAAGAGACAGTAATGGTAGACATCATTTTTCTAGCAATTTTGCTGCAAAAGGGGGCAGACAAATGGGGTAGTGAAGGAGAGGGCAAGTGGAGTCAATAAGTAGCTTTTTTGTCTTTTAAGATGCAAGAAACGACAGCACCCTCAGATTCCGGTTGGAATGATCCAGTAGAGGGGAGACACTGCTGATGTGAGAGGGAAAGGAAGAATTGCTAAAGTAATGTATGGGCACCCATCCGGGCAAAGAGGCACTCTCAAACACTGCAGGGAAGCTGCATCCTGGTTCAAGGTTTTCAAAGGGAAATTGGCATTATATTTCAAAATTACAGATGCACATATTCTTGGACACAGCATTTTTATTTCCAAGATTCGGTTCTGCAGATATGCTAGCATCTATGTGCAAAGACATATCTACCTGTTATTTATCAGAACACTGTGTATAATATCAAAAGCCAGGAAAACCTTAAATGTATATTGATAGTGGATGGTTAAATCCATACCTGAAATACCATGCAGCCCTGGAAATGAGGTTGATCTCCACATTCTGTTCCAGAAAGTCTCCAAAATGACATAATTGAAAGATACCAAGGTAGAGAAGAGTACATGGTATGCTCCCACCTGTGAAAAAAAGCAGGGAATAAGGCGATACGTGGAGTTACATAGAAAACATGTGAATGTACATCGAACATTTCTGAGAGGATTTACTTCCCATTGGGTATACCTTTTCTAAAGTTTCCATTATTTTTCAGAAGTGTACTTACTATTTTTCACTAAAGATTAACACAAAGAGAAAAATATCTTTGCTAGAGAGGAAAAAAGCAAATTTAACAATTCTTGCTGTGCATTATTTCATTAACGTAAAGGACATTTTCTTATACAACATTTAAAGGAGAAAAGCTATTCTCTTGTAGGCTGTTTTGGAAAGTAGTAGGGAAAAAAGCCCTTCTAAATTGATTTTTACTGAACCAGCAATGTCTTTATTCAATACTTTGCAACACTGGAACATAAATTTTCATCATCTAAACCCAAGGTAAAAGATTTTTAGTTTCAAAGTGTATTTCTCTCGGGCACACAATAGGCATCCAATAAAAACTTGCTGGGTTGAATCAGATCACTAATGAGATGAATGTCACTAAGCATATGGGAAATGGGATTTAAATACAAAGCATTGAGGCTCCCTTCTCTGTATGTTTGTAGGTGTGTAAGCCTGTATGTGTACTAACAATAGATTAGCATCTGTTCTTTTTATCTTCAATTCACTGCACAGAATATGAGGGGGCTATGAATTAAACCACAAGGCCATCCTGATGCAATTTAGCAAACCATTTACATTTTAACGATTAAGAAATTATCAGGTAGGGGTGGAAATGAAAATGAAGGGAAGACCCATCTCCAGAAGCAGAAATTATTCCCGAGATTGCAGTCTTACAATGCACCTATCCTGAGTTAAGAGGGTATTTTACACATAAAGGTACTCGAATTAATAGTTCTTAAAAATAAAGAAGGATACCCATTAGGTACTTCTGAACTCGGAAAGTGGAAATTCATCATTTTTAGTGTCTGTCAGCGTGGAATCTCTTGTTTAGTCCTTTCATGAGCCACATTCATATGGAAGACCACATCGAAGCTCTTGATGGATGACGAGACCTTGAACTGTCTTCTGAAATATCGAGTAAGGCCGCATTCCTTTCTACTTTTTAGTAGTAAGCATACTTACCGTAATCAAATCTTTTGAAAACTAGCTCTCTGTGTTACATAATAGCATTGTATATAATAATCCTCTCATTTCTCAACCTTAAGCATTAGGGATTCTCTGCTATTTATTTAAGCTTGTGTGTTTTTTTCTTTCCCCAGTTTACTGAATTATTTATTAGTTACACAGTATTCATGCTCTGCGCTAAGTGCCGCCTCTCTCTCCTTCTGCAGCTGGAACGCAAGTACATATTCCAATTTATTACCAATTTAAAGCTCACCTGAAGCTAAGGAAGTAATCATTCATTGTGATGGAATCACTGGGATGGTTATATATTTTCGAAAACACTGATTTTGTTTTTAATATTGGGTCTCTTTGCTGCTTTTTTTGTTTGCTAACAGACAATGATATATAGGCTATATACAAAATCTTCACACTGCGATGCAATTATTTGCAGGCAAGATCCACACCTTGACAGGCTTCCAAGATGAAAAAAGGTGAAAACTGGTTCACTGACAAAATGTTCATCTCGAACTCAAACAGGAATTGATTGATGGAGCATTCTCACACCTGTATGCAAGTCTATGCAAGGTGCTGTAGACCAGTATTTTTCAAACTTTATAGTGCATACCCATCAACAGGGGATGTTGTTACTATGCAGAGGCAGATTCACGGGTCTGGGATGGGACCGGAGAGTCTGCATTTTTTTAAATTGTTTTATTGTTATGTTAATCACCATACATCATTAGTTCATGATTCACTGCCTGTGCACAACACCCAGTGCTCCACGCAGAACGTGCCCTCTTTAATACCCATCACCAGGCTAACCCATCCCCCCACCCCCCGCCCCTCTAGAACCCCCAGTTTGTTCCTCAGAGTCCATCGTCTCTCATGGTTCGTCTCCCCCTCCGACTTACTCCCCTTCATTCTTCCCCTCCTGCTATCTTCTTCTTTTTTTTTCTTAACATATATTGCATTATTTGTTTCAGAAGTACAGATCTGTGATTCAACAGTCTTGCACGATTCACAGCGCTCACCATAGCACATACCCTCCCCAGTGCCTATCAGCCGAGATTCTGCATTTTTAAGAAGGTTTCAGGTGATGTTGATGCTGTTGGTCCATAGACCTCATCTTGAACAGGAAGGCACAGAGCAATGGTCACCAATCCTAGTTGCACATTACAAGGGAACCTTAAAGAAACACAGATGTCCAGGTCCCAATTCTTTTTTTTTTTTTAAAGATTTTATTTATTTATTCATGAGAGACAGAGAGAGAGAGAGGCAGAGGGAGAAGCAGGCTCCCAAGGAGCAGGGGGCCCGATGCGGGACTCGATCCCAGGACCCTGGGATCATGACCTGAGCCGAAGGCAGACGCTTAACCATCTGAGCCACCCAGGCGCCCCCAGGTCCCAATTCTGTATCAGAACCTCTGGAGATGAAATTCAAGCCCTGCTGTTTGTTTTGTTTCGTTTTGTTTTTAATGTTTCCCAAGTGCTATTCACTGAATGTGTTCTCCCAAATTCATATGCTGAAACCCTCATTCCCAACATTGATGGTATCTGGAGATAAGGCCTTCAGGGAGGTAATTAGATTTAAATGATGTCATTAAGGTGGAGCCCTCATGATAGGACTGGTATTCTTATAAGAGACACCAGAAGGGCACCCGGGTGGCTCAGTTGGTTAAGCGTCTGCCTTTGACTCAGGTCGTGATCCCAGGGTCCTGGGACCGAGCCCCGAGTCAGGCTCCCTGCTCAGCGGGGAGCCTGCTTCTCCCTCTGCCTCTGCACCCACCCCCACTCGCGCTTTCTCTCTCCCTTGCTCTTGCTCTCTCAAATAAATAAATATTTTAAAAAGAAGAAGAAGAGACACCAGAGAGCTTGCTCTTTCTCTCTCCACCAGATGAGACACAGGTGGCCACCTACAAGCCAGGAAGAGGAACCCAAATGTGCAGGCACCCTGATCTCAGACTTCCAGCCTCCAGAATTGTGAGAAAATAAATCTCTGTTGTTTAAGCCACCCACTCTATGGCATTTTGTTATGGTGGCCCGAGCTAAGACACAGGGAGATTCTAATACTATGCCACCTAGGTTGACAACCATTGTTGTAAAGAATATTAAAGTGGCATAATCATAACTCTGTTGTAGGAGGCTTACAACCTACTGGGGAACTGTGACTTCAGCCTGTAAAAGTCGTAGATACTCAAGTGTAAGCCTGGGCCAGAAAGATAGAATATTGAGAGATTCAGAACAAGAGTACAGCCACGGTGGGGATGAAGAGGGAAGAAGGCCTTCACTTCCTAGAAAGTTCTGCTGAGGACCAAATTTTTATAAATTGTGTAATGTATATTTACATTACATAATAAAAAGGCTGCACTAAGAAGCATTCAGTCATGACTGTGATCACTGTATACACTCAGTGTAATCACTACCTCAATCAAAATATAGAACCCTGCCATCACCCCTGAAAGTTCCCTGCAATCCTGTCCAGCCAAGTCCCCCCATTCACAGAGGCAACCACCATTCCAATTCCTATCACCATAAGTTAGCATGGTCTGTTTTAGAGCTTCATGTGAATGGAACCCACGATATGTACGTTTTTGTGTCTGGCTTCTTTTCCTCAGCATAATTATTTTGGGATTTATCCACTTTATTACATGTATCAATACATGTAATCTCTTCTTATGGCTGAGTGATATTCCATGGCATAGATATATAACGGTTTCTCTATCTAACTGTTGCTGGACATTTTGGTTGTTTCTAGTTTAGGGCTATTAGAAATAAAGCTACTGTGAATATTCTTCCTAATGTCTTAAAAAAAAAACATATTTTCATTTCCCTTGGGTAAATACATAGAGGTGATCTTTCTGAGCTATGGCATAAATGTATGTTTAACTTTATAAATAAATTGCCAAACAGTTCTCCAAAAAGAATGTATCATTTTATGCTCCCACCAGGGATATACAAGAGTTCTGGTTACTCCATATTCTCACCTTAATGTTGTCAGTATTTTTTATTTTAAGTCTTCATTTTTTAAAATTCACTCATCTGTGTGATAAAACCAAGACTTTTGAGAAACAATTTAGCAAAGTAGTTAAGAGTATTGAGTCCTTGGAGGAAAATCTAGAAATATAAAGAGAATTATAGATGTAATGACCTTTTGAAAAAGCAACCCCGATTCTAAGAACCTACCTACATTTATATCTGTGCCAAGTACAAGAGATAAATGTACAACTTTATTCCCTGCAGTATTGTTTGCAATAATAAAAGGTTAGAAGGAATGCAAGGATCCAGTACAGGAACTAGTTTAAATAAGCTACAGTACACCAACACAATGGAGTTCTAAGAAGTTTTAAAGAAAGAATGAGAAAGGATTGTAGTTACTGATACAAAGAGATCTCCAGAATATACCAGTAAGTGGGAAAAAAATTTAAGCAAGGGGGGGTATGTGTACAAAGAAGGGAGGGGTTAAAATAAGGCTATATATCTATACACATATACATATTCGTATGTGCAAAAAAAAAAACCCAAAACCCTCCTAGAATGGACATATAAATAAGGAACTAATAAAATATGGTCATGTGTAGAAGGACAGAAAAACTAGGTAGAGGGAGCAGGGGGAGAAATAAGACTTCCCTCTGAATATTTTCCCACATAATTTTGATTTTGAATTATGTAAATGCATTACCATTAAAAAATTACAACTAAGGTATTCAGCTGAAATAAATTTACTCTATTTTGTTAAACTCTTAAAAAAATTTACAACTGAAAAACCCTAGAATTGAAAAGCAAACCCAAACATATATCAATTTGGCAACATGATCCACAGAAAAATTGTAGAAAGAAACAAACTGATTCAGGGAAAATCTGGGGATCTTAATGCTACTTGAGAAGAGGCAGAAACCAGTGGTCATCACTGAGGTTGTTATTAACAAAGTCCTCCCTTTGAGAATTGACCAAGGAAGCAGCACTTCTCCTGCTGCCCCAGTCCAAAATGCTTTTCAGAGTAAACAAATGGATCTAGCTGATTAGGGAAAGCTCTTCTTCACTAAGGAGTGGCAGCTGATAAACGCAGGAGAAATAACATTAGAAAAATCATCGTTTTGCGATTTCTAATGCATGTTAATTCAGGCAAGGGCTGTCAAATGGAACTGGCCACGCAGTGAATGGCTGAGGGGAAACCACACATCTGTGTGGTGTTAAAGGAACTCCATACTGAATACTTTCTGGTCACAGTGGGAACCATATCACTGTCTAGCAGCCAGCTCAGGTGGCCATCACACGACCCAGAGGACAGTCTGAGTTTCAGTGATGGTAAAACCACATGGCACGTGCCTCCTGAAGAAATGCCACGTGAAACATACAATGGCACCCCAAATGTATTCTAGACAGTTTATCAACATAAATTGATCAGGCTCTTTAGGAAATACAGGGGACAGACGAGCAGGCTAAGTGACAGCATGAGGAAGTGATCAGACAAACATTGAGCAGGAAAATTAACAGATGAAGAAAAGGACTGTTTTAGATTTAAAACACCTGCAAGCTCCAGACCTAAAACGTGATTTGGACAAACTAGCTTTGGGGAAATAGTTGTGCGACAGTTCGCATAATGTCAATGTGATCAAGATATTAGATGCTTTAGAAATTTATGGACAGGGAAAGAGAAAGATTATGAAAGGAAAACAAACTGTTTACAACATTATGATCTTGTTCTAGTAAAAAAATACATATATGTGTATGAAAATATGGAAATACATGTAATAAAAAATTAACACTTAATTGTCTCTGGTTGGTGGGCATATTAGTTTTCTATTGCCACACAAATTACCAAAAATATGGTGGATTAAAACAATAAAAATGTATTACCTCAGAGTTCTTTAAGTCAGAAGCCCAAATGGGTATCACTGAGCTAAAATCGAGGTGTTGGCAGGGCTGTGCTCCTTTTTAGAGGTTCTGGGGAAGAATCTATTTCCCTGTCTTTTTTAGCTTCTAGAGGCTGACGGCATTGCTTGGCTCATGGCCACTTCCTCCAGCTTCCTCCCTCATTAGCAGGTTGTGCCCTTCTCATCCTACATCACTCTGAAGTTCTCTTCTAGGCCCTAGGTACACTGGGCCACCAGAATAACCCAGAGCTCCTCTCTCAGTGTCACCTGATTAGCAATCTTAATTCCATCTGCAACCTTAATTTCCCTTTGCCCTGTAACTTAACATATTTGCAAGTTCTGGGGATTAGGACATTTGGAGGGGCCACCATGCAACCTTCCACAGTGGGAACGTGCTGTTGATTTTCTTATTGTTGCTCATCTGTCTTTTCTGGACGTCTACAAGGCTCATATATTGCTTCTGTAATAACAAAAGGCTATTCTTCATTTAAAAATAAGTATAGTGATGAGGCAGGAAGCAATACTGTAAGTGGTAATATTACGAAGATCATGAATAAACACCTATGGCAGGAATGCAGAAAACGTATGCCCTAAAAGGTATTGGTGGCTTGGAAAATTTCCACTGACAGAATATTAAAAAATGCTATAGTTCAAATGATGTGTATGAAAAGGCAGATGCTATATTCTGGAAAATGTTATGTATCCAAAAAAAAAAAAAAATGACTCTAGGGATGACAAGGACACCGTGGTCAAAGATACAGGTGAAAAGTATGAATAACAACTTTCACAAAATGGGAGTTTAGGTCCCAGCTCTGTCACTAACTAGCTGTGTGACCTGTGCAGCCCTTCAACCTTCCTTTGCCTCCATTGCATCATCTGAAAGGGGAGACTTTGCTTGTGGGGTTGTTGGAGGAGTAAATGATTTAATACTTGGACAGCGCTTAGAACTGTGCCTGGCACATGATACACACGCACCCTATATAGACGCTAGTCAGTAATGGTTATGATTCTGGCAGGTGTTTTGTGGCCACCTGTTTCCGATGGGAAACCACTTCAGGAATTTTAGTTAAGCTGGTACTTATGTTCCACCACTTCAAGGGATCACATGAGTTATGCACTGATTATCAACCAGGTTCTTACGCCCAAGGATACCAGAGTAATTAGCCTGGGGGTCTCACTACTAGAATTTTCGCCAAATGGCTAGGTTCCCAGGAAACACCCCAGTGGCATTAGCAGAGGGGCTAAATAATATTTTTGAAGCATCAACAGCTATTTTGCCCGGAACTTTCAACATGCCAAACGGTGCTTCCAACTATGGGTTTCTAACACTTGTATCGTGGTGGAAAGAAAAGTCTAATAATTTGCTAGTTTCACAAGGTGGGGGCAAAGCAAACAAGTTTTCTGGGACTGAGAGAGACTGGAGACACTTCGGTATATATTTTCCTGCCCACTGTGGATTAATATTAAACCAGTGAGATACCATGAGTTGTTGAGATCAGTCAAGCACAACACAGAACACCATATTTCAAGAACTTTATCATTAACAAATTCTAGTGATGTTGAATAATGTTCCATGGAAGAAATGCAACAGATTCCTTAAGGTTTAAAGCTGGAAGAGATTTTAGTGATCATTTTAATCCAGTGTGTCTCAGACTAGGTTAACAGTCCTACCTGCCACCACCACCTGCACACCCCCAACCCCACCATCCCTTTGTTTTCTGCAGGATTTCTTAAAGCCTTGAACATGCTATCTTGTGCTGTGACTCTTCAAGACTGGGAAATGGCATATGGCCCACGCTGACCACAGAACTCCTTTTTTCCCCCCTGATAATCTTTTACCTTCACAGGGGCTACTACTGATGATAACAACCTTCTGGGCAAACGCTGATGTATTATAACCACACTCCATAAAGCATGATGCCCAGAGTGGTCAAATGATTCACCGGGTAAGCTAACTGATGGCAGAGCTGGCCCAGAATCTAGGCCTGCCCAGACAGCTACTGGGGAGAACGTGTGCGCTGACGACTAGGTGCTCGGGGCCCAGGCAGCCGGGAGTACAGCAAGGAAACCATGAAGAGATAGAAACAGAACCTACAAGGAAAGGTAGAAGAACAGTTACCTGGAATGTGCCCTTCTCCTTTTTACTTTTTTGGCTTGACCTAATATTTATTAGAGACTCACAGTTTAAGACCCTGTTGATGTTGCAGAGGACACCAAAAAGCTGTGCATAAGGCATGGTCCTGCCCTGGAAGGCCACAGATTCTCACCTACAACACATGCATGAAGTTGAAATGTTAGCAAGAATCCTGTTTTCACAACACTGGTAGTTACTAAGCACCTTCCCATCCATTTCCCAGAACTCGTGCATTGGGCAAGTATGATTTGTCCCTTTTATAGATGAGAAAATGAACCACAGATCCAAGAGACTGACATGGCTCAAGGTGAAAGACCTGGCAAGTGGACTCTGTCTTCTGCTCACACCAAACACATCACATGGGGAGTTTAGGACAAATGTTTCGCTTTTTGATGACATCTGCAAATGTTTTGGGGGTTTTTACATCATATACAGTACATTGTTTGACTATCCAAAATTACTTCCATTACCAAGATTGATTTTTTTTAAAGGTTTATAAGAAAAACCATTTGTAACAAAGGAAGGAAGAGGGACATGTCAGGGCAATGGGGAAAGCAAGACTGAATATGGTATCATGTACACTCTCAGCAAAGATTTTTAACCACAGAAACAAATGTTCATTGTAGAATATTTTGATCATAGAGTAGAATGAGAAAAATATCTGTTCTCTTATCAACCAAAGAAAAGCAGTGTTCAGCAACCCCTCACTCCCCAAATTTTTAAGGTCATACATACTATAAAACTTGACAATTGACATGAAGCTTTTGAAAATTCTTTAGTTCTAAATATCTTGATATTTAGAAGTGATAACAATCATTTTCTTTTTCAACCTTGCAGCGTATTAAAGCAGACAGTGAAAAAGATGCTCAAAACATTCACACTGGCAGTATTATTAATTATATTTTGGAAATTAAATAGGGAAGCATGGGGAGCTAGAGGAGTGTCCTACGCATCCATTAGCTTTCTACCAACAGAAATATTTGATCCTGCCTACAGCAAGGTTCCAGCGCTGTGGCTGGAACCTTTGATCTTGCGTCCCACTCCAGCATATGGTGCTACTAAGCATAATCAAAGTGCAAATCTTTATAGAAAATTACAGAGACTCTGAAAAGGGGATGGGTGCTCCCTTCCTCTAATTTCCTTTCCTGCCATATTCCTGGTTTTATGTAAAAAGCATTTGGCCTTTTGATGAAATCTGCAAACACTTTGAGGGTATTTACACTGTATATAGTCAATTATTTGACTGTCCAAGATTATTTCCATTGCTGAGATTGACAGGCTGTTCCTTGCCAGGATTCAGCTACGGTTTTCAGTGGTGTGGGTTTGAAATCGCCTCCCTTATTTTGGCCTTAGACAGTAATATTAGACCTAAGGAGACACTGCAGCTCTGGGGTAGATGGGGAGCAGGGGCTTGACATGTGTGCTTTGAGAATAAATCATTGATAGTAGGCTTTGATAATAAATCATTGATAATAGATAGGATGGGTTACTAATCCTTGAAGTCGATACTCTTCAAAAGAAGTGCCCCCCTGTAAAAATACAAATATTTTTAAGCCCTTAATTATAACAATTCAGATCAAGTTGTGAGAAGGTTTTTATGAATTAAATTCCCTTCAAATATATATCTGTCGGCCCACCGAAGAGAGGGGGAGACAATTTCCAAATTATAAACTGAAAACAGAACTCGTGTTTTGTGAAAGTGATGACTTTGCTCTCTCGCCAATGTTCTGTTGTTAAGACTGAGCCCAGAGAAACAGGCCCCCAGCAAGTCTGCAGTTTGGAAGAACCTGGACCCAGGAAGGCTTTGTGTGTTGTTTCTCATGGTTACTGCTTTTATTGTGCCTAAGCCTTAAGCAGATTGTTTTTAATAATGGAGTTATGAAGAAAAAAAAGAGGGATGTTGAAAGCACCATTCAAAACCTTGAATCAAGTACAGGCACGTCCACTTTAAGCTGGTGGGCACCGGCACGCTGGGCTGGTTGTGCATGGCATCCGTCTGTCCTGGCTGGGGCAGTGCCAAACCTGGCTGGCCGGTGCTCTTACTGAACCGACTGCTAAGTTTTTGAATATCACCCTCAACTGGCTTCATTAGGTGTACATATAGGCATGTATCAACATGGAGCCTAGCAAGGTCCAACCATAAAAAGCTGAGGTCAGAAGCCAATGGTTTAGATTGTGGTCTGCACTCTATTGTTACAGCGCTGGATCGTTCCAGAAGTTAGCTAACTTCTCTAGTTCTTAGCACCCTCCCCTCCCAACCGGGATACGAATAATCTTCACCTCATGCCTCATGAGACTCATGTTGAGGTTAAAACCAGATATTCAATGTGTTCTCTAAAATTGTGTTTTAAAGATACTTTTAATTAATTTCAAAGCAACACATAATGATTGTACATCATTTAGGAAATGCCAAAAAACAAAATGTAAACAATTATTCATTTTCTCACCATGTAAAGACAACAACTATTAACATTTAAAATTTTTTTCTTCTAGATTTTTTGGTGAACACTCTTGGACAAGTCAACAACAGCTGTTGAGTACCACAAATGTGAAATAAAATAAGGCTGTTGTCTTTCCAGCTGGGTGGGGATATAAATCACTAAATAAATGTTTTTACTGTAGTGTGAAGAAACCCAAATAAAAGAATATTGGAAAGTTGTACCATAAAATACAATTCTAGGCCTGGTTCCTCAAGATGACAAATATTTAGGAATAAGAGACACTCTTACACCTAAAGCATTTCCTGAGGCTACTGACTGAATTCTATCTAAGGGAGGACAACATTGTATGACCACTATAAAATTTCAGTTTACACAAAAACAAACGCTATCCTGCAACCATAAACAGTGTGCGGATTTGCCTTATTTCTTAAGTTACTACACCCAAGCCAACAACTGCCTTTCCTTTTTTTTGAACTTGCCAGAAGCACCTACATTTCACTGGAGTTTTTGTAGCGATTGTAAAAGCAACCTGCTTTTACATGTCAGTTTCAAATACTCAGGCATCTTTGAACGGATGAATAAGGATGTTCCTTGAACCCAAAATCCAGTGTGTTAGAAGCAGTCCCTTGTCAATGGCCCTCAACACATACAGTATTATGTGGGCCGCATATTTTCTACACAGGTTTCAGTTATTCTTTTCCTCTCAAAACATAATTGCTACTCCAGCAAATGGTGCCCCTCGTATTTATCTGTAATGGCACCATCTTCCTGGATTATCAGCTATATACATTTAACTCCCTAGCCACGCGGAGCTCTCAGAAGGAACAGAAAGAGGTCTCACTTGTCTTTCTGTCCCGGGGCCCCTAGCAGAGGAGACACAGAAAGGTCTGAATAAGCCCTCCAGAATTCTCCTTCAGTGATAATACCTAAAACAAAAAACAAAAACAAAAACACCCTGGGGATGTGCTAAATAAAGATCCCTAGGCCCTATTCTGAATCAGTTTCAATTCAGGTTCTGAATCAGTCTATGGAGGTGGGCCTAGGATCCTGTATTTTTAGTAAGCTCCTCAGTTTCCTCCTCTGTAAAATGGGTTGACAATAGTTCCTATCTCACAAGGTAGTTGTGGAAATAAATGAGTTACTTTATGCAGAGGGCTCACACCACCGCCTGGCACTCAGCCAGCACCACATGAGTGCCAGTCACAGTTACTGAAATCATCGTAATACAACCAGCCGATCATAAGCAGGTGTTTTGGAAATACTGTCGAACAGTTTTCTCAAACTTAGGTCTACATAAAAATCATCCGATGGCTTATAAATGCAGATGCCAGGGCTCTGCCCCCAGAGATTCTGATTTAGTAAGGCCGATACCTTGCCAGCATTCCTATTTGCTTATGGGAGGGACATGGAGAATGTGCCGATATACTGTAACCCACTGGTCCTCTTATTCACATTGCTAATCCCCAAGGCAAAGAAACTTGACTCTCAGACTGGGAGTAAGATGAGGCTCAGTCAGACAGAGAGAGTTTTGGGGGCTGGGTTTGATAACACGCCAAAGGACCAATGGGGACTCTTGGCTTCCTACTTCATCTGTGTTGGGGGCCACACTGCCTATCTTGGGTTGGCTCACTCGGGGTGAGGAAACAGCTGGGCCTTCTCTGCAGGCTGCCCTGAGTAAGCTCCACGCGGCTGCTCCAGCAGGACTTGGCAGATCCACCTCTCCCCACAGCAGGGAGCTTGAGCTCTCCTCCCCCTAACCCTTCCTGCCCCAGAGCAGCCAACTCACACCAGGTCCAGGAGCTACTGAAGACACGGCCTGGAATCCTTCTTGCCTCTGCAGTTCAAGTCCAAGGGAACCACAGGTTTCTTGGGAAGAAAGCACTTGTACCTCCCTGGCAAGCCCAAGAAGATTCCAGGCCTGGGCAGGACCAAGAACCCTTACACCATATATATGTGTCATGGAACCAGACCAAACTTGCCTCTGCTTCTGACCTCTGCAACTATCCCCCAGTGCGCTTGAGATTTAAAGGGCAAGCTTTCCAAAAGTGAAACGACAAAGCTCTTGCTTCTCTCACAAACAGCATTCCCTTCTGGATTTCCATGTGTGATTATCCAAGTTATACATTTAAGCATAATCAATACTTGAATCTCCCGGAACATGACCAAGCCTGGATCCATCCATAAACAAAGACATTACATCGTTAAGAGACAGGCATTTAAATGGAGACAACAGTGTCCATGCTTTTACTAAAAATTATTACTATTTATAGAAAATTCGGTATAGGCTATGTTATAATGTAGAAGTCACATTTTAAAAAATGCTTTCCTTCACACTCCTGCAATGTTTCTCCTTTTTCTTCCTAAATCCAAGTATATGTACTTTTTCCTCCTAAAATGCTACACACGGACAGGCCTGTCTCTAATATTTGAGGAGCCCAGGGTCAGAGTGTGAAAGAAGATCCCTGGTCCCTGGCGCCTCCCCTCAGCTCCGGCTCCTGCATTACGAAGAGTCTCCTAGTGGCCTCCCGGGCATACCACAGGAAATCGCAGCTCACACCTCCAGATTCTTTTTGCACAGCTGCCTTGTGGCCTTCTCTTGGCCCTAGGGATATATAAACTGTGGCATAACCAGCCCCCAAGAGGACAGGCGGATGAAAGTCTTCACAGATTTAGGCAGTTGAATAAGAAACTCCAGGGTCCTAGGAGCCCTGGGCAGGAGCGGGGCTGTGGGCTGTGGGTGGGCACATCCCTTTGGAAGCCTGAAATCCTGCTCTTCTGGGGAGGGACACAACCAGACGAAGACTGGAACAAAGCCCTCTCCAGTCCAGGTAACCGTGGTCCAAGAGTGATGCTATATCTAGTATCTACGCAAAGCCTATGCATAGCTTACCTAGTGAATACCTTGGTCTGGATGTTCTATCAACACATACTTTGCACAAACCACTGTCACACCAAGGTCCCAGAGGGCAAGAACTGGATAGATAACATTCTCTTTGTATAGCACCTACTTTATTTAGCAGAGATACCTTTTGACGTTGCAGTGCAAATATCATTATGTCATCTGCCTGCAGAAATCCTTAAAGGGGAGTAAGGGAATATTTATTTGGAAGCCATATGAGCAAGTTTGTGTGATACTGTTGAAAAATACAAATGTCAAAAGATCTCATCAACAAAGACAGAAGATCTGGGGGTTCCTAAAGGACCCTCTTGCCCCTGTCTGCAGGCTTCCAGCACTTCCCTCCTCTGGAAACCTTCCTCAAGCTCTCAGTCCAGGCCAGGTGCCCTCCTCAGGGCTCCCATAGCTCCACCCCTCGGCACTTACCACCTGGTGATGCCATTGCTCACTCCTTGCCCATCAGGCTCCCATGGAGCTGTTGCACCCTGGGGTCTGGCACTGAATCCTATCAGCCGCTGCATTCCCATCACTCATCCTGGGATTTGTCTCTTGCTAGATTCTCATAAATAGTACCTGCCAGATCACCAGCATTCAAAGCAAATGCAGCTTTGGAGTTGCTTTTACAGCTCTTCACTACCGGGGGGCTCTAAGTACTGCTGAATTCAAGCAAAATACCGTTTTAGCTCCTGGAAGAGAGAGATGGTCTGAAAATAAAACACGTGAATGTGCAGCATTACAGAAACAGAGATCATTGGGGGCACATAAGAATACACATTCATGTACTCTGAAGGATTTAAATGTCATTCATTTGTAAAGTGGACCTCAAGCTACATGCCTTTAAAAAGGGAAGCATTTGTCAAAAAGACCGTAATCACACTATTTCAGAAAGAATTTAGCTGCATGCACACACACATATGTGTTATCACTTCATCTGCAGATTCCAAAGTCTTAATCTCACTGAAACTGGACTGAGGGTGCTAGCAACACCTATCGAAAGCTATTTATACTTATTTGAAGCATGGCACACTGTATCTATTTTAAGCAAGGTTAACTAGGTGGCTGATGGATTACTTCAAGAAATTACTTCAAGAAAATGGAATGTTGTGGAAAAGCAATTGCCTTTTGACATAAACCAGATATGATGTTATTTCTACCTGCAAGCCAGCACTACTGGTAGAAATGTTAAACACTGGGCAATAATACCAACGACAGTCAAAACATTGAAAAATACCAAACACCTGCAGGGGTCTGATGATTTTGTACATCTTCCTTCGGGGCACCTATAAAGCAAAGACACTCCAAGTGCAGTGAGTGATTAGTGCAAACTCTCGAGGTCCTCGGACGGAACGGTGCCTGTGGTCCCCACTCTGCAAGATGTCTGCAGACTCAGGGGTGGGGTCCCATCTCTGCTTCTCCCTTTCTTCCACGTTACACCTCTCTCAGCTCTTCTCTGATGGCCGGTTGTGTGTCCTCACACCATAGGCTCAAAGCTGATGCAGCCACAGCGCCATCCCAGGTAGATCCATCCAGCGGTTCAATTTGAAAGCCAGCAGCTTCCTAGTCTTCTTTTCTCCAAAAAAACGGAAAGTCCTCCTAACAACATCTGGGGGGCCAGGATCAGGCCAGCTTGTGCCACACTGTGCAAGCCTGGGTTTCACCCTCTGGGGCAGTACCTTCATAAGGGGGACTGCAGTCAAGAACTAAAAAGGTTTCAGAAGTTTCTCACCATGAGAACTAAAAACCAAACTACCTTCTATCTTGTTAAGACAGATACTTGGAAAGTATCTGACAGATACTAAGAAAGATACACACTTTCTTTATTTGAAAACTCAAAGCATATCACAAGCAAACTTGGGTCTGTTCGCTGTGCCCAGAATAGGCATTTCACTACTGACTGACCGTGAGCTCTCCACTGCCCTTCGCCCTGGAGCCTCCAGTACCTGCTCTCCCATAAGTCTTCCTTGACCATGCAGCCAAGGATCTCGTCTTTCCTGAAATTCAGAACTCCTCTCTATCACCCACCTATATAAATCGCTAAATGAGGCACTCAATCACTGCCAAACACTGGAATTACTAAAACTCACCTTGTATCTCAGCAGCTACTGCCTTAGATGATGACTTAACATTTCCATGACTTGCCCTCCCCTCTAGATAGCCAGCCTCTTGAGGTGAGGATGTCTCCTTTAATTTTTCACAGAGCAGATCCTTAAAATTACATTTTCTGAACATTTTGGGTGGGAAGGGGGAGGGAAGGGACCTTTATTTTTAGCAAGACTGTTTGCATAAACAAATGATTAAAAAGAGCTACTCCTTGCCCATCCTCATTCTCAGCGGGGGGCTGCCCTCCAAGGCGCCAGGGACAAATGCTCCATTCTATACTGATAAGTGGTGAGACTCCCCCACTAAACTAGGCCTGAGAACTTCTGGGCCTCAAGACTTTGAAGATCCCTGCAAGCCCAGGCATCGAGCTGGTGAGGCCCGCAGGTAGCAGTTACCAGAGGGTCTGTGGAGGTGATTTTATGTCTATGCACACGTGCAGAGCCTACCCCAAGGGCTGTAAGACGGGAGGAGGATTAATGAGACTAAATCACCAAAATCTGACAGAGACACCCTCTTCGCGGTGGTAGAACCAGTTCCGGGATTCTCCAGGCTCTTACCTACAGCAGGGCCAAGCGAGTACCCAGTTCTGATCTCTACGTGGGACGATGCCTCTCCTCCGCCACCTGTACAGCCCCGTCAAAAAATCCAAACACCCAACACTCAGACGGGGCTGACCTGGCCTCTTCTGACGGTAGTCCACCGACAGCTCTTTGGAGACAACCTTGGGCAGCCCTAAAGTTCTTACAGGATGTTTGCGCCCTCCGTGCTGCGTGCACTGCCCGCGGGGTGACACTTGGAAGCGCAAGTGACTTGAAAACGAAGAAGAGGAGCCGCGCTCCCAATGAGCCGAAATGACTGGTGTACTCATCTAAAATAAAAAGGTCTCTGTCTGCAAATTCCGTTTGCTAGCCCGGTAATCCACCCCCGCCCCCAGCCCTGCGTCGAGGGCCGACCCGTACAGCTGTTTTTAATCCCTACTTTTCTCACTCGGCGTCCAGGGCTCGGGCTGACCAGACGCGGAGCCACTTAGCGTTTCCTCCTCCCCCTGTCAGGGTCTGTCCTCCCTCCGCCGTCTCCTCTTTCTCCGCCTGCATCCCCGGGGGGCAGAGTGTGGGAAGAACGAATTTCCGCCTGGTTTGCCCGCCACTCGCAGACTTGGGTCCCTTCCGGACGCAGCCTGCGCACCCCCGGCTCCTCCCCCAGCTGTTCCACGGAGGCCGCGCTCCTGGTCGCGGACCGAGAGCCAGGAGGCGCGGGCTGCGGGGGCCGAGCCGCCGGGGCGCAGCAGCCAAGCCGCGCCCCGAGGAGCTCTTGGAAGGGCTCCCGCCTGCAGCTGGGGAATCCGCTTGGCGGGGAGAATCCGTGCCAGGGAATCCAGCTCTCCGGACTCAAGCTGCAAACAAAAAGCTCAGGTCTGGCTCCCTCCCTCCGCCCCCCGACGCACACCCGGAGAAACAGTTTTGTGCAGAAATGCAACAAGTAGCACCCGGAGCTCCCGGAGCGCCCTGAGCCGCCTGACTTGGCGGGGCGAAGCCCGCCTGCAGAGACCCGGGCCAGCCACCGGACAAAGGGCGGAGGAGGGGCTGGGCCGCGCTGCGGAGTCCGAAAGAGGCCATTGAGCGACTCTGGCCAGGCCAAGGGGAATGCAGAGGAGACACAGAGCAGGCGGGCCAAGAGGACGATCCGGCCGCAGCACGCAGGGCAGGCGGCGATGGAGGCTGCCCGCGCGGTGCGCTTCCTGCTCGTGGTGTGCGGCTGCCTAGCGCTCCCGCCGCGGGCCCAGCCCGTGTGCCCGGAGCGCTGCGACTGCCAGCACCCCCAGCACCTCCTGTGCACCAACAGGGGGCTCCGCGCCGTGCCCAAGACCAGCTCGCTACCGAGCCCCCAGGACGTGCTCACCTACAGCCTCGGCGGCAACTTCATAACCAACATCACGGCCTTCGACTTCCACCGTCTGGGGCAGCTCAGACGGCTGGACCTGCAGTACAACCAGATCCGCTCTCTGCACCCCAAGACCTTTGAGAAGCTCTCCCGGCTGGAGGAGCTCTACCTGGGGAACAATCTCCTGCAGGCGCTCGTCCCGGGCACGCTGGCCCCGCTGCGCAAGCTGCGCATCCTCTACGCCAACGGGAACGAGATCGGCCGCCTGAGCCGCGGCTCCTTCGAGGGCCTGGAGAGTCTGGTCAAGCTGCGGCTGGACGGGAACGCCCTGGGGGCGCTGCCGGACGCGGTCTTCGCTCCCTTGGGCAACTTGCTCTACCTACATCTGGAGTCCAACCGGATCCGCTTTCTGGGCAAGAACGCCTTTGCCCAGTTGGGCAAATTGCGCTTCCTTAACCTCTCTGCCAACGAGCTGCAGCCCTCCCTACGCCACGCGGCCACCTTCGCCCCGCTGCGCTCCCTCTCCACCCTCATCCTCTCGGCCAACAGCCTCCAGCACCTCGGGCCGCGCGTCTTCCAGCACCTGCCGCGTCTTGGCCTCCTCTCACTCAGGGGCAACCAGCTCACTCACCTCGCGCCGGAGGCCTTTTGGGGGTTGGAGGCCCTGCGCGAGCTGCGCCTGGAGGGGAATCGGCTGAGCCAGCTGCCCGTGGCGCTGCTGGAGCCTCTGCACAGCCTGGAGGCGCTGGACCTTAGCGGGAACGCGCTGTCCGCTCTGCACCCCACTGTCTTTGGCCACCTGGGCCGGCTGCGCGAGCTCAGCCTCCGCGACAACGCGCTCAGCGCCCTCTCCGGGGACATCTTCGCCGCCAGCCCGGCCCTCTACCGGCTGGACCTAGACGGCAATGGCTGGACCTGCGACTGCCGTCTGCGGGGCCTGAAGCGCTGGATGGGCGACTGGCACTCGCAAGGCCGTCTTCTCACGGTCTTCGTGCAGTGTCGCCACCCCCCGGCCTTGAGGGGCAAGTACCTGGATTACCTGGATGACCAGCAGCTGCAGAACGGGGCTTGTGCAGACCCCTCGGCCTCAGGTTCCCCGACCGCCGAAGGTCAGGGGAGGCCTTTGCCCACAGCCAGAGGGGAGGAGGTGGCACCCCCTGCAGGCGGCCTCTCGGAGGAGCTGCCACCGCAGCCGCAGTCACAGCCGCAGCAGCGCGAGCGATTTCTGCCCGGGGTGGCTTGGGATGCGGCCGCCAGGGAGCTCTTGGGCAACCGCAGCGCTCTGAGGCTGAGCCGACGGGGCCCGGGCCTCCAGCAGCCGGACCCCTCCGCCGCTGCTGCCGAGGGCCCGGCGCCACACCCACTGGACCTGCTCCAGAAGCCCGAGCCGGGACCTCAGACTCCGGCAGACGCCGCCCACGCGGAGCCCACCCCGACGGCCGCGCCCGCCTCTGCGCCGCCGCCCGCTGGCGACCCCTGGCAGCGCGCGGCGGCGAAGCAGCGCCTGGCCGCGCAGCAGCAGGAAAGCGCCGCCCAGCCAGACGGCGGGGTCGGCCTGCCGCCGCTGGTGTCCGACCCTTGCGACTTCAACAAGTTCATCCTGTGCAACCTGACGGTGGAGGCGGTGGACGCCGACAGCGCCTCGGTGCGCTGGGCGGTGCGCCAGTACCGAAGCCCCCCACCGCTGGGCGGCGCGCGCTTCCGCCTGCTCTTCGACCGCTTTGGCCAGCAGCCCAAGTTCCACCGCTTCGTCTACCTGCCGGAGCGCAGCGACTCGGCCACGCTGCGCGAGCTGCGCGGAGACACCCCCTACCTGGTGTGCGTGGAGGGCGTCCTCGGGGGCCGCGTCTGCCCGGTGGCCCCCCGTGACCACTGCGCCGGGCTGGTCACCCTGCCGGAGCCTGGGAGCCGGAGCAGCGTCGATTACCAGCTGCTGACCTTGGTCTTGCTGGCCGTCAACGCGCTGCTGGTGTTCCTGGCGCTGGCGGCCTGGGCGTCCCGCTGGTTGCGGAGGAAGCTGCGGGCTAGGCGGAAGGGTGGGGCCCCTGTGCATGTTCGACACATGTATTCCACCCGACGTCCCCTGCGCTCCATGGGCACCGGCGTGTCTGCGGACTTCTCGGGCTTCCAGTCACACCGGCCGCGCACCACTGTGTGTGCTCTCAGTGAGGCGGACCTCATCGAGTTCCCCTGCGACCGCTTCATGGACAGCGGGGGCGGCGGTACAGGTGGCAGCTTGAGGCGGGAGGACCATCTTCTGCAGCGGTTTGCTGACTAGATCCGGGGCCTCCAGGGGTGTGGAGACCATTTCATTGGCCTTGAGGAGCCGGCCACTTTCTGTGGAGCCCCTCAGGGGAAGATCTCAGGGGAAGATCTAACTTTATCAGAGCTTCTCCTTTCCCCGTTTTGTGAACTTGCCAGAGAAGCCAAAGGGGAAGCCAGTTCGGCACCCCCGCCCCCCCCAATTCCCAGTACCCACTCATGATGTGAATGGGTGGTACTTGGTGGTCAAGGCCAAGAGTAGGGGACAAACGGATGGTAGAGTCCAGAGGTGGAAAGCCTTCTTTTACATGGAGACCTTGGCACAGCTATGGATATGGCTTTTGTGGTGTTGCAACGCAAGAGCCTGGCCCCCTTTGGGGTAGAAAAGGGCGCTTTTGCCCCCGGAATGGCCAGAATGCTTTTTGTTTGTTCAGTGGGAAACAGAGGAGTTTTGTCCTATTTAAGGGAAAAGGAACTTAGTATTACAAAGGAGGCTTGGCACCTGGACTGCCCTGGGCTGGTGGTCTCTGCCAAGAAGGGAGATGCTGTAAGCAGGTGGTAAAGTTTAACACACCCGCCAAGGAACTCTTTCATATTGGTTAATAGAACATTCAGGATAATTTAAAGTTTAAATAATTAGAGAGGCTATTTTTTTTTTTTTTGAACAATGTGAAGAGCTCGGACATTTAACAAACTGACAATAAACTCAAGGACTGTTTTAGTTGAGCTGAGCCGTTCAACTAGTATTTTCTTTTTAACGTTAACACTGCAAGAACATTGGCTGACCTTGGGGTTAACTAAGATTACCTATTTTCTCAGGAGAAGGCTGCATGCAAGACTTCTCTGTCAGGGTTGCTCCTGTGGCTTTTTAATTTTATTTTTTCTAAACCTATATATGGAAAAGGAAATGTCAGTGCCAGACTTGGTAAAAGAATGTAAGGTGTGCATAACCGCTGACGGCATAGGGAACTGCAGCCTTCCAGTTCACTTAACCGCATCTCTGACACTGTGTCCAGATTGGAATAAATATGATGTGGTACTTCTCATGTTTTTATCAGTCACGCACAGTAGACTGTGCCCTGCTTCTCTTGAGTTGCACCGTTAAGTGATAAAGGCAGTTCCCTAATAGGAGGGAAGCAAAAGGTGATAGTCAGTTGACAGCGTAAGTTTCAATCACCTTAATGTCTTACTCTATAGGAAAGAGGGGGGAAGAAATTATTGGAAAAAAATGTGAAAAAGGGTACATCAGTGATTGTCTGTTTCTACTAAAACCAGAAGATTGTTAGGAGTACTTAAACCTCACTGTGAAATAATGATTTATTTTGCAAGTTAATCTCCACTACCCCGTGTTTTACCATGTTATTAAATCTTATCTTTTAGTTAATAATTGCAGTATTTCTTTTAAATGTTTTTGTTTTAAATTTAGGATTAGCTCCTTTATTTGCTCTGTTGTTTTCAACTGTTTGGGACACTTTCGTTCCCTGATATTTATGAAGTACATGTTTATGACTAAATGTAGTGCTTTGGTTTACATTAATGATTTTGTGTGTGGTCTAGAAAAGCAGTCACAGGGCAGGGGTGCACGGTGATGTTCACCATGGTTGTGGAGTTATTGGCAGTGGGGTGCCACAGAGGCTACTACGATGGTGCTAAGGCTAACAGTGAATCTCCTGTTTAGGGCCTTAGGCCCCTGAGGGTCCTGATGACTCAGGGAATCTATCATAGTCTGGGGGGGTCCTTCATTTTATGTTTGGCCTCCATTGAGCCAAGCCTGCCCTTGTCCCAACAGCTGAGCAGAGACCCAGGGCTCTAAACGAACGGATCTGTGTTTATGTTCAGATGAATAAATGGCCAGACCACTTAAAGTACAGCTGCTTCTCTGGCAGTCTTATCTATGGGGCCAAAACTTAATAAACCACAGGAAATAGGCTGTCATTCTTAGTTTGCTGCCAGGGTCCATGTCAGATCCCAAGCATATGAGTACGTGGGAGAGGGGGTCGTTGCTTGCTCTTATTTGAAACCTTTGGGCTATTTACTTGCCCCTCTCGTGCTCCTAGTTTTGTTCATTTGTAGAGCAATGGCATCTTTTAGCTGGTCCTTTTGCACAGCAGTGTAATCTTGAGCCCCACTGAAAGTCTGGAAAAGACCTCTGATGCTTCCTAGCACCTACCCTTTCATCTGCAGAACATCACTGAAAATACTTTACGGAAAAACAGTAAAATCTATGTAAAAGGAGTTCGACTGGAAAGTCTTTCGGTGGGAAATGAATGAATGTTATACATTGTTATGTTCAGTTATGTCAATAAACCCACTTACTAATGGAGATGTTTTATTGTTGGAGTTTCCAAGTAGCCTATACACTTTCGTAATGATATGCTGTGGTTTCTACAGCAGTTTCCATTGACGACAATGAAACATGAGCTTCAAGTCTGTCTGTCCTCTTGCAGTGGTTTTTAATTGCCATTTCTACCAGAGAGTGCAGACTTTATTTTTCAGAAATAGTTAGGAGAGTTTATGCCCAGAGAAACAACGGATGACTCTAAAAGCAGATGGTAAGCCATGATAAGAAAACACTGTTAAAATACCAGTGACAGCAAGATGACTGGGTCTCAGCATCAGCAAGGAATCAGGACTTTTGACTCCCATGGTCAATAATCAGGAGCTATCTTGAACTGGAGGTCATTTTTGCCATTACCAAAGTGTATGAAAAGATAAGATTTCTAAAGTGAGAAAGAATAAACTATATCCTACCATATGAGGTAGGATGGTTCATTTAAAGCACCATTGAGGGACGCCGGGGTGGCTCAGTCGGTTAAGCATCTGCCTTCGGCTCAGGTCATGATTCCGGGGTCCTGGGATTGAGCCCCGCGTCGGGCTCCCTGCTCAGTGGGGGGAGTCGGCTTCTCCCTCTCTCTCTGCTCGTGTGCTCTCTCTTGCTCACTCACTCTCTCAAATAAATAAATTTTAAAAATCTTAAAAATAACATAAAATAAAGCAGCATTGAAGCAGTCTGGAATGTAGTCGGACCCTCAGCCCAACCTGTTAAGATTATTACTGGGTAATAACTGGCACGTGATCAGAGCAGCTTCACTAATTTGCAAAGACCTGGTTTTCACCAGAAGTACACCAATGTGGGCAGCTACTCTCTATCAAGAAACCATTAAAACAGACACTGGATTACCTGGAATTCGTGCTTAACCCCTCTGCAATCTGCTTCTAAGCCTTGGAAATAAGTGACAATGAAGCATTCTCATGCCAGAAATGTATTAAAAATCGAGACCATCACCCAGGATTAAAACAGATTTCTACCCAGTGTTATTCTTTCACCATCTCAGAGAAACGGCATCATTAAAGTTCAGTATGATTTTAAGGAAGTGATGAAAGCATTTTAGTCATCTGGGATGGCATTTGTTCTCTTAACCTGATCTCTTTGTGCCTCAGTTTCTGCATCAGTTAAAATGGGAATCCTGAGTCCTGACTGCAGAGTGCCATTGTGAGGAATAAATGAGTAAAAAAGCATTTGACAGTACCAGCTGCAAAGCAGATGTTCAATAAATATTAGATGTATTATTAGTAGCAGTATTTTGTGCACAGAGCAACAAATTGTAAGAGACATTTTAGAAATACCATGGACAAGGCGCTTCTGCTTAAAAGCCCTAACCAATCAGAAAATCTAGGTAATGAGATTCAGTGACCCCTCCCTTTGTTCTGGTTAATTGAGGCTCTTGTGTAATTTACTGTGGAAGGATAGCTCTTGAAATACCTTCTCATTATTTTATTTTTTTCTCTCTCATTATTTTTCAAAATAGAAAAAGTGAACATACTAGTATTTGACTAAACTTTTCTACGTTTATTAAACTCTTGGCATAAGCTCCTTCATCTTTTGGATTGAAACTAAGGATGTGTAAATGATGTTGCTTCCCATTAACCTAGTGATAGCATCCCCAAGTGCCCTTTGACTTAGTTTACTTAAAAAGATACTTTGCATGAGTAAATGTTCCCCCCCCCTAGGGATTTCAGGTCACTTCATCCTTCTCAATCATGTGGCAAATAATATTCTTTTCATTTTACATGGGAGACGGAATATTTACATTAATCACTGAAATAATTAGGGGGAAATGTAGCTTCATCTGTTCGCTTTATCTTGGGACAGAATAGCTAAATATATCATTACATCTGTTTGAGAGATTTTAAGCTACAGAAACGTGGCTTTATAATTTGTCTGTGAAATGGCATCAGATGCCAGACAGAAATATATTGTCATGCCCCAGCCTTTCAAGCAACAGCATCTCTTGACTCTAAATCCATAACATTTTTCTCCAACCGACCAAAGCTTCATAAGTTTAGCTCCTAACCCCCACTCTGTCTTCAAAAGCAACTACCAGTATGAGTTGGATGTGTTCCCTTCTAACAGTCAATTCTCCTTATTCACACGTTATGTTGCATAAAAGCCACAGCAAACACTGAATGAACAAACACTGAACCGTTGCTCTGAGAGGAAATTCCGGTTTGGGTGCCTGCAAGCATCTGGCCACTTCTCCATCAACTTATCGATACATAACCTTTATTTGATGAGTGTTTCTGTTTCAAGACATCTTATTTAATAGATACTGTTGATTCATTAACACGGTACTCAGGGCCAACAGCCCTGTAACTCCTGCCTGAATGGAGTTGACCTCACACACCTACTTTCCAAGACGCATCGTTGCCGCCTTCACTGAGGAACTCTAGATGGCACTTTTAAAGAGCAAATCAACAAAAAGCAAGGAAGCGTGAGACATGTGTCACTAAACAGACTATGAAAGGGACAACTGTTTTTAGGAGGAGAGCTGCAACAAGAAGGTGACACACTGCCTCCTTCAGCCTCAGCTGGCGGCATGCATGGGCAACTCAGATTTTCCATGACCCTGCAAGGGTCCACGAATGGCCGAGAACGTACTGAAGGTCATTGATTCTGGGCTTGCAGATAAATATTGGTGACCAGGAGAGTTCACCAATGCATAATCTGCAAATAATGAAGATCAGCTGTGCTTTTTATCCGCCCAGATCCTCCTGTGACTCCACTCGTTTTCTTAAAGCCATAAACTACCCACTTCAACCCTTGCCCAATCTTTTAAGTTGGTAAGCACACCTAACATTCCAACTATATCGTTGATGCAGTTGGCTCTGCCCCTGTGGGTGAAAGGGGAAGGTGGTGGAGAGATTTTTTTTTGTTTTTAACAGTTTTAGTTTGATATTTTCTAGCTATTCAGAGTGTTTTTGCTCCCTTGTTACATATGCGCAGTTTCTATTTCTTCTTTGGGAGTTCTTATGCAAAAATATAGCTATGGGGGTGTCCTACCTCTGCCCACTCACTACTCCTGGTTTCTCAGGAAGGGCTCCACAAAGAAGAAATGGCGAAGTATATCCCTAGCCTAAGTATAACCCTGGGCCAAGTGTAACCCCTGACCCCCATCTGCTCTGGGCTGATTTTTCAGGAGGTGTCAGCCTCTCCCTCCCCTTTACTGTGGAAGTCTCTCTGATACTCTTCGGCTCTATGGCATTCTTCGTGTGCCAAAGAAAAACATGGCTTGCTCTGAGAATACAGTTTACTTCTTGGAAGTTCTCATTTATGTACTCTTACTGCCTTCACACACCTCATGGGGTCATATACTTTTCCTATTTTTATTTTGATTGCTATTTATTTTATTTTGATTGCTGAACCCATGCACACACAGCTTTTTGTTTGTTTTTGCCTTGTGCCTAATTCTACTTAGGCTGTTCTTCCTTATATCTTGTTGGTATCGCTCATTCTCCCTTTCTTATTTGGTTCTTTAAACAAAACTTACAATTTTATGTAAAGCCAACAGACACATGAGAAGATGCTCAACATCACTCATCATCAGACATACTCAAAGCAAAACTAATTAATGTGTTAGCAAGGATGTGGAGAAAGGGGAACCCTCTTGCACTATTGGTGGGAATGCAAACTGGTGCAGCCACTCTGGAAAATGGTATGGGGGTCCCTCAGAAAGTTAAAAATAGAGAACTACCCTCCCATCCAGTAATCGCATTACTGGGTATTTACCAAAAAAATACAAAAACACTAATTCCAAGGGATACACGCACCCCTATGTTTATTTAAGCATTATCAACAATAGCCAAACTACAGAAAGAGCCCAAATATCCATCAACAGATGAATGGATAAAAATGTTATATATGTACAATGGAATATTACTCAGCCATAAAAAGGAATGACATCTTGCCATTTACAACAACATGGCTGGAGCTAATGAGTATAATGCTAAGTGAAATAAGTTAGTCAGAGAAAGAGAAATACCATATGATTTCACTCATATGTGGAATTTAAGGCACAAGGCAAATGAGCGAAGAAAAAAAAGAGAGACAAACCAAGAACAGACTCTTAACTATAGAGAACACACTGATTGTTACCAGAGGGTGGGTGGGGGGGTGGGTGAAATAGGGGATGGGGGTTAAAGAGTACATTTGTCATAATAGGAAAAAAAGAAAGAAAGAATGAAACCCAAAGTGGAATAACTAAAAATTTTTAAAATATAACAATTTTCAACTTAAGAAAAGATCGCAAGACTATTTCAGGAAATTTCTGTATACCCTTTAACCAGCTCTATTAATTAATATTTTGCACCATTTGCTTCATTATTCTCTCACTCAACTATCTGAGAGTAAACTGCAGCCATCATGTTTCTTTATCCTAAATATTTCAGTTGTGTTTCCTAAGAACAAAGACATTCTCTTAAATAACCATAGTACAATTATCAAGAAAAAAAACACCCATAAAATGCTATTCCCTAATTCATAATCCATATTTAAAATATAGCAACTGTCCCAATAATACCCTTTCAAAAGCTGTTACCCCCCTGGTTCAATATAGGATCATGCATTGCATTTAGTTGTCATGTTATTATGCTCTGTCTCTTTCTCTCTTTCCATTTCCTTTGGTTTGATTTTCTTCTTTTTTTTTTTTAAGTTAGGGTTATTGAGATATAATGAAAATCTAATTATGTGTATGTTAGATCATTTGATATCGTCCTACACAGCTCTTGGATATTCTGTAGTTCTTTTTTCTTTGACACTTTTAAAATCTTCGTAATTCAGCTTGGATGGCTTCTATTGCCTATCTTTATATTTACTGATCTTTTTCCAACTGGTTCCATCTGCTAATTAGCCCTTTAAGGAATTCTTCATCTCTGATATGTTTTTCTTTTTCCTAGCATTTCTTTTGTTTCTTTTTAAAAACATGTATAATTCCATATTGAAATTCTGCATCTGTTCATGCCTGTTCTGTAGCTTCCCACTACATCTTTTAATATATTAATCTAAATTGAATTAAAGTCCCTTTCTAATAGGTTCAACATTTGGTCATCTCTGAGTCTAGTTTTATTGATTGCTTTATCTTTAAACAATAGGTAGTTACTTTTATGTGCCTTTTTGCCTTGTAAGTTTTGTAAGTCACATGCACATCTATCTGTCAAATAGTATGTTTAACCTTAATTTTTAAAATTATTTGTTTTCAGAACCATTTATTATGCATAGTAAGTAAGAAGTTTTCTTGATTCAACAGACTTTTTGGAGATTTTGCACACATAGATGTTCTTAAGTTAAATTTGTGTAAGAGTTTGTGTTAGTATATATATGCAAATTAGTGCCTAGTGATAGGTTTTCTTTTTACTTGAATCTTTTCTCTCCAACATGGTGTAAAAAATAGGGACCCCTTTCAAATAAAATTAATGTGAGACTCCTTTTGTAACGAATAGCTCTGTGAATTGGATTACATTTAGATAATGTCTAGAAGAGTTCAAGGGAGGAGAGTACAGAACTGTGTACTTTTTAAAGCCTGTGTTTGGGGTTCTTCACCTCAGCCTGAGAACATCACCAATCATGGGATCATGAATTCTCAATCAGACATCTTTGCAGTGCATTTGCTTAGGAAGGAACCTTATCTTATAATAGGCAATGACTTTCTATTGTACACATTAAACTGTAAATAAGTGCTCAATCTGAAACCAAATTGGCAGCAGAGAAGTCCAAGGAATGATCTAGAGTAGGATTTGCGTTTTGTGGAATAATGCCTCTCTCCTGGCAAGGGCTGTGCAAACCCGACACTATATAATAATCACCAGATCTCAAAATTTTAGATAGACAAATTCTAGCACACTGTCACAGAGAAAATAAGAATACTGAATTTTCATATTGCCCACATCAAAGGTATTATTAACTGACACCATGGACCAACCTACAGAAGGGAGACGCTGTATTTGAGATTTCTATCTTGGCTTTATATATGTATTATCTCATTTATCTAAACACTTAAAGTGGACGTTAAAATAGAGTGAGCATGGAAGACTCAAGTCTTGACTGGGGACATAAGGTATTTAATTTACTTAATTTCACAGACTCTTACAAGCATGTATTTTGTGTCAAGCCCTATTTTAAGAGCATCCCTCATACTAATTCATTCAGTTCTCAGAATAACCCTTCAAGGTAGGTACTGTTACTATCCCCCATTAGAGATGAGGAAACTGAGCTACAGAGAAGTTACGTACTTTGACCAAGAATCCTGAGCAGGGAGGTGTTTGAGCCTGGATTGGAAGCCAGACTGGCCAGCTCCAGAGCCCTTGGTGTCTGGCGATCCTGACCCTCTGCTGCGTTGTGTGTACACATGACAACTGATAAAACATCAAGGGATTGTTCTTGAGAATATCCCCCCCCCACCACCAAGGTAACGCATTAAAAACCATCTCTAAGCAGTTTGGCCTTTATTCTTGGCCTATTTTTCTCAATCTGTGTAATACATTGAGGATGATATCCATCCGTCCTTAAATATTTAATGAGAGGTAGGCAGTGCATCTCATAGACACAAATACTTCACTCTGTCTTGACACGGATGGGTCACCATTGTGCGCCATGGGGTCAGTTCTTTCCACCGGTTTGCAAGCTCCCTTAGGACACGAACCTCATCTTGTGTTTCTTCTTGTGTCTCCGCAGGGCCTGGCTATCTTAGAGTTGAGTCCCTGGCTACCTGCTTATTGATGAGTGCTGCAAGGCAGCTGTTCAATCTTTTCCCCCTGAGGCACACATGCTAGACACTGTTCACATAAGCGATACACACTTGTGTACTGGGGCAAGTCATTTAATGGCCACAGTTCTACCCAAATATACATTTATATAGCAACAGTGGGAAACTGATATAAGATGGCAGTATGATATGACTCTACTTTTTCTATCTTTATTATAGGAATACAGTTCTCTAAAAGTGAACATTTGAGAAATTTAACCTCTTTTTCTCCTTGTGTACTATTTATAGATTTATGTTGCTGAGAATAAATCTGAGATTATGTATTATTTATGATGGTAGTCCTATCATCTAGCATGGTGTATTTCCCATAGTAGGTTCTCAATAAATGCTAGTAGAATTCTTTTTTAAACTAAGCCTTAGTCCTATTAGAAAAGGAGTTGCAATATCTTTTGGGTCTACCAAAGCTGAGTTTTTACTTTCCAGGACATGGAACAGAACATTATTATATATACACTGGTGACTTTATTTTCCACCTCGTCTCCATCCTTTAGTAACTTCTTGCCCTACGGAATCATGACCAAGGCTTTTTTAAAAATCCAAGGCCCAGCAATAATTTATGAATTTCTTTCTGTACCAGAAAGACACAATAAGACAAGTGTTTTTGTGAGATAAGAAACATTTCAGTGACACCGTGAGGCATGAATTGAAGTAAAGGCAACTAGTCCCACCAGTCCAATGATTATCTGCCATTGCCAGAGTGAGCAGTCTCAATGGCTGATGAAGCTACTGACCTTGGCATATTTATCATCATTACCTCAGGGGACAGAAACCAATATATCTATTCTTGTGAGTACACATCCGTAAAAGGAGGCACAATCCAGGGGAAAAGAATTTGTGTTTATAGGTGGTGTGTGTGTGTGCGTGAGAGAGAGACAGAGAGAGAGCAAGAATGTTTCGTTTTTTACATTTTCTTTCCACTTTCCACTTTTTTCTGTTTATACGGAAAAGGAACGATGACATCAGTCTCTCATCTGCGAGCTCGGATTCGTAATAGCCACTCGGATCTGCAAGACTTCAAGGGGCATAGTTTCTCCTTATAAGGGAGCTGAATAAGGCTGAAAAACAAAGACAATCTGTGTTGTCATCTCTCAGACTATGATTGCCATCTGATGAGGAGAGGCCAGAGGTGAGGGATGTGAACTTGGATGATGCTGGTGCTGTCTCCACTCCCCCCCCTCCCCCCCAACCAGCATGGTGCTAACTGCTTTCTGGCCTGGAGTTTAGAGGCAAACTTTGGGACCTGAGTGCACAGAGAGCACCAAGCCTGCTTAGGTGATAATGCAGCAGAGCCCCATTGAAGCTGTTGTGGGGAGGGGGGTACAAGAGGGAGGGGGCCAAGTGCTCAGTCCACAGCGGTCCTGGGACAAGGTTAATAAGATGAGAGAGGGTTTATTTCCAGAAAGAAGTGGTTGCTATTGTTGTTTGCTTGCGCTGTTGCCACAACATACCACAAATCGGCTCAAACAACAGAAATTTAGCGTCTCACAGTTCTGGAGCCGAGAAGTCCGAGGTCAAGGTGTCAGGGTTGATTCTGCCAGTTCCATGCATCTCTCCTAGGTTCGGGTGGTTTTCTGGAGATCTTTGGCATTCCTTAGTCTACAGACGCATCGGCCCAACCTCTTCCTTCATCTTTATGCAACATTCTCCCAGTGTGCTTGTGTCCGAATTTCCCCCTTTTATAAGGACACCAGTCACACTGGAGTAGGGGCTTGCCCTACTCCAGGATGACCCCATCATAACAATAATTATATCTGCAATGACCCTATTTCCAAATAATGTCATATTGGTAGCTAGGGCTTCAACATCTTTGAACTTGTAGAGCGGGAGGACACACCATTCAGCCCATAACAGAATTATTCAGTTGGGGGGTACCTTTTTTTTAAAGATTTATTTATTTATTTGAGAGAGAGAGCGAGCACAGAGGGAAGGGGAAGGATGAGAGGGAGTCTTAAGCCGACTCCCCACTGAGCGCGGAGCCTGATAGAGAGCCACATCTCAGAATCCTGAGATCACGACCCTGAGCCCAAACCAAGAGTCAGACTCTTAACAGACTGCACCACCCAGGCACCCGGGGGGTATCTTCTTATTAATTAAACGAAACAGGAAGGGGACATGAACCAGGAGAAGAATGAGGGGAACAGTTAATTTTTTTCCTCGCAAAGAATCAAGACATGGGAAAGCAGAGCCTGTGGGGTGAAGGGGTAGGATTCCTTCATCATTTAGCAAGACAGTCATCCCTTTGAGGACACTGACAGTATCTGAGTTGAAATATGATCTCTGGGTCAAAGAGGACCTAAGTCCCCAAAGCTTTTGCAAACTCCCAGTGGTATGAGAATTTTCGTTGCCCAGAAAAATTACCCAAAGTCCTTGGCCTAATGCCTTCAGAAATATGGATGTGCTTACTGGAGGGGCCTTCCCCCTTCCCTGTGTTCTCAAATATGGTGGGAACTATTTGAGGAGGCGCAGCTCCTCCGGAAGCAACCCATCCTTTCAGCCAATTAGCTTCCTCATTGTACAAAATAGGTCAAAATACAGTATCTGTTTCTTGGACAAATGCCAAGGCAGAATGATATTCAGCTAAGGTCGGGTGCCAAGTGCTTTGTGAGATACTGGCATACATTATCTCGGTCCTCCCAGAAGCCTATAGGACTATTCCCATTTTCCAGAT
Organism: Callorhinus ursinus; assembly: GCF_003265705.2. Classification (NCBI taxonomy): domain Eukaryota; kingdom Metazoa; phylum Chordata; class Mammalia; order Carnivora; family Otariidae; genus Callorhinus; species Callorhinus ursinus. The sequence goes on along the minus strand of NW_027397074.1, from coordinate 44,468,744 downwards.
GCAGCAATCGAGGCTCAGAGTTCATTGACTTGCCCAGGGGCTCACAGGAGTCGTGAGCCTGAGCCCATTTTCACGCCCGCTGTATTCCTTTCGGTCTGCCTCACTGCTTCCCTAAGTATTTAAGGGTAAATCTTTGAAGAATGTGAATTTAAAAAAAAAAATGTTAACTATATCACAGTGAGGTAAGAGTTCATTTCCCCCCTTTCAGCTTAGAGTAAAACGAGGAGACTAGATTCAGATGATCTCCGCCGGTGTCTAATAGTATGATTTGATTTTCCTGTTTGGGATGTAAGAAGAAGAGGATGTAGGCTGTCCATCCGGAGTTTTGTTGTGTTTGTTTGTTTGTTTAAAGATGGAATTTTAACATCTCCTTGTGGAATTTCCTGGTTCTCAACCACGTATGTAGAGCCCGTCTCTCAGAAGCTCATCTAGTTTTGACTGCAATAGGATTACAATCCGGTGATTTGGTCAGCAGTGTCTTTGAAGCCTCATATTTTTCTTCCCTCTCCTTCAAGGGCCCCCGTGCTCTTCTGCTCCCGCAGAGCTGACCGCAGGAAGCCTGGTTTGCACGGAGCACTAACCAGTCCCCCTGGCCGGGGACCCACGCCGGCCTTTCTGGGCTGGGATCGACTTCCGCTCCGGGCACGTCTCCTGTGGGCCCGCAAACAGGCTTTGACTGATTGAGCTCAGAACACTCGCTTGTTTGTGGATATGGTAATGACGCCAGTAAAATTCAATTACTGTATCCCAGAGGACCACAGCAAGCAATAATAAATTAGGGAACATGAGCTTTGGAGTATCTGAACTGAAATTATAATGGGGCTATTGAAAAACAAACAAACAAAAATCCCAAGCATTCATTTAATAATAGATGCTGCAGTTTTCCGCACCAAAAATTAGTTCATCAACTCACCCTTTGTTCTTGTCCTAAAAGAATGTGCCGTAGACACAGCCAAGAACATTTTATCTTAATTACTTGGTATTGTCGTTGCCCCCAGAGCACACCTGGCATTGGGGTAACTGGTACACAGGGAGGAAGCAGCCGCCTGGAAGGGTCCCCCAAGGCCACAGCACTAATCCACGCTGGGCCCACAGATGCTCGCTGCTGCCCATGGCCTTGGGTTTCAGGTTGCCATCCATGCCTGGGGTTTGAATGGAGGTTGTAATCGCAGAAGGTCCAGCTAGCACTTAACCACTGACATCCATCAAGAATGTCAAGGCTTGCATTGTCTCATTAATTTGAACCAGCTTTCCTGCTATCAGATCCTTTTTCATTTCTAACCTTTCCACCCTGCCTTTCTTCCTCTGTGCACAGTTTATAGTGTCTCCTGTTTGTGGTTTCCTTCGGAAAGCTGGGCTCTGGAAGGCCACTCCTGGGGGTGTTGGGGGGGAAGGTGGCTTTGCCCTTCTCCATGCCACAAACCGGATTTGGGTATTTCTTCTCCCATGTGAACGTCAAGCGCACGGAGAGAAAAAGAACATTGACGGCAGTCTGAATATATCTGTAGACTCTATTCTGCAGATAATTTTCCAAGCTAAAATTGCTATCTTCCTTCACTTTATTTCCTTTCTCATCCAGATTCCAACATCCAAGTGTGTAATGCAGCACTGACAAATTGCTGAAGAGACGAAATAGAAGAAGATAGATAGATGATAGATAGAAGATAACCAAGGGGCTAAAAAAAAAAAATCTCTGAATTTGAAGCAGGTCATTTTCCACCTGTAGTAAATATCTTTTGGGGTCTCTGTGAGACCAAGCCCCTTTCTTGGAGAATTGCTGCTCCCTCCCCCACCACCCACCAGATGAAGGACTACAAACGTGGGTCACGCTTACTTTCCATGACTCCACGAGGCTGGCTGACTCCTGACCAAAGTTGGACACAACAGAATCTTGCTCTAGGAGCTGCAGCGTCAGACAGTTGTTTGGTTTTGCTGGAGCTTGGAGAAGGTAGAGCCCTGGGGTTTGGGGACACCATTTTCAGCCATGTGTACAGACAGGAGGAAAGCAAGGGGGCAGGCTAAGTTTTGCCATGAATCAGAGATGTTGAGAGAAGCAGACCAGAGACGTCCACTCTTTTTATAAAGGACAACCCTCCATTTCCTCTCTGGCCAACCCCCAACTCCTGACTGCGTCCTCTCTGTAAGACCTTGTACCTAATCCTGCATCTTAAGCCTCAACCCTTCATTCCCTTTTAATCTACTTAGCTTCTTGGCCAATGCCTGCTACACGTTCATCTTCTCTGTGCCTTGAAAATTTTTTTCTAATATACCCACACATTATAAAAATTTTAATGTATTATTTTATCAGAGACAAAGGAACTGGCAATTTGTGACCCCCTATCTTAGGACTTGTCAAAATTAAGGGTGATTCTTTCCATCCCAAAGAGACGGAAGTTTCAGGACATCAAGAGACAAAAAGCAGCCAAAGGAGTTTACTGTCCCTTTATTAACCGTGAAATACAACGCTAAGCAGTGTTCATATTTTACCCACATTGCTTCCTGTCCTCGGCCAAAGAAGGGATTTCATCCGATGTCCCAGCTGTTCCGGGGCCTGCACTGGGGTAGCTGGGTTGGAAAGAGGGGGCACACAGAAGGGTTTTGCTCACATGCCACAGCTGTGCCTGGGGCCTCTGTTCAGGCAATCAAGCGACGTTTCGGACTCTCCTCATTTGGCACAATGAAGGGCAAATATCTCTCCTTTATCTATTAGAAAAGGAATGAGCAAGCACAATGTCTAAATAAAGGGGAACTTAAAGAGAAGATCATATTTCCTATTCCCTAGGTATTCATAATATTCTGCAAAAGGTCATGGGTCTTGGTGTAACTAGTTTAAGAACTATGGTCATAGTTTATTAACCTCTTATGTTCTCCTCTGGAGAAAAAAACATCAGAATATAAGGTGTTTGGGCCAACTGTAACATAAACCTAGGCAGGCCAAGCTCTGTGCTGGGGTTTTTACAGGTACCTCATTTAAATGTCACAGTGGTTCTATAGTACGACTACGGCACTACGAATTTTCTAAGAAGTTAGGTGAGTGCCTCAAAGGCCACACAACTGGCAAGTAGAAAAGTTGTTAAGTGAAAAAATCTGGTACATAAAAAAAGGTCACATAGCTGGAATGTGGCCTTGAATTTACCTTACTCTTAAAGTTAGCCTAATTCCATTGCACTCCAAAGCAATATTTCCCAAACTTGTCTGATAAACTCCTCAGGGTGAGTGCTTATTAAAACTCTGGTCCTGGGTCCAATCCTGTTGCAGATCTAATAAACCAGAATCTCCTAGAATTGGGTACGGGACTTCACCCCAGGTGAATCTGACCTGGCAAGTTAGGTAAATACTACTGGAATGCCTTAATTTCTTTTTAACTTAGCAGTTCTTGGCAAGATGTATGCAAAAAAACTTTCTCTTTTCTTTTTTTTTAAGGTTTTAGGTATTTATTTGAGAGAGAGAGCGAGAGAGAGAGAGAGAGAGAGAGAGGACAAGCAAGGGGGAGGGGCAGAGGGAGAGCAGACTCCCTGCTGAGCAGGGAACCCAAGGCGGGACTTGATCCCAAGACCCTGGGATCATAACCCAAGATGAAGGCAGATACCCAATGACTGAGGTACCCAGGTGCCCCTTTTCTCTTTTTAATAAGCTTTCTATTTGGGGATAATTTTAGATATGCAGCTAAGTTGCAAAGATAATGCAGAGAGAGCCCATCTACTTTCTCCCACCCATTTCCCCCTCATGTGAAGATCTTACACAACCGTGGTCCTTTTGTTAAAATGATGAAATAAACACTGACAAATTACTATTAACTGTGTTAGGAATCACTTGTCCTGGAGATGATGATGTGGAAGGAAAGGGAAAAATAGGCCAGCCCATAGTTCCTTTTTCTTTCCTTATTCCTCAGTAAGCTGAAGGCAGACAGTGTGGGTGGCAGAAGGTGTGTAATCAAGAAGGAAGTTGAGTTTAGCTCTTTGCCCATCTATTGCGAGAAGGAAAACCATTCTCAGCAGTCAGACTGCTGACATTCCAGAAAATGTTGACATCACTCTGAAGGGACCCACTATTATTGTGAAGGGCCCCAGAGAAACCCTGCAGGGGGACGTCAATCCCATCAATGTAGAACTCAGTCTGTTTGGGGAAAAAAAAAAAAAAAAAAAAAAGACGCTTTGAGTTGACAAATGGTGTGAACTAGAAAAGAACTGGCTATTGTTCGCACTATTTGTAGTCAAGGGTGTTATGCTGGGCTTCCATTACAAGATGAGGTCAGTGTGTGCTCACTTCCCCATCAGCGCTGTTATTCAGGAGAATGGTTCTCTTGTTGAAATCCGAAATTTTGTGGGTGAAAAATACAACCACAGCATTTGGATGAGGCCAGGTATCACTTGTTCAGTATCTCAAGCCCAGAAAGATGAGTTAATTCTTGAAGGAAATGACATTGAACTTGTATCCAACTCAGATGCTTTGATTCAGCAAGCCACAATAGTTAAAAAACAAGGGTATCAGAAAATTTGGGGATGGCATCTATGTTTCTGAAAAAGGAACAGTTCAGCAGGCTGATGAGTAAGATCTAAGTTGTCCAGCTACAGAAATAACAAGACGCTGGATAATTTTTCAGACTTATTTGTGATATTTTAAAGGTGTATTGATTTGGGGCTTTTTCTTAAACCAATAAAAAAAAAAAGAAGCAAGCTGAGTTTATTTCCTGCAGGATTTAAACCATTCTGGTAAGAACAAAATACATATGCATGTATGAGCTATGAAATGCAAATTGTGTAATTTTGGTGATTTCATGGATGAGTTAAATGCACTTCTATCTCCTTTAAAATTGGCATTGCAAAATTCATACTAACAATTTAAAATTTTGTTTTCTTTACTTGGCATGGCATTAAATAGCAAATAAAAAATACTGTAACTAGTTGAGGTAGAGACTGGAACAGAAGGAAAAAACTATGGTTTAGTTCCACAACGGCACTTTTTTTCCTATTTTTTTTGACCAGGGGCTCCACATTTTCCTTTTGCATGGGGTCCTGCAAATTATGTAGCCAGACCAGCTGATGCCTAGTCAAGAGCCATTGTCTTGACAAAGCCACTGATGGTGGCACCCAGACAGAGAAGTGGAAAGATATGTCAGGGGAAGGGGCTTTTCTGCCATCCTAGGCAATTAGGGCAACGGAGGGGGCTCATTCTCCTGCATTAAGCAACCCAGATGGCTATAGACACCTCTGGATGATTCCTGATATTTTAGTGCTGCTAGATATGGCCTGGGGCAGTGGCATTCTTGTTGGACGTTCCCAGTAGCCAAGTGTTTTTTGATGCAGAAAGTGTAATGGCAAGTGCCACATCAAGAAGCAGTTAGACACTTGACCCAGGCATGTGGCTTTCTCATGTACCACTCTAGATTGTACTGCTTAATTATTTTTGTGTTCCAGTGGGCAGTTTTTCTTTTTTAGCTTGAGTATTAAATCAAAGAGATATCCTCTGCATCTCCAAAACCTGCTAACTCATTAAACACAGAATGTGAAAAGACAGCGCAGTGGGTTTGGGACAGCAACTTTATATCTGAAAACAAATTAGCCTAATGGAGCAGAACGAATACAAACGGTGGCACACCCGACCTGCACCAGGAAATGGAACATGGGCTCTTGGGCTAATTAAAGGACACAATGGCACCCTTCCACTCCGAAATTTGTGTTGCAATGTGTCTTTTAGGATAAGATGTTTCTTTTAAAATGGAAAGGATTTCCAGCAGGTGGTGTGAGGTCTGTCCTTCTCCATGGAGCGGGGCCATGCTGCTGGGACACATGGAAAGAGATGCCAGCCATCTCAAGCAGAAGGAGCGGCCCTTTGTGGGCCAAAGGGGTGACTACGGGCAGCCCTGGGCGTGTGCGTGTCTTTCTTGTCTTGGTGACAGCTATGTCACCCAGTGGTGAGACCTGTGATCAAGCATCGAGCATACTTAGTAGGCGGTCAACTCAAACATCCGCCCAGAGCCCTTCTGTCTGTGGAAATCAGAACGGGGGAGGGGGGTCTTCACCCTCCCCCTCCCTACCCAGCCTCCTTCGGCTTCTCCCAACCTCCAGCCTCCAGTTCTTCTCTATACCTCTTGTTCTCATATTCTGTCTTCATTTGTCTTCTTTACTGTCTTTTCCTCCGCCTGCACCAGTGTGACTTCTGCCAAGGTGGGGACTCTCTCCACCTTGTTCACTGCCGTTCCCGGGTCCCTTGCACATTGCCCAGTACATGGTAGGGGCTAGGTAGTTATTTGTTGAGTGAATTGTCAAGTGGAACTGAACAGCCTATTCCCCCTCACCCTGTGCCCCACCCCCCCGCGCCCCCGTGCTCCAGCAGCGTTAGATCTGTGAAGATCTGCAGCACCGCTCCACGCATTTCCGTGTGCTGTTCTTCCCTCCTGCAAGACGAATCTCCCCTTTCTATCTGTGCTCAGCTCTTCTTTCTGCCTCAGCATCCCACTGGAGCCCCAACAACTCCATTATGCCTTCCCGCGGTGCACACTCATTGCCGAACCATGCTGCATGGGGCTTTTTTAGTTAGCATCCTCCCCCAAGAAATGCTAAGCAACTCCAGGGCCAGACAGTGCCATTTGTGTCTTTTTCCCCCACCCCAGGGCTTTAGATGTTTGACAAATGAATATGCAAACTCCATGTCCAAAGACACACAGCCAGCTAGTGGCAAGGACCAGGCTAGTGCCCAGATATCTTGGTCTTCCATCTGTGATACTTTGTCATTTCCATCAGAGAATGCTTTGAGAAGACATTCTTACCAACTTTCCCCAAACCCACAGCATAGTTTCTGCACTGCCACATATCTCAGCTTCCTCGTACCTATTCTTCCAAAAACAACCTTTTCCTTAATTTGTCATTGTCCTAATTCCTTACCTTAATCACAATGTCCTCTGATTAATTTTCACAAAGTGTTAAAAGCACAGAGAGATTTTGGGCATGAAGATTTTGTTGGAATTTGCAGATGTTTTAAAGTTACTTAAACCAAAGGAATACATCCTGAGCGCATTTGCAAGTTTTTTGGTGTCTGTTCCATGAATACGTTTTCTTTTTCATGAAAAATTTCAAACACACATAAAAATAGCCGGACCAGTACAATGGTAGGAATAGTACAATCCTCATAGATTCATCACTTGGATTAACAATTATCAATGATTCACATTTCCTTTTTCTTTTTTATTCTTTGTTGAATTATTTTAAGGCATATTCCAGACAGCATATCATTTTATCCTACTTCATAATACCTCCTTTTTTTTTAACGTAGTGACCCCTAACAAATTAACAATAATTCCTTAGAAATGTAATAAAATTTTCATGGAGGTATTTGAGGGGAGTGTAGCTTCTCTGCACTTTCTAATTGTATAACAGAACAGAAATATCCCCCACTAAAGAAGGATACGTGCACCCATTTTACCTTGTTACAAATTTTAGATGGAAATGTGAAATGTCTCTTACTTTTTGTCCTGGATGAGCGGGGCTTTATTAGAACTTCCTTAATCATCTAGGGGAGCCTTGGTGGCTCAGTCAGTTAAGCGTCTGCCTTCAGCTCAGGTCATGATACCAGGGTCCTGGGATTGAGCCCTGTGTCGTCACCTGGTGGCGGTGGGGGGGGGGGTCCCTGCTCAGTGGGGAGTCTGCTTCTCCCTCTCCCACCCCCCCTCCCCAGTTCATGTTCTCTCTCTCTCTTTCAAATAAATAAATAAAATCTTAAAAAAAAAAGAACTTTCTAAATCATCTAGAATTTTCTCCCCTAGGATCTCAATAGACACTGACTGGAGGGCTGCATGCTCTCCGTGGCCCATCCATAGGACATGCTTGCACCATCCAGGCCTTTTGAAGGCTGGCACCTCCACTCACCACCTATGGGCAGTCTCTATACCACAGTTAAGGTTGCACTTAGATGATCAGGTATTTTCATCTTCTGTCTTCCTTATTGGCCCTGACATTTTTTTAAAGATTTTATTTATTTATTTGACAGAGAGAGAGATCACAAGTAGGCAGAGTAGCAGGCAGAGGGAGAGGGAGAAGCAGGCTCCCCGCTGAGCAGGGAGCCCGATGAGGGGCTGGATCCCAGGACCCCGGGATCATGACCTGAGCCGAAGGCACACACGTAACCAACTGAGTCACCCGGGCGCCCCGGTCCTGACATTTCGTAAGCATAGTGACGAGGTAACAATAAGGAGAAGGTATTCGGATTAGCTAAGTGAATTAATATTCAAGTTTAAAACTTTCAAAATCCCGCCATCACCTCCAGCATCCATAGGGCCAGCGGGACAGAACTAAAGAGACGGCAGGATGTGAACCACCCGGCAGAGCCTTTCTTGCCTCCGCAGAAAGCACTTGACTGTGGGTACATCCTCCCCAGAAGATCCTCTCGCTCCTTCCAAGTGCCAGCACCCGTGGTGCCCGTCACCACTCACACCCTCCCAGATTTGGAAAGACCCAGTTCCTTCCCCTCCCTCCCTCCTTCCTCCCACCCGCCCCTGAAGCTCATTTCCCTTCCTTCTAGAGCACAGCTTGTGTTCTCTCGCTGCTAAGTAGGCTGGTGCACTCTGGTGGCGCTTGCTGCCGCCTGTCCACTCCTGCCCTATTCCGATTATTCCGATTAACCCTGTGTGGCTGGACAGAGATTAAAAACCCGGGGTTGTGTGACAGTCCCAAGAATCACATCAAGCAGTCAATAGCAACCTACAATTTACATTCCCTAGCACGGGGTACTTTCTGGGGGCAAGGAGGTGCCATGGCTGAGGGCTCCGTGGCCACACACACTGGACTTTGAGTTCTGGTCCCACTACTTAGTAATGGAGTGACTTAGTCACTTCTAGGAGGTTACTCACTCTTTACAGCTAAATCTTGGTTTTGCACCTGTGAAAGGGAATGATAACATAATGGTTGCTGCATTTGCCTGCTCTGAAGTTTGAGTCACTCAGTGGGTCGAGGGCTCAGTATAGCATCTACTATGTAGTGAGAACTCAAGACACATTAGCTGATATTGATGCCATTTGGATGGCACTGCCATACCTAGCATCTGCTTTCACAACAACATTAGTTACCTAGTAGAGGTAACCGTTAATACTTCCATTTGGGGCGTGGAAAACACAGGCGCAGAGAGGTAAAGCAACTTGCTCAAAGGCAAACAGCTAAACTAATGTTGGAGTTAGACTTGTTTTGCATTTTTCCTCCTTTGTCACTGGGCCCTAGACATATTTAAGTCTTTTTAAGATTTTATTTATTTATTTGGGGGGGGAGAGAGAGCATGAGGAGGGGAGGGGCAGAGGGAGGAGCAGGTTCCCCGCTGGGTAGGGACCCTGATGCAGGCCTCCATCCCAGGACCCCAGGACCATGACCTGAGTCGAAGGCAGATGCTTAACAGACTGAGTCACTCAGGTGCCCCCAGACATATCTAAGTCTTAAGATCCATCCCACCCAGACCCTTCTTCAGGGAAGAGAATTTACTTGGAAGCGATCAACCCCATGGGTCTTGTTTCCCACTTTGAAACAGTGTAATATTTGATCGAGGTATTAAATCATCCCCAACATGAACATATGTGTGCCTCCATTTCTATGTCTGGTATAATGAGAATGAACAAATAATTTGGACTTGAGTCCAAATCAGAGCACGGGGGCTGGAAAGGAAAACTTGGCCTTGAAGTACATGGCCTTTAATCACACCTGCAATCCAGGGAAGCAGCAGGGCTAGGGAAGCCAAGCTTCCTATGAGAAACGGAAGGAAGAGTACATCACACTCATTTTGTCAGACTAATGTTAAGTCTTTTCTCTCTGCCCCTAATGATCCTAATGATACTAACGTCCACTGGTTAGAGTTGGTTAAGCCAGCCCAGTTCCTAGGAGACAAGAGGCTTGGCTTGAGGCCTGACACTCCTTCCCTCAGTTGCGTTTTGTAGCCCTAGGCTACCCTGGCCTGGTCCTGGTCTCTCAAGGACCTAGTGAGGGCAGCACCAAGGCTTGCAACTCCTCTGGAGGATCAGCTTCAAGATGCCACAACACTAAGTGGCATTTGAGTGCCACTTTCACAATGTCTGTTAAATCCTGGACCATCGGGGCGCCTGGGTGGCTCAGTCATTAAGCCTCTGCCTTTGGCTCAGGTCACGATCCCAGGGTCCTGGGATCGAGCCCCGAGCAGGGAGCCTGCTTCTCCCTCTCCCGCTCCCCCTGCTTGTGTTCCCTCTCTCGCTGGATCTCTCTCTGTCAAATAAATAAATAAAATCTTTAAGAAAAAAATCCTGGACCATCATGTCATCAGTATTTTCTTTAAATGTACTCCTTTTATAATTAAAAAAAATTTTAAATCCTTGTATTAGTCAGGATAGGATGGGCTTTGATATCTCAATGGCTTAACACAGCAAAGGTTGGTTCTTTATTTATGTGAAATCCCATGTGAGTCCGATGACTTTCCAGGGCAGCTGTCCTTGGAGACAATTCTTAGATAAGGGCCCTTCATCCAGGCTCCCTCTGCTTTATAATGCCACGACCTCCAGGTGTGGTGGAGGAATTTCAGGACGGTCTACCCCACAGTGTGCCGCTTTGGCATGTTGATTACTCTGAGTGGAAGGCACTTGAAAAACAGCAAAGGAAGGGAGAAGAGAGGCTTATTCTGAATTCCCTTTATTTGCCTAAATACAGAGGTTCCAAAAGGACTCAACTGTCCTAACCCATCCTTCCAGGGAGAATTAATTCTAATCACAGAGGAGGAAACTGGATGTGAAAACACCACACCCAGACAAACTGGGTCACAAATGGTCACACCTCCCATCTGTTCTTCTAAGGGCCCATTCATCTTTCATAAAAATCATTTACTCTCCCTTGAATTGCCCTTCCCCCACCCCCCACCCCTGTTAAGATGGTATATAAGCTCTCAAATCTCACTGAATTGGGGGCATTCATGTTTTTTCTTGTGATGCCCCACGCACAAGATATTTAAAATTAATACATTTGCATACCTTTTCTTCTGTTAGTCTGCCGGTTGTCAGTTTACTTTATAGACCCAGCTATTGCACCTAGTACCGTGGAGGGAAGGGCTCTCCTCCCCTTCTGTGGCATCCAGGCTCACTGAGACAGGAAGAGAGAAGTAGGAGTGACTGCACACAGGCTCAGCCCAGAGAGTGGCATCAGTTCTTTCTACTCAGTTTGCTGGTGAGGAGCAAACCCACGGCCCACCTAACTGCAAAGGGGCATGGCCGTGGAGCCGGCCAGAAGCTATTTGCTGAGCAGGACAGGCCTGACCACAAAGACCAGAATGGAATGCTGGTGTTATCGCTTGCTGTGAATGAGAGAGGGTCATAAATAGATATAATGAGAACAATGTGTTAAATTCTAGGTATTTTTGTCTGCTAACTTTTCTGATTCTTAGATTTATTTTCTTGTCCAAGAGATGTTGGGGGGGGGCGGAGGGTGGACACAGAGAGACAGAGAGAGATACAGGAGTTGAAGACATATTAGCACCACATGGGGACCCCTCTCTCTGAAGAATCAGAAAGATGGAAGGATAATTGAAACAGGGGAATAACTTTCTCATTATATAAATTAATGTTTTGTTTAATACCTTGCCCTCGCCCTATCTAAAATCATCTCTCTTTCCACCTAAAAACTTCTGATGCACAGCAGGCATCCACCTGCCACGCTCTGGGACACGCTGCCTCCATGGGTCCGAGTCAACATCACTCTCCCAGGCAGCAACAAATATTTATGAGATTTGCACTGTGCTTGGCCCAGAGCACAGAGCTGAAGATGACTGTCCCTACCCTTAAGATTTCAGAGAATGGAGATACAGAGAAATAAACTAACAGTTATAATACAATGTACAAAATGCATCTGGGAATTACGAGGTGTTATCGGAGTGACCCTTGAAGGACAGCTGGTTTTTCAAGAAAAATTCTGTAACGTCCTGATTGTTCTGTGTTCACGATTTGATTTTGCTTCCTTTTAATTTTTCTTTTGGTAATATTAATGGTACTCTATTTAAGGTAAAACTCACCGGTAAGAAGGAAAAAGCCCAGCTAATGTCTTCTAGGTACTTTGAATTTAGTGCCTCTTGAGACATGAAGCATTCTCAGGGGGCCATACGATAAGAAACATAATGCTGTCTCAGGATGTGCAGAAGCCGGATTGCCAGTTGTGGAGAAGGTCAATAACAATGTCAAATCAATACAGCAGTTACTGATGGAACTCACTAAATGGAAGGGAAAGGCAGCAAGCTGTGGGTCCAGCCCAGGCTCCCGGCCCTCTGTACCTTGCAGCACCGACTGTCTTGGTGTGCAAGTTATCTTCCGGTAAAATCAGAGAGTTGGACCACATATGCAGTTCCTGCTCTCTGGTTCATAGATGCAAAGGAAGCTCTCCCGTCAAGCTTACCCACAGAGAACAGATGACCTTGGAGTGCTTGGGCTCTATGTTTAGCCTCAGCCATTCCCTCATTTGTTATTCTGGGGCATTTGGGTTCTGTTTTTAGGTGTTGGGGAAATAGTATTAACCTCATCACTGCTGTTTTCGTTTACTTAAATCTCATGTAGTACTTACTCAGTGCCAGGCATTGCTCCAGGTGCTTTAGCAATAGTAATTAACTTGATCTTTATAAAATGAGTACTGTTATCATGGCCATTTTAGAGATGGGAAAACTGAGGTGCAGGGAAGCTGAATAACTTCTTCAATTTTAGCAACCTAGAAAGGGACAGACAGAGGTTCAGTCTCAGGCAGTCTGGGTCTAGATTTTGCCATCACTACCTTGCACTGGCTCTAGGCAAACTAGTCAAAAGTGCTAATAATAAGATGAGGAATGGAATAATGACTCATGCAAAACAAATATTTTTTAAAAAAATTAAGCAGTATGAGAAAATGACAGACGTGGCACATGTCCTTGAGTGAAGTCCTTTTAGAGAAGAAATACAGAGTGAGTCACACAGTGTGAGAGAGAGAAGGGGAAATGCCTAATACGATTATGGACCTCCCAGGCTTTAGGTACATTAGCTCATTTTCTTCTCCCAGCACCCTGAGGAGGTAGGGCCATTATCATCCCCAGGCTAAGTAACTGGTTTAAGGTCACCCAGCTGGTAAGTGGTGGAAGGGATGTCCCAGACCCAAGTGCCTAGAGACAGAGCTGATGCTCCAGACCTCTGCCTGGCCACCTGCAAGGGTGGAGCTAGGGAATCCACATCTCTGTCAGGAGAGGACCCAGGAGTCTGGCGAGGAGGCAGCTGGTGACACCTTTGCGGCGGACAAGGAGGACGTCCTAAGTTCAGGCGTCCTGGGGCCAATGCCTTGCAGTAAGTGGGTCTCCTAGCGCTGGCAGGTGTCGAAAGAGGGATGGTAGCTGCCTTAACGTAGGTCAATCAGATTGACAGGTCTGCACATAGGGGGTGCATACCGACAAGAAGGGTGTCTGGTTTGAAGTGCTGCAGGGCTAGCTTACACCCTTGTTTGGTGGAAATCATCTACAACCTGCAGTTACTCTGGACCAGGTTCCCTCAACCTGAATTTTTCTTCCAATTTGCCTTAAAATAGAGGGAAAAAATGGTGGATTCACAAGCAACTTATCATTCAGTTGTTTTTTTTGCGGGGGGAGTGTATGGCTGTGATGAAGAGGGCTTGGAAAGCATACTCAGCACACTTCTCGACAATACCTCTATTTTACTTTATCTGCGTCTACCCAACGCCTGAACAAGGTCTTGCCTTGCACCATACTGCCCCCCAGCGGTCACTTTCTTTCGTAGCACACGGAGGAAAGGCGCTGATAAAATGGCTTTTTAAGACGGAAGCCAAGCGGGGGACGGCAGGGGAGGTGGGCGGGGTTCGTAGAACCAGCGAGGCTTCGGGCTTTAGCGGAATTGTGACCCTCCGGCTTGGCCACCGAGCCGCGCCCCTCTCCTCCCCGAGCCCCACCCGTCTTCCTGCATCTCCAGTCCTGCACGTTCCAGCGCCCAGTGACCCCTTGCTCCTTCCTGCCAGCCGACTGGGCCTCTTTGCGGAGAGAATTCAAAGCTGTTTCCATTTTAAATAGAAAGAGCATCCTGTCACTAGAAACATCCGACAAGAAGCGTTTTATGAATGCCCAGAAGAGAGCTGCCACATGAAAACTAGAAACGATTCAGCTGAAAAAAATATGGATGATTTATTGTTGCTGTTTCTGAGTTGGATCTCAAAAACTTCCCCCAGAACATCCTTCCTCCCAAGTGGAGAGTGCTTCTTTGCAAGTGCCTGTCTCTTCTCCCCACCCAGCTCTAGACCATTTAGTTAACCCGATGCGACAGGCGTAGCCCTGTAAATGCATGTATTTGTCATCTTAAGAGCTTTGGTAAGCCCAGTGAAATCTCAGAGAACTAGAGACTGCTCGCTCTAATGGCCTTCTTCTGTCAATAGGTGACATTGTGTAATTAGTAATCCTATAAAGCTTTTTTAAAAAGGTGGAAACCCAAGAGAATAAAGACAAAGGAAGCTACTCTACAGATTTTTAACCTGGTCTTCAAGAAGGACATTTTTAGAAAGTAAATCTTCATGTGGGCTTCAATGATATGTTTAACTGTCTCAAAATATAGCACTCAAACATCAACCCACCCAAGCTTGGATGGTGAATTTACTCTTTTTTGCCAGGGGTGTTTTTCTATTTCCAGAGAGTAAAATTTTATTGAAGGCCCTGAGAGCTAGAAGTATTTTTTGGCAATTAGGTCAAACAAATAACCAAAAAGTTGCATTCTAAACTAGAGCTGTTGAAGTAGTTCTGATTTTAGGCCATATCACCAAAGCACAACAAATAGCGAAAAGCCTAGAAGGTCAGATCCGGTGAATGGGAAATTTGCAGAAGCCTTGCAATGGGCAGCAGCTGGGTTTCCTTAAGATTTATAGGCTTAATAGAATACATATGCACTTGTTTGTTTCTGCTTTCTATGAGCATTCACCAGATGAAGAAACCCCACTACTCCCTTTACTCTGCCACACATTTAAAAAAATTTCTCCTCTTTTCTCGCCTCTCAGTGTGAATGGCTTAAGCAACAGCTTGTGTTTTAAAACAATAAAATATGCATGCAGGTTTTATAAAAAGAAATGGACAAGATAGAAACCTCCTATGTATTTGTTTATATTGCTGAAGCTTATTTAGCCTTCTTTGCTTCTTGTCACTTTACTTGATTTGACCCTCAGACCCCAAGTTCACAGGAGCCTGAGCCCCAACACTCTGGTGATAGGCACTACCTAAAAGAAAAAATATCTATTTAGGTCGGTATTAACTTGTCAATATGATCAAGATGGGATTTGTGGATATGATCAATACGGATGATGGAGTCAGTAGTCTGGGCCAGCAAGGTTGGCATGGCCGTCGAATTACCTACCCTCAGATCCAAGGATCTCTTCTGCGCTTACAGCTCCCTCGACATGGTCCCCAAGATGAGAGGAGGGAGCTACTCTCTGACAGAGGTGACAGGTAGCTGCTGCAAACTTCCATAACAAGCAGTTGAAGTGTTAAGGAATATTAAACCCTCCAACCCGAGGAGCAGGGATGAAGCAAAATAATACGACTGATCATAGGTGGTTCGTATAATCAGATGATTCATGTTAGCAAAATGTCAAAAATATCATAGGAGCAAGGTCTAAATCCTGTCTCCAGCCATACGGTGCCTGTGGCAATGTTACCCTTTGGCTTATTATTGGATATCATATTGAAGCCACTCTAAGTGTGCTGGAAGTCTCGTAAGAGAAGAGACCCAGTGTTTTTAGAAGGTCGCTTCTTTTAAAGAGCTGCTCCTATCACTACTGACTCTCCTTCCATGGATAAGTGGCTTCCATAGTAAGCCAGTTACTAACTCTACATATAGTTCTGTCCATTTGCTCCTCCCCCCCGCCCCCCCTGCACCTCCTGCCTTCCCTCCTCCATTCCTTTTATCTTTCCTTCTCCCTCCTCTTCCAGGACAACTTTGTTTCAGGCACTATGCCAAGGACTGACAGCCTGAAGACTTAGGAGAAATTGTTTCAGCCTTGCAGGAGATGAAAGGCAAAAGGTTTGACAACAGAGGCACAGGTAGGGGCAGGTCCTGTCTCTGTGAAGCCTGAAGCAATTCAACAGGGGAAACTCTCTTAAAAAAAAAAAAAAGCATACGATTATAAATACAAAAATCAGGAATGAAAGTGAGTATTTACTGAGAATGAGAGAACAAATCACAACAAATAACTGGACACTTAGAGGTTTAGGTCATTGCTCCTGAAGATCTCTTTAGGCAATGCACCGAAAAGCTTAATTGGAAATGCTTTCTGATTGTAACCTGACTTGCTCCGTTCCCCTCTCCAGGAGGGACTCGGTGACTCCTGGACCTTGCAGGGGCCTGAGCTGAAGAAGCTTTAGGCTTTATTCACTTCTTTGAAGTCCACATCTAGTCTCAGGAGCCATCCATTGCTCAGAGTGGTCAGCAGCTGAAAGCAGCCCGTGGCTGGTCCCGAACAGCTGGTGTCCTGGCAGCATGCTGGGAGGCGGCTCGTGGTGGAGAATAGCACTTTGGGTGTGAATTTCACTTCTTGGAACCTCTTTTTTCATGTCTGTAAAACAAGGGTAATCAAAGAAAATGAAGTATATAAAGCGCACGGCCCAGGGCCTGGCATAGAACAAACACACAGTGAGACTTTCTTTGCCTGACGGAGGAATTTATTTTAGAGTTTGATCTTGAAAGTTATTTGTGTGTCTCTCTGAATTTGCCTCACCCCCACCTCCCTTCACTGTTGACTAGAGGAGACATTGACTATCAGTGAAAAATCCATTCCGTAGTTAATGTTCTCCGGCTTGCCTTTTATACTGTCTGTCGGGTCTAATCCATCACATATATAATCATATTATACATTGCCTTCTCTATGAATAAGAAATGAGGGGATGGTATTTTGTTTTTTGCAGTCCCCTATCATGAGAGACTAGCTACAGGATGCAGATTTTAGCTCCAATGGCTGAAGGGAGGGTACAGATAATAAATCATTTCATATTTCTGGGATGGAAGACAGGCTCCTTGGGGCTTCTGTGACTGTGGAAGCTGTGGTCTCTTTGTGATCAGCACCTTGGAGGCCAGTCTCTGCTGGCCAAGGGGGAATGAATGGAACCCTTGGGGTCCAGCCATATTCTCCTGGGTGGGTGTGGGGAGTGCTCTAGAGTTAGAGTGCCCAAGTGGCTTAGGTGGAGGGTCTGTGGGGTTTACGCTCTCTCATAGGCATCAGTAAGGCATCAGGAACCCCCAAAACTCCTCAGTGCTGCAGAAAGTTCTGCAGTCTGTGGGTGCTAGGAACAGCCGCCTAACTTCTTAGCATCTCAGCTTCCTTAGCTGTGAAATGGGGGATCGGAGCTACCTAACCTGCTTCACTGGATCATCTGGAAAACAAATGTAATAATGAAAGTGCAAATGCCTTGTACATTCAGGGAGAGCTATAAAATATTACTATTAAAGTCAGTAGCATTAGTTAATATTATGGAACTTCATGCATAATTTCACAAGCAACCCACATTTCAGCAGTTACTTCCTCATGCATTTTGGTGCTGCTGTATTGTATAGATAGGTTATGGAGACTAATTCTGAATGCTAAACTCTACTGGATTCTCTCATTCAAATTGGAATAATACAGGGAAGGCGATTCATATATTCATAGTCTTGTTTTCAGCTGGGTTGTCTCTAGCAGGTTGCTAAAGAATTTCTCAAATCAGTGAAATAGCGCCACCGTGTGGCCAAATAGCATGATGCCCTTCACTACTCTTGTCTGAATTTTTAATTATGAATATTGGTAAATAAATATCACAAAGTCTATTCCCTGCTTAAATAAAAATACGTTTTATATATTTACCTGTAAAATTCATGGAAGTAATGTGAATTTAAGGAAATTCAGTGCAAACTCCTTTAGCTGCATTTGTGAACTACTTTGTAGAGAAAGTTATCCATTTGTTCTTGGCATGAACCTGCTTGAATAATATTTCTGAGTGATAGCAAGCCTAATATCAGTCACAATTCTGCCTTTGTGATGGTGGTAACTATGAAAATATACCTTTTCCAGGACATATCCCTCAATTCTCTGATTAACAGTTATGTACGATGTGTATATTTCACAAAATATTTTTTTAATTTTTTATTGTTATGTTAATCACCATACATTACATCATTAGTTTTTGATGTAGTGTTCCATGATTCATTGTTTGTGCATAACACCCAGTGCTCCACGCAGAATGTGCCCTCTTTAAAACCCATCACCAGGCTAACCCATCCCCCCACCCCCCTCCCCTCTAGAACCCTCAGTCACAAAATACTTTTTATTGAGGGAGGGAGGCCTATAAGGTAATATATAGTTAACAAAAAAAATAAGAATAAAAAATTTTTAAATTCACTTAGCAAAATGCACTCATTTATACTTGAATTACACAATTTAGGCTGAAGCACTTTTGGAAATGGTGTGATATCCTACATTGGACTGATAGTAAATGGAAAAACCCGAGCAAGGATGTATTTGTTAGGGAGAATATCACAGCAAGGATTGGCTGTTTTTTTCAGTGGGATATGAATGACAATAACAATAACTCACTAAACATTTATTTCACAAGGCATTGTGTAAAGCACATAAACTGCACTGTTAAATTCAGTAATTTGGGAGGGGGTTCAATCATGGCCCTTCAGAAAATTTTAATGGAATTTAAAAAGAAGAAAAAAAAAAAAACCTAGCCAATGGAAGCATAAACAGATCTTCCAAGCTAGAAGCTAAGCATTTGGCTGCATTCAGTAGTCTTCCAGTTGCCTGGATTCAGCCATGTTGATGCTCTGGATGCTTGATGCCCTCTGGTGGCCATTATGGGAATTTCGGAATTTAACCTTGAAATTTCAGGCAGTAATAAACCCAAAACAAGCACCAGGATGCCTGTTGGTGAGTGCAGAGTCCTGTCCAGGGAAACTGAAGCTCCTGGTATGTGATCAGTGAAGTACAACCAATCTTTATTCTCATTAAGTTTCTGCTGTAGATGAAAGAGATAGTCAGCAAGTACACTCAGATCCACCAATGTGTTAGGATTCAATTTGGAATGTGGAGTGACAGCCTACAAAGTGATGGGTGTTAACAATGGGCTGACGTGGCCACTGTCTGTTTTCCTATTTTTGCTGTTAAGTCAAGTGGGAGCAAGCATTGAAAACAGTAAGTAAATCACCAAACGGGTAAACAAACTGTGGTGTATTCATTTTATCCATTTAACATTAAAAGCTGGATTTCGCAGTATACATCACATTTATACGCATGCGTGCGTGCATTTGTGTGTGTGTGTGTGTGTGTGTGTGTGAACATGGGAAATTGCAAAAAGAAAGACATCAAATTGTTAATAATTGTGATCTTTGGGGGTTAATATAAGGAGGGCAGGAGAATGAAAACTTGCTTTTTATTTTATCATTCATTCATTAACACAAACTTGTATTTCTTTTATCATAAGACAATCTTAAATAAAATAAACAGATTAAAAAAAAAAACAAAACCTATGCCCCTCTAAAATATAACATGCCCTGAAAATGTGATAAACAGGTTAGGGAGATGTTGTAATTTATTTTACTATTTAGAAATTTAAAATGTATAGCTTTTTGTATTAGTTTTGGTGGGGTTTGTATTAATTCCCTGGTATGTCATTTGCTCCTTAAGATGAAATGGAATTTACTTGGCCATAGATCTAAAATATTTTCATTACCTACGGTGGAATGTGAACCAGCAATTAGGACAACAAATCTGGAATCCTTCTTTTAAGGTCCAGTTTCACTATATCTGTATTTGTTGATCTTATTTAAAAATGTTCTTCTTTACAAAGCTGACACAACAAGGGAAATAAGGTTTTAAAAGTCACTGTGGTGTCATTTATTTATACCAGGACTTTGTGTCAAAATATTTAAGGTGGGTTTTTTTTTTGAAATCTGTATAGAATACAAAATAACAAAATAAAAATAGATGTGAGGGATAAGGAAAAAAGAGAAAGGGGTAAGGACATAAAATAGAAACAGATTTGAAACAAGTCCCCAGAGCACATGAATGAAAATGAAGATCTATAAAGCTTTTGGGAAGGGTGAATCCTCAATTTAGTTTGGAGTTTGCTAGCAATTGAAACAAAAAAGAAACATGATAAATTCCTGGAGTCACAGGCCCATAAGACACAAATTAATCAGTACTTCAGGAGAAAAAACAGCTTCTGGACTATTAAGACAAGAAAAAATTGTCCCTGCTTGACTGGCTTCTTGATGTTGTTCATCCACTGCAGAGGAAAACAGGATACAAGTGCTGGAACATTCCTTTATCCTGGGCTCCAGATAAGACAGCGACTGTTAATCAGTCTTCAATCCCCCAGAAGTTTTCACTGCCCATTTTTAATGGTCTCCAATCTTCGTCTGCCGAATCTCACCCACAACCCCACCTTCTCTTGGGGGGCCTTATGCTTTTTCTCCATCGCCTCCTGGTCAGACTGTGCTCCGTGGAATGGTTCCATAAGACTCCTTCATAGTCATGTATAAGTGATTAAGAATAAAGGGTGCTCTTCCCCCTAAAGGCATTTGCATGTTTGTGTGTGTGTGTGCTCTTAGAATGGCAGCTGGGTAGGTGGGTGTCATTATTCATCCTTTATGACAACGGTTCCACTCTACTTGACGTCATTGGTTAGCATCTTCTCTGACTCTTTACTGTATTTACAAATTCTCCTTTGGCTGTGGAGATCACCAGTGAACTCTAACTGATTAAATTATGTCAACTTTATTTAATACATCCTGGTGCTATCTTCCACATATTTTATTCTAGAACTGTTTATTTCCTTACAGCCGTGGCCCGCTGATAATCAGGTTAGAGCCTACTATGACCCCCTCGTCTTCTAAATCAGTCTTGAAACCTTGACACAAGCCTGCTCATTCCCACTGGCTGTCTATCATCTCCACCCTCCCTCCCTTCCAACCGCCACTTCAAGCATTCCTTTAGCATCCAAGTTCACACATCAAAAACACATTGCGCAATGACAGACCGTGATGTCCTAACCCAGGGCAATAAATGGACTATTCATCTCCTCAACGTCTTGGCCTCAGAAGCAGACTTGAAAGGAAAATAAACAAAGTTGTGAGTTGGTATAGGTGGAACCCTCCAGATTTCCTTTCCCAGACAGCACAAGGAAATTAGGCCAAACGCCCATAAAATTGTAGGCACTGACATTCTTTGCTTCTGCACAGTTTTCTTGTATGGATGACAGGAAAGTGGTGGTGAGTCCATCAAGTTTCATACACTAGGTAGTAGATGGGCCAATTCAAAAGCCAGAGACTCTCTTTAGGACCAGTGTTCCCTTAGTTATTTTTGGTCATGAGCGGATGGATGATCAAGGTCTAAGAGCAACACACTTTACGTACGATGTGGGCGCACACAGACCAAGGACACTGATGGGTCTTGGGGAGGAATCAGTACCCCTAGCAGCTGAGGAATCTCCTCATCCCACTTTGGCCCATCTGATGTAGCCTCATCTCTGCCGCGTCGCCTCCCCTCTCAAATGTACTGTACGGTGAGGATGAATTGACACTCCTCTAGAAAAGGTCCATGTACTGGACCTCCCATTACGTAGTTGGTTAGTCCTCATGAGGAACAGAGCCATTTTAGGTTACAGGTTTTCTGACCAAGGAGGTGGCAGTGCAATGAGCTTCAGCAAGAGGAAGTTCAAGTTGTAGACTCTGTCCCTACCATCGTCAATTATTATGTACGTGTTTCTAACTGGGCACTTACATGGTAGAGGCTCAGTGTATCCCCTGAAAAATTTTTTTGGCAAATGTTTTATCTTTCCAATATTTTGCTTAATATAATTCAACACTCATTGATTTGAGGCATAGAGATTTGCAGCTGATTACCTTTATGGTGGATCAATCTGTCAGTATAAGATGGCATTTTCATTTTATTTGTTTTTAGTGTATATTTGCTTTAAAATGCCTATAATTTGCTTTTAAAATAAAAAATATATGGAAGTATAATGTACATACAAAAATGGGAATGCATAATTTGATGAATTTTCCAGTGAATACCCCAGTGTAACCTGTTCCCAAGTCAAGAAATGGAACACCACCAGCATTCCAGAGGTTCCCTCAAACCCCTTCCCTGACAGAACACTACCCCCAAGATAAACATAAACCTGTCTCTCTCTTTTTTTTTTAAAGATTTTGTTAAGTCATCTCTACACCCGATGTGGGACTCAAACTCACAACCCTGAGATCAAGAGTTAGCAGCATGTAACTGGACTTGGATTTCCTAAACCCCACCTTGAAAATAATGTCTTCTGAAAAAGGTTTTATGAAACCATTTGTCATTATTGTTATAGTTGATACGTTTGGCCTTGTTTTCTCTTTTCTGTTTTGATTATTTCATGTTTCCTTTCTTTCTCATTGTTTTATATTTGCTTAAATACACCTAAAACCTAAATAAGTGTAACTATTACAATTGGTAAGTGTACAAGTATTAGCTTCTTTTCAGTCATATCTTTGGTCTCAACTCAGTTGCAGCTTTTCTTGGAGTTTCCTGCCCTTTATAGGTTGGTCTTGTGTTTGCCTCCAGAATAATCACCTCTCCTTGGCTTCCTCATTTTGTGCTTCCTCCTGATACTTAAAGAGATTTCTCCACCTCAGTGATTTGTTGTCCTAAAGCATCATTTTCACTCTTGGCCATTTCCCTGTTAGTTTTATTTTTGCTATTGTGATTTTCGTTTTCTATCTCCGAGCCAAGAGTCAGACCATATAGGAAGGAGGAGAGCCTGTTTCTACCTTCTTTTGGTTTGAGAGGTTGGTTCTGCATTCCTGGCAGGCTCTGGGCTTTCGTGGTCTCCTATTTTCATTCCAGCTCCACGATCTCTGTAAGTTAGTGGAAAGTCTTCCTTGGTTATGGTGATAATTTGACTCTTCGTTTTAGTTTTGATGCTGTGAGATTTCCTATTATGTGTTAAGTGGGATAGATGTAGGAGAGCACGGAGAGAGATTTCCTTCACTGCTAACAGCTCAAGGTACCAGAACTCCCTCCAACATCCTATAGACTACATCTTTCTAGCCTCTCCACAAATATATTTTTAAATAGTTATTACTATAAACTTAGAGGTTTCATGTTTCAGCAGTCTTTCAACCTGGGATGCTCATTAACTCCTTATACATGATTCAATACCATTCACTCACCCTTGGACTAGCCTCCCTATGAACCAGAGTCTTGCATCTTCCACTAGATACATGTTCTTGCATCAGTCACTCAACTGCTGATCGTCTTGGCTTCTGTAATCCAAACAATGAGGTGCCTGAATTACACTCTCTGATTTCTTACAGTTTGAAACCCCATGCTTCTGTGAAATGCCATATAGGGTCATTCCTTTTTTTTTTTTTTTTTTTTAGTTACACTAATAATGATCACCAAACAAAATCAGCTCACAGAAATCATAGTTCTTGGTGTTAATCACTTGTCCTTCCTAACAGCTTCTCTTAGTTGACTTTTGCCCAGAAACCACCAGCCTTGTGACAGTGAAGTGCTTGTTCATGACCAAAATATCCCCAATCTGCCTCTTTCCATTGGGAAGGCTAGTAGTGTTAATGCATCCACACTGGGTATGCTTACTTCTAAGAGTGTCAAAGTTGTCTCCTCACAAGGCTTCTGTGAAAATAGTGGGTGGCTGACATATTAACCCCACACTTTGAAGACAAGAAAGATCCCGTAGTGGAGGTTAGAGAAATCCTTTAAACTCTCTGAAAAGATAAAAGATAATAAGGAGATATCAATGACTCTAGAAAACATGAAGTTAGGACTTATCTTCTGTCATGTGAATAAATTTCAGTTTCCCCAACTATTCTATCCAAGGAGGGAGAGATCTCTAAGTCGTGTATTTCTTTGCTTATTTAAACCAAAATCAGTGCCTTTTGTAGAATGCCACTATAAAAATAATCTGATAGGTCAGTGGCTCATCGCATAAAGCCAGAATATCCAAGATACAAACAAGAGAAAATAAACCCCACGTCTGAATCTTTGATCTCCGCTCTGCTGAACCGGGGCCCTTGGTGAGGCTTAAGACAGTTTCTCCTATGAAAGACTTTGCGGGAGTACGGTATGATGGCTGCAGACTGGGTGTTTCTCGCTCTGACTCTTCCGAGCTTCGTGCATGGAATGTGCACATGGCTACATTCATGAGATGGCACTGGGTCGGCAGCCTATTTCTCTCACCATTTAAGTGACTCCCTATAAAATGAAATGGTTGTTTTAAATGTCAAAAGAAGTTTTGTTAAAGATTTTGAGAGGCTGCCTCCAAAACATTTTTCAGAGTCCCCCATGGGAATGGTTTTAGCATCAAAGACATTGTTTCCAGGCTGTAAAACACCATTTTTATCCACAATGAAGCAAAGTTTAATCCTCAGGAAAGCAGGGTTAGCACACACTGGTGGTAGTTTAGTACCAGAGAGTCTTGGTAATGACCTGTAAGATTTAAAAAAAAAACAAAACAAAAAAAACAAAAACTTCCACCGGTGAATTCAAGAGGGAGGCACAATGAAATGTGTCCAACCCTCTGGCCAGGCTACCGTCGCCTTGAATCTTAAATGAGAGGCAGGTGTTACTCTGGAGCCAGGTGAGACAGTGATCATAAAATCCACACGGATCTACATGAAAGTTGCAGGGCACATAAGCATTTACATCAAAGGCAGCATTGGGGTACGCAGTGAGCCTCAGCCAGCCTGCACAGACACCCACAGGTCAGGATATTTTTAAAACAAGAAAAGTTGGTGAGGAGAGTTTTCAAACAAGAGGCCTCTGTTTTGAGGCTCTTTTAAAAGCAAATTAAATTTTAAGGCAATTCAAAAATAACCAAAAAAATGTAGCATCAAAGGAAAAGTAGCACAAGCAGTATTTAAATCTGTCAGTAAGAGTTGTCGCTTTCTCAGCAAAACCTGATAGATTGTTTGCAGTCAGAGGAATCTTAGGGATTATCTAGTCCAACCTCAGTGTCCCATTCATTCAGGCCACAGGCATTTAGTCAGCCCTCCTATGCACCGGGCAGAGAAGAAAACTGAGGTGTAGAGGAGGTCAGGGGTTTTCCCCAGTGTCACATTGAATCTAATAGTGATCTACGTAGGTCACAATTTGCCCCCCAAATTTGGCAGCCTACATAACTTAATATCTCACAGTTTCCGTGCATCAGGATTCAGCACAGCTTAGCTGGGTCCTCTGCTTCAGGGGCTCCTCACAAGGCTGTAGCCAAGGTGTCAGCCAGGGCTGGAGCCTCATCTGAAAGCTCACCTGGGGAAGAGTCCCCTTTCCAGGCTCATTTATGTAGTTGTTGGCAGAATTCAGATCTTAAGGTTGTTGGACTTCAGACTGTGGTTTCTCGTTAGTTGTGGCTGGAGGATCTCCTAGTTCCTTGCCCTTGCAACTCCCCTTTTTTTAGGATTTTATTTATTTGAGAGAGAGAGAGAGAGAAGAAGAAAAAGCAAGCAGAGGGGCAGAGGGAGAGGGAGAAGCAGACTTCCCGCTGAGCAGGGAGCCCAACGTGGGACGCAGGGCTCAGTCCCAGTACTCCAGCATCTTGACCTGAGCTGAAGGCAGATGTTTAACCAAGTGAGCCACCAGCCGCCCCCACTTGGACCTCTTTGATGTGCAGTTTGCTTCACCAAAACCAGGAAGACAGTAAGTCTGCTAGCAGAATGGAAGTCATGCTCTTCTGTAACCTAGTCACAAAGTGACTGCCATCACCTTTCCCACATTCTATTGGTTAAAAGCAAGTCACTTGGTCCAGCCAAGGAGAGGGGATTTTGTGAGGGCACTCAAGAGGAGGGGATTATCTAAGAGCATACATACCAAGAGGCGGGGTTTATTTAGAAGTTCACCTACTACACAGAGTAAATGGTAAGATGTAAATACACTACAATGTGTTTTCCATGCCGCAAACAAAATACTTTGGGTAAATAACAAAGAAGAATGCATTGCCCTTTTCTGAGCTATATAGAGTGGTATCTGCAGAGAAATCCAGTTGATTTTTGTCAATAATTTTTTTTAATATCCCACCAATGACTTATTATTTAAAGGAGGTGATTTAAAAATGTTTTCACCATAGCGGCCATAATCCAAGGGGCCCTGTCTCCTCACTCTCCACTTTAATCCACTTATATTAGGGAGACCATATACTTTATCATCCACACGAGGACACTTTGGGGCATGAAAGGGGATAGGATGACATTAAAAATTACAGGAGCAAACCAGGGCCTGCTCTGGCAAACCTGATCAGAGGGCCACCCTACTTATATCCAAGTGGAAGAAACATCCTCATCCATCCTAAAGGAAGCTTGGGCTTGAGTAATGAGGAGGGGGAGAGACATGGACTCAACCCTGACCTTCACTGGAGCCGCAGACCTGCAGCCAGATGACCTTCCCGTCCTGCATCTGAGTTGCCCCCTGGGGAGCCTTTTCATGAAATCAAGGATCCAAAGAGCCTCTTAATGGTCCCATATTGCATCCCTTCGTGGTCACTTCTCATTCCTTTCTCTGTCAATTTAATGAACAAATATGAAATGTACCTTGCCTCCTTCATGGGTTTGTGATCATTCTGTTCTTCAGCTCTTTTATTTCATTTTTAATATTTCAAAATGCAGAATATGCAAGATAGATGGCCAAGTTGTCCAGTGATTGACATTTGGATGAATGGGTTATTTCTTGATATTACACTGACAACAGGTTTTCAATGGAAAATGATAGTCCAGTATTTCATCCGATGCTTGCTTAAAAATGAAAACCTGTAACACCACTGTCTATTGGTTGCCTGTTCCTCCTCCCCCAAATACTCATGCCAAATACTTCCAAGTTAAACACATAGTAGGCATTCTTAGAACTTGATTAAGTTAATTATTTAAAGGCAGCAAATATTTGAAATGTTTATTGATGCTCATGGAAATACTGTCTGAAAAACAAGAATTTCTTTGGTAAAAAAAAAAAAAAAATCTGTTGAATACTTTCACCCAGAAACAAAACCTGGTAAAACATTTACTTTGAATTGATATACCCACTACTTTAAACACAGTCTTAAACATGGAAATCATTTCTGTAGGCCCAGGGCATCAATTAAAAGTGAGGTCAAAGAAAGACAAATACTGTATGATTTCACTTGTATGGGGAATCTTAAAAAAAACCTGGACTCAGAGAAACAGAACAGATTGGTGTCTGCCAGGGAAGGGGGTTGGGCAGAGGGCAGAATGGGTGAAGGTGGCCAAATGTGCAAACTTCCAGTTATAAGATACATAAGTTCTGGGGGTATGGCATACAGCATGGTGACTTATAGTTTAAAATAAAAAAAAAAATGAGGCTTAAGACAGTTTCTCCTATGAAAGACTTTGCAGGAGTACAGTGTATGTATGATTGAGCTTGTCCTCTGGTGGCCCCTTGAGGACCCCTCCACGTCTGAGCTATCCATCAGGGGTCTCATTGTTTCTAGCCTCTCAAGCAAGAGCACCATGCTAATGATCACAATCCCACCCTCACACCCACCTGACCATCTCTGCACTTTTCCTTGCACGTATATACAATGAATACCTATATTCCTTGCATACATATATTTCCTTGCATATATATAGATAGATAGATAGCTATGATATGATTTGATAAAATATTTCAAACTTTACAAAAAGGCATACAATCAAGCACACGTTATAATCTCATTCCCTGGAGCAACCATTATTAATGATTTCTTATATATCTTCCCAGGATTTTCTATGACATGCAAGTGTATAAATATGGGCACATATGTTCATCTTTCTTTCTTTTTACACAAAGGGGAGAATATTATCACATTTGAAAACAAAAAGCAGTGCTATACGTTGAAGATCTTTCCAAGTCAGTACTTGTTTTGTTGATCTGCTTCATTATATCTAGCGAATGGATGCACCATATTTAATGTAGCCAGTCCTAAGCATGTAGGTTGTTTTGTGTTATTAAAAACTTGCTTCTGTGAACATCCTTGTCTTTGTACGTGAGTGCAAGCATATCTGTTTGTAAGCCCCTAGAGGTAGAATTGCTGGAGCAAAGGGTATATACATCTTAAAATTCTGATAAATATTGCCAAGTTAATTGCGTCTATTTACACTCACAGTATCTCCAAATACAGCCATGTCACCTTCCATCCACAGAAAATAAGTATGCCATTTCCCTACATCATTAACTTTGGTGTCACCAAACTCATTCATTATCACAAATCTCATAGATGAAAACTTTCATTTTTTCTAAATTGATTTTCTTTAGTTATGAGTATGCTCAAGCATCTTTTCAAATATTTGCATCCCACTTATATTTCATTTCCAGCGAACTGAATGCTTTCAGATTACTCGCCTATTTTTCTATCAGATTGTTGGTTCTCGTCACTCTGAAACTGGAAGAGTTCTACTAGCTTTGGGTGGAATTTTTATGTAGATATATTCCAAATCTATGTAGATATATACCAAATCCTGAATCAAGCGTTCTTGGGAACAATCTAACCACCATAACGTTCTTATATGCGATTTTTATTACCCTTCAGCTGCTATGGCTTTGGGCTTTAAAAAATACACAAGGCCTGTCTTTTACAGAATGGATTTCAATTTTTAATGTCAGCTCTTAAGAAGGCCTTATTCCTATCTTTCCCTTAATGATGTGCTGGCACTCAGAACCCACAGACAACATTTCGTTTCTGTGAAAGCATTAACTCTCTCTGGTCCTGGTTTTCATTGGCTTTCTCTGGATTGTGGTCAAATACTGTGGTAATAATAAAAGTAACTCTGTGCTTCACTTTGAAGTGTTAACGTTGAGGGTCACTTGGAGAGGCTGATTTCATTTGGCCAACACGAGAAGGCTTTATGAAACTGCGGCACGCGGATTTGTCTTGATCTAGCTAATGCACGTCTTCTGAGAGGCTATGCAAATAGAATATATTTATCCATTCTTTGGATTTATATGTTTTCTTAAAGGTCATGATTTACATTCTGGTTCTCCATCTCTCCTCGTGCTGCTTTCTGAGAAATGCAAAACCTGTGAGGAAAAAACTGTATTCCAGGATCAGGCTTTTGAGAGATTTTCAAATGTAACTCCCATTATTATCACCAGAGATGGGGCTCCCCAGTCTCTCTTACCCCAGCCAGATGCCTGGAGGGGAATGGATTATCTTCCTCTAAGGGACTCCATGGGAGATAGTCTCAATGCTTTATGCATTCTGGCCGGCAAATGCTCCCAGCAGACGTGCGGGGAGATTTCTTCCTGTGTTCTCCAGCAGAGGTCCACTGGGATTGAATCTGGCTCACAAAATGTAAACCCCATGTACTGTAAAGAGGAGATCAAGGGCAGCATTGGCACTAAGTGCTTGTTCAAAAGTTTCCAACTGCTCTAACTTTTCAAAAACAGAGAGCGAGTTCTTGCTGCTTTAGCCTTAGGGAATACTTTTAGAAGGTGTCTTTAAACACCCACTCGGAGTGCCCAGATTTTCAGAGGGAAAGAAAACCATCATAGGAACGAAGCTATTGGTTCTGTGTTTGGAGAAGAACCCAGAAAGGCAGTAAATAAATAAATAAAATGCAAAATCTTCCAGAGCAGACCTTTTTGTTTGTGCAGAAGGCATTTCAGATCGAAAGCCAAACAACGGGTAACCACAAAATTATTTAGTAGCTCACAAATATTCCCTTCCCGTGTAATGGCATTGCGTTACGGTTTAGGTATCTATAACGTGATAAAGCGAGAGGTAAGCTTGGTAAACGACCCATGTGCTTTTGGGAAATTAGCAAGAAAATCCTTGAGTGTGATCCAAAGAAACAAAAGAGCTTCCTCAAAAAAAAAAAAAAAAAAAAAAAAAAAAATCTTCGGGGTGGAGTTGTTTCTGCGTCTCAAATCCTGAATCAGGAATATCTGAAGATTGATGCCATTACCCAGTGCACATTCAACCAGAGCAACTTCATCACGTAATGTTTTTCTGGTTGTCCCACAGAGCTTGAAGGACAAAAGGTTAGCAAACACTTAAATTACCGGTCACATTAAGCTTTTGTTTTGTGATTCTTAGGCTCCAGGGAGGCCTACAATTTTGGACTTGAGCTGATAAAAGGCAGATTCAGGGAATTATTTATTTTGCTCTTTTTCCATCTGGACTTCCCCATTAATTGAATGGATTCATTTGGTGCCATTTTTGTTCCCTTTAGAATTTTGGTCATGAAAATTAAGAATCATAACTCTAATATCTCACACAGTGTATGAGTAATGGCAGAATGCTTTATTGCTCTGACCTTTCCAGTTTTCTACGTTTTGATTTGCTGAGTTCTTTCCTCTTCTTTCTTGCAGTTTACTTATTATAATTATTAATGAGGAAGCAGAAAAATGACCATTCAGTCAAACTTTAGGGAATGGAACATAATAAATGGTCTCTGTCTAGGATCTAACATTTGCCCCTAAATACAGTAATTATTAGGTTGCCTGATGATATGCTGAATTTTATAAGGCTCTTATTAGGGGAAGAAAAAGAACATAATAAATCCACTAATGTGGGTAATGACTGGTATGGAAATTGAAAATGGTTCAAAATTAACCCACTCCTTTTTTCCATCTTCTTAATGCCCTCTGGGTCCCAATATTATTCATCATGTAGTATACTTGCTTTTCTCTCACTTCAAGTAGTCCTGCACTGCCAAGAAGCTCTAGAATTGTTTGCAATTAAGTGTTATCTGGCCTTACCCAAGCACTGCGAACAAACTGAACAAAATCTGTGGGAAAATATAACCAACTTGCATTAGTAGATTGATTCAAACATTGGACTGTGAGCCCTTTGCATCTTACCCATTTTTAGCTCCGTGGTGCTCTGAACAGCACAGGACCGAGAGGTCCCCAGTGAGTGGGAACTTTGAGCATTATCACTAGGTACTCAGTCATGACCGTTGGAGGGCTGAGGAGCATAGGTTTTTCTTTGGGCTTTTCCACTTCTGTGTGACAAGGTAGTCGTATATATTAAATGTATGACTTTCTATGGGCCTTTTAGAGAAGCCAAAATACAAAGGGTAAATAGGGGGCATGGTGAAGATTGAGGCAGGGAGAGTATAAAGAAATGTTTTCTACTTCATCATTTGAAGAATATTTGAGGTCTGGCTTTCACTATTTGCAGTGCTACTGTCTACCTTCCAGGTTGTAAAAAAAAATTTATAAAATAGTTCTATAATATGTAATAGATAAAGGATCAATATTAAAAATTTATAAAGCACGCCCACTAATCAATAAGAAATGATCAAGAAGCTATCAGAATAAGGACACAGGAAACAAATAGTTAATTCACACCAGATGTACTATAAGTGGCCAATAAACTTAAGAATTCAGAGCCTCATTAATAATCAACTAAAACAATGGAATATCAAATTTTATTCATCATTGGTAAAAATTGAAAGGAGTTATAGGTCAAGGATTGGCAAATATGGAGAAAACGATACTGATAGAAGACTTCTGGAAAGGCATTTTGACAGTATCTGTCAAAATTAAAAATTCATCATACGCTTTACCTGGAAATTCTTCTTCTAGTAATCTAGCCTAAAGAAACACTCACACATATGCACTGTGTGTGTATACTATACATTTAGTACATACACTAAATGTGTATGTACAAGGCTTTTCCCCAGAGTGGTCTGCGTAGCTACAAAAAGTTGGTGTACTATTTAAAGAGCTTGTTGGTTCTGCCATAACGAAGTACCACAGACTTGGTGATTTATTTCTTCACAGTTCTGGAAGCTAGAAGTTTAAGATCAAGGTGTTGGCAGGGTTTGCTTTTTCTGGGGCCTCTCTTCTCATAGATGGCGATCTTCTCTGTGCATCATTACATGGGCTTTCTTCTGTGTCCTAATCTCTTCTTTTAGGGACACTGGTCATATCGGTTTAGGACTCTCCCCAATGACCTTATTTACCCTAATGACCTCTTTAAAATCTCTCTCTCCAAATAGAGTCACATTCTGAGGTATTGGGGGTTAGAACTTCAACATGTGAATTTTGAAGGGACACCATTCAGCTGTAACAGTTGAGAACACTCTTAAATGCCAAATCAGAAAGTGGTCATGGTATATTCGGTCTGCGGAATAGTACACAGCCACTCATAAGAATGAAGAATGGAGTAGACTTTGGGGGTGGAGAAGTGGGTCTGGGTCCTGGGGACTTCCCTAAAGTGCTCAGTATTCTTTAGAAAAAAAAAAAGAAAAAATTAAGCAGAATTATGAAAGATTTTCAAAATATTTAGTGAAAAAAGTCACAGTGTATAAGTGTATAGTATGATTCCACTAAAGTAAAATGAAGAAGAAAGAAATTGATCAAAATGTATTTTGAGAGAGAGAGAATTGCAAGGGTATATACCAAAGTGTTGGGAATAGTTGCCTTTGCTTGGGGGAGGAAGTGAAAATGTGGCCAGGATGGAGGGAAGCATAGCAGATAAATGATGAATTTTGTTTTCCTCCACATATATATATATTTTACAGTGGGAATGAATTGTTAAATTGCTTAAATAACTTAATTACTTTCTAAATCACTTACTAACTTAATAAAATGGCACATGCACACTGAAAAGGAAATTTGGGGTTTGGGGTTGAACAAAACAGAATTTATAACTATTTTAACACCATTGACACCCAAAACTCTACTCTCTGACAGAGTCCAGAGCTGTCCTAACTCAATGTTTTCCTTCTGCTGTTTTCTTCCATGAGGAATGTGAATCAATGCTCTGGTCAACGAGCAAAGTAACGTCAAAATGTAAGATTCAAAGGAGGAGCTAGAGACAGCACCTCCCAGCTTTTTTTTTTTTTTTTTTTTAAGGAGGCATCCCTGAGGAAGCTGGTAAGGCAAGGCTCTGAGGAGAGAAAGGGAACTTTTTACCTCCTCTGTCCTGGGATTCTAGGAGTGGTCAATGAAGAGCTTGCGGCAGGAGCTGACCCTGGAGCTAAATCCTCAGAACTGGCCTGGGATTAAGCCCCATGTGTCCAGAAGCTCTGCACTGGAGCTCAGCAGGAAACTAACTTAGTGGACTGGAAACCCTAGCCTGGCAAAACTATAATCCCTATCCCCCACAGCCTGAAGGCAAGCTGCTGCCCTCAAAAAACTTAGATCCCAGTATAACACTCAGCCATGATCAGACACACCATAGTTTAAATAAGAGCAGAAATAAATGACTGGTTGTTCGATCAAGTGTGGCTTTTAAGGCCACCACCTACTCAGCCAAGATTTATGTTTTTCTAATTCCAGTTTCCTTCTCCTAGAAACTGCCACAGGGAGGAAGGAGTATAGTTGGGAAGAAATGCTATGAGTGTCAACATACATGAAAATTCTCACAAGATAAATAAATCCATTTGCAACCAACCTTTTAAGGAACATGCCATGGTGGATAAACAGGTGTGATTGTGGAGTTGTCTCAGAGAGGGTGGGATTTGAACTGTGATTTTTGGGGCATGGTGGGAGTGGCCAGGAGTTGTGAAAGAAGAGGGAGGTTGCTCCTATTGTAAGGAAGATGAAACAAAGATACGGGGTTTGAGCGTGTGGCCAGTGAGGAGGATGTGCACATGGAGAGGCATCATTGGGAAGGATGGAGGCTGCTGATAGAAAGTACTTTAGTCGGAACGCCTGGGTGGCTCAGATGGTTAAGCGTCTGCCTTCAGCTCAGGTCATGATCCCAGGGTCCTGGGATGGAGCCCCACATTGGGCTCCTGGCTCAGCGGGGAGCTTGCTTCTTCCTCTCCCTCTCTCTCCCCCTGCTCATGCTCTCTCTCTCTCTCTGTATCTCTGTGTTTCAAATGAATAAATAAAATCTTTTAAAAAAAAGTACTTTAGTCTTCTGTGTCACTTAGGCTGGTCTTCTAGTATTGATGCCTCTTTTTTCCCATATGAAAGTATCATGTATAATATGGCCACCCACTTTAAAAGTATTAAGAAAATTAATGAATTCAATCTGTAACGCACTATGAGATATCAATACCTTTATTTACAAATTTACACATTACTTCATATATTAGGGATATTAGCCCTTTGTCTGTGGTATACGTTGCAAATATTTTCTCCCAGTTTGTCAGGTGGTTTTTGGCTTTTATTTATTTATTTATTTAAGATTTTATTTATTTATTTGACAGAGAGAGACACAGCGGAAGAGGGAACACAAGCAGGGGGCATGGGAGAAGGAGAAGCAGGCTTCTGCCAAGCAGGGAGCCCAATGAGGGGCTTGATCCCAGGACGCTGGGATCATGACCTGAGCCGAAGGCAGACGCTTAACGACTGAGCCACCCAGCGCCCAATATCATTTACTTTAAAGCTCTTTACTCTGGTAGTTTCAGATGCCACCCTTATCATATACTAAATTTTTATATGTATTTGAGTTTATTTCTGGATTTTCTACTCTATTCTACTGGCCCTGTGCCAGTACCATACTGTTTTAATTATAGAGACTTTATGGTATGTTTTAGTATCTGCTAGTCCCCCCTCATAAATATTCTTTTTCAGTGTTTCCTGGCTATTTCTTCATGTTTGTTCTTCCATATAAACATTGGTATCAACTTAACTCCATAAAAGAGCTTGTTGGTATTTTGGGGGGATTGCATTACATGTATAAATTAACTTAGAGAAAATTCACATCTTTATAATGCTTTTTTTTTTAAGATTTTATTTATTTGACAGAGAGAGACACAGCGAGAGAGGGAATACAAGCAGGGGGAGTGGGAGAGGGAGAAGAGGCTTCCCGTGGAGCAGGGAGCCTGATGCGGGGCTCGATCCCAGGACCCTGGGACCATGACCTGAGCCGAAGGCAGACGCTTAATGACTGAGCCACCCAGGGCCCCACATCTTTATAATGTTGAGCTATCTTGTCCAAGAACAGAAGATGTATCTCCATTTGTTCAAATCTACTTTTTAGTCTTTCAGGAGTTTATTAGAATTTTCCTTGTATAGGTTTTAGACATTGACTATTAAATTTATTCCTATATAGTTTTATTGATCCTAGTGTAAATGAAGTTTTTTCTACCATTATATCTTCTAACTTTTCATTGTTTGTGAATATGAAAACTATTGATATTTAATGCTAATTTTATATCCTGCTACCTTCCTGAATTGTTTTATTGTTTGAGTTTGTTTCACCACTGATTCTCTGGGGATTTACTAGTATTATCATATTATTATTATTATCATATTATGTCCAAACAGAGATCATTATACTTCATTTTACTTCTTTTTTACCCATTCTTATACCTCAAATTGATTTCTCTTGTCTGATTGCATTGGCTAATAACTCTAGGACAATGTTGAATAGAAGACAGTGGTCATCCTTGCTTTGTCCCTTATCTTACTTAGTAAGAATGCCTTAAAGACCTATTGATTTTACCTCTGTCAGTGACTCTTTTCTATTTTTCACTTTCCACTCTCAATGATAATGCCCAGATTCAAACCTTATCGTTCTCTTCCTGAACTGTTGCAAGTCACGTATCTAGATTCCCAGGTTCTCATTTCACCCATCTACCTCCCTTTTAATCTACAATGTATGCTGCTACCAGAGGTGGTCATTCTAATAGACAGCTCAGAGTATGAAAATCTTCTCCTCAGAAACCTCCCCACTGCTTCATGTATGAAGTTCTAATTTGAAAGTGTGGCATTCATGATCTGATGTCACATTACATTCTCTTCCACAACTTCTCCCCATTCTTATTTCATGAATCTCTGATCTAGACATCTGTCCTTGTACACACCACACAATAGCTCACCTTCATACTTTAACTTATGTTGTTTTCTGTGAAAAAAACAAGCTTTTAAAATCTTTTCAAATTTTTCAAATCCAGGGCACCTGGGTGGCTCAATCGGTTAAGCATCTGCCTTCGGTTCAGGTCATGATCCCAGTGTCCTAGGATGAAGCCCCACATCAGATTCCCTGCTCAGTAGAGAGTCTGCTTCTCCCTCTGTCCCTCCATGACAGCTCATGCTCTCTCTCTCTGTTTCTCAGAAAAATAAAAATTTTTTTTGAAATCCTACTCATTTTTAAGAACCCAGCTGAAGTGCTATCACCTCCTCAAAACCTTCTTATTCCTCCAAGTCAGAATTGTTTTTTCTTTGCATTCCCATAGCATTACTTGTAACAACATTTAGCATTTACCTTAAATATGTATATAATATATAGAACATATATATAGTATATAATAAAGTGTTGAGTGCTTACTCTATGCTACAGAGGGAGTTAGGCTCTTAGAAAACATATCTCATTTATCCCTCCAAATTCAGTGAGAAAAGGCATCGCTATATCCATGTCATTTGAGGTGCAAAACTATCTGATAAATTAATAGCAACTGTCTCAGTGCCTTCTGTAAAGTAGACTCTTACTAAGTCAATTTTGCTGAAACAAAGAAGTTTTTTTTTGGATGACCTCTCATTGGCCCGGAAGAAGTCTTATTATTAATAAGAGGTCAATTCCTCCTTTCAGGAAACTAAGTCAAGGAAACATGTATTGAACACTTACCATGTGAGCACCTGTAGATTTCATATGATCTTTAACACAAGCTCTCCTTTATTCTTTTCAAATTTTTACTTAATAACACAAGTTTTATTATGTTTTCCCACTTTACAGTTGAGGAAACTGAGGTTTTAAGGAAGTTAAGTAACCTGCTTATGGCCACACAACTAGTAAGTGGTAGAGCCCAAATTAGAATTCATGGCTTTCTGTTTCCAGAGCTAGAGCCTTTAACCATTATACTATCATGCCTTAAAGAGCTAATGATAATGGGAATTGATTTCAAATTTGATATTTAGAGAACCTGACACAGACCACTATTTGTCTCTTTAAGTTCATCCTCCTTTTCTTCTTGGAAACATGACTTCCCAGCTGGAAACTAAATTTTCCAGCATACTTTGCAGTTAGGAATAACTATCTGGGTTGGGGTTTTTTTTTGTTTTTTTTGTTTTTTTTTGCCAGTGGAATGTAAGCTGCAGTGATGTGAGCAATTTCCACCTCACTTTTGTGAAAGAAAATCATTTGCTTTCTATTTTCTCTCTTTCCCTTTCCCAAGGCGGTGGGGGGGGGGGGTCTTTTTGTTATGGCAGCTTAGCCTTTATTACCCTAACTAATACACCATCCATTTCAAATTGATGTTATCCATGCTTTTCTGAAGACAATTTGAGGTTTTTCATCATCAGATTTTCAGAGTAGGGGACAGATATGGACCAAACAGGTACTTATGAATGCATCAGTAACAAACCAGGCATCAGTGAATAAATGACAATACTAATGACACAGCTAAAGTGTTTTTCATCATGCTTTATGGTCCCCAGTTAGAATCTCTTTCCATTGAACGCTTCATTTCTGCAACCGATACACTGTAATTTATACTAGCTTGCATTCCAGCCACAGAATGTTAATATTTTTCTTCAGCTAATATGAAGCAAGCCCTGAGAATTTAATGAAATAACCAGCTGGGTGACACTGAACATATTCTTCTCCATTCTCTGGATACACAAAGTGGGAAGAAAACTGCCCCATCAGGGGAATAAACATAGGAAGACACCTGGCCAGAAGATAATGAGAACCACATCAGCATAGAGAATGGAGAATAGGCTCCAGAGGGCTGTTCAAATACTGAAGTGTCAGAACAGGAAAACTGTCCAAAGGAAAAATCGTGTTTATTCTATATGTGCCACGAGCCAAGGTGAGGCCTGGTTTGAAAGGCTAAAAGGATTTGGGTCAGCCAAGCACACACACACACTCCCGCCAGGTTAAGGATGAGAGAATGAAAGGGTAAGAACAGGGAAGATAAGGTAGGAAAGGAGAAAAGAAGGAGGGGAAAAAGGAAGGAGGAAGGAAGGAAAGAGGATAAATGGAGAAAAACAAAAACAAGCTGCACAAACTGTATAGATGGGTTAGTTCATGTTCCTCCCTCTGAGGTCATAAAACTTTCCTGCGGGCCTCTCTCCGCAGATGTGTGACACACCCAAAGGAAGTCCGTGCAGGGGCCCAATGACACAAGAATCACACCTCATCTCAAGGCCCTTCCAGCTTCTGGCAAGGCTGTTGGTGAACTTTATACTCAGGCAGAGTTTTGTTTCTTAGGCAGGCACTTCCCGTGTACAAGTAGGAAAAAAACCCAGAGGCAACGGAGAAGCATCTTTGCTCCAAACTCTGGCTTCTTTGGGGGTTTTATATTTTCCAATGGTACACTGGCCATGTGACCACTGATACTCACAGGGAGCTAAGGACTCCCATGGAAAATTTGCTTCTTAGTCCATCAGGGACAACAGGAGGTGCACTGGGATCTGCACCGACCTCCCCAGGGGAAGAGCAGGCTGCAGTGGCCTCCAGAAGCACCTCAGTTTCCTAGTAAATTCCAACTTTACAATCTTCTCTCTTTCCTGGAAAACTCAGTCCTTTCACTTTTTGTACACTATGTTGTTGTTGTTGTTCTCTAGAGGACTTCAGTTAGTGGTCCCTCGTGTTGGAATTTTTAGCTATAATAGGTCTTTTTTTAAAAAAAAAACATTCTATTTATTCATTTGAAAGAGAGAGACAGAAAGAGCACAAGCAAGGGGAGAGGCTGAGGGAGAGGGAGAAGCAGACTCCCCACTGAGCCCGAAGCCCAGGGCTTGATCCCAGGACCTGGAGATCGTGACCTGAGCCGACGGCAGGTGCTTAACAGACTGAGCCACCCAGGCGTCCGGACACACTGTTTTCTTGCTCAAGCCTAAATTACTGAAAAATCATTTCCCTATCATTTAGAGCGCTTACAGTTGTTAAGGGAGAGGATTTTGATTATTGACTACAATTCTATTCTTTTTATTTACATAATTTCTCTCCCTGAATATATTTGCTGCCTGTATTTCCTTTTTCTTATTTCTATCCATTTTCCAACTGATTTCTGCTCATGAACCATGAGTGTGTTCTCTCTGGCAGATGATGTTTAAGTGTATATTGCCAATTTTTTGCACATTTAGTATTTCTTTGTAAACCAATTTTCAGATTTCTTTAAAATATACCTTTAGGTAGGCACACATTTAATAAGGTCAAGACTACCTTTTCTGCACTCTATCACGTACTGGGACTGACCTGCGAGTCCTGTGTGTACTACCTTCTCTCTCTTTCTGCACCTTCATAGAGAATATAAAACTCCATTCATAAACATGACTTACAATACATCCTAGGTACAACATTTAAAAGATTGTTCAATTTGTATAACTGTATCTCCAGCAAAGAATCCCAAATAAACAGTCTAAGGAGTCAATGTCACCATTGAAAAGAATTTATTCAACATTCACTGGATGGAAAATGCTCAAAAGATTTGTGCTGTTTTTACAGAGTGAGTTATAAAATGTGTGGTCCATAGAGAGCAGAGAGTTTATATTTATAGCAGAGTGCCTAAGACCCCTGCCCCCACCCAGAAAAATTCAAGTTCATCCAATCACCTTGTCTTAGTTTTATAAACATAAAACCCTGTATAAATAACACCGAAGAAATGCAAAGACATGTTGGCATTAGACCTACTTCAGAATAAACACAAAAGTAACATTTTAATGTGACTTTATTTTCTAACGGGGCAGAAAGGGTCAGTCGTTTTTGCAACATATCTCAGCTGATGCCTTGCAGCAAAAACAGAAAAGTAGAGTTAAATTTCACCAGCTTCATTGGAATCACTTGGAAATCTGAATTATTTGTGTTTAAAACAATAGTTGACTTACCT
Organism: Callorhinus ursinus; assembly: GCF_003265705.2. NCBI lineage: Eukaryota > Metazoa > Chordata > Mammalia > Carnivora > Otariidae > Callorhinus > Callorhinus ursinus. Next base: position 44,429,065 of record NW_027397074.1, on the reverse strand, counting down.
GAAAAAGGAATGTATATGGCATCCTCTATGAAGGTGCCTCTATGAAGTCCTCTAGAGGACTTCAGTTTCCAATAATAGTAACCCTAGCCTTAAGGAGCCGAAGCTAGATAACAGATAGTATTTTTAAATAAATAATGGCCTAAATCCTTAACATCTTTTCTCCTATTTTCTTACTTAGAATGTTTGAAACTCCTTCTCCCTCTAAAATTCTAGTTGTAACCAACTTACTAGAAAGCCCTACCAGAGGAGGCTCTACCAGTCATCAAGACATCTAAAGTCAGAGTAATAGAAATGGTGCAGTTTTGGTGCAGGGAAAGACATATTGATCAAGGGAACGAACAGAGCAGAGGGCCCATCAGTGTCCCACATCCATGAGTCAACCTTGCTACTTGGAAGAGGTGGTCTTGCAGATGACTAAGGAGGTGGATGGGGGGAATCCCAACCTCATACTACAGGCCAAAAAAATATCCCTTGTAGGTTAAAAATTTAAGTGTTCAGAGCAAAACTTGAAGACTCTTAGGAGACAAATGAAGAGACTATCTTTACAAAATTGGGCGGGGATGGATCCCTTAAAGAAGACGCAATGAAAAGTTCAATACATTTGACTACTCCAAAGCTGAGAATTTTTGTTGATAGTAAAAAACCATAGACAAAGTAAAAAGACAAGCCACACAGTTGGACAAGATATTTGCACTTCAAGTGATTGGCAAGAGATTAGCATTCAGTATTTATAATGAACTGCAATAAATCAATAAGAAACTAACAGAAATAAGAAAATAAGCAAATAAAGAAGCATTTTGCTGAAAGGGACATATGCATGGTAAATTCAATTGTGAAAAAGTGTTCAACTTCATCATTAATCAGGGAAACACAAATTAAAACAAAACGTGATTTGTTTTCTATCTGCTAAATTGGCAAAACTGCAGAAGTCTGACAATGCAGTGTTGGTGACAATGTGGTTCAGCAAGAATTCCCATACCCTGCTAGGGGCTTATAAACGGATACAAGCTTTTTGGAATTAAATTGAAAAACTTATAAACCAGAAATTCCACTCTGAATTACATATCCCAGAGAAACTTTTGGACACGTGTACCTGGAAACACATACGAATTCACTGGGAATGGAATCGTTCATAATAGCAAAAATAGAACAGCCTAACATGTTTATGAACAAGAGAATGAATAAACAGGCTGTGATATATTTCTGATAAAGTTGATCATGGAGCAGTGAAAATGAATGAACTATAGTGACTCCAAAGCACAAAAGAATTTCAGGAACATGATAGTGACAAGGTGCCAGGAGATTACATGCAACGAGACACTGTTTTTACAAAACTCAAAAAGGAGAAAACCTCAGTAACGTATCCTGTTTGTTGGAGAACGCACACACAGCACATAACAATCTCCTTTAAAAGCAAGAGAATGACAAACACAACTTTCCGATAGTGGAACAAACAGTAGACGCTGGTTTTTAAGTTGCATGGTGAGGTCAGGGGTGGGGTTTTATGACCGGTTTCCAAGTTTATATATGTCATGTAGATTCTCGTTCATGTGTCACATGTGTCAATATCAGCAGAAGCATCATCATCTTCAATAAAGAAGCTTACAGCTTTCAGAGACATGGTCTCCAGCTTCCCTCCCTTTTTTTTTCTTTTTTAAAGATTTTATTTATTTATTTATTTATTTGGGATGGGCGGGGGAGGCGCAGAGAGAGAGCAACAAGCAGACTCCCCGCTGAACATGGTGCCGGATGCGGGGCTCAATCCCAGCACCCTGAGATCATGACCTGAGCCAAAATCAAGAGCCAGGTGCTCTACTGACGCAGCCACCCGGGCACCTGTTCCCTCCCTTTTTGAGAATTAGGCCACAGACCCTCACAAAAAGCTCACTCTCCTTCCCCGCATTTTCTCAGCAGCTCCACCTTTGGAGCACCCTCTTTCTTCCCTTCCTTTTGCCAGTTTTCTCCTGTCCATTCTTCGCTCCAACCACCCTTTGGACTCTTGGCCTAGCTAGTCCTCATAGGCTCAGGGACACGCATAAACACGCAAGCCAGCCAGACGCAGTTCTCCCAAGACCCTAGCCTCGGACCGGCCTGGGAGAGGACGTTGGACGGCAGGCCCCAGGTGTGGCAGGACCCCGAGAAGCATTAGTAGAGGAGCCAGGTGAACAGTTCTGATGCCTGGGCAAAGGGAATACGAAAGGACTTCTAGACCATTTGGTAGTGTATTTAGTAAACCCTTAGCGCGATTCCAAGAGTGTATACCTTACTTAGCCCAGGCTTAGGCAGATCTGAATAAGTAAGGATAAGATTAATAACAGTTTATGCTCACATAGTGCATTACCTGAACTTGAATTCATGGTGCCAGCGTTCTGTGAATTATTTAAACAGACAGACCGAATTTTTTATTATATGTTCCTAAGCTGAATTTTATACCTGGGTCATGGGAGATTGAATAATTGTTTCCATTTCTTCACTCTTCTCCATAGCCACAGCTTTTGCCATGTGACTTTGCAGTTCTTCCCACTAGAGATGGAGGGGAAATCTCTGTGCCTTGATTCGGGTGCAGGCAGGCCTGTGACTTGGAGATGCTAACGGAGCCATTCTGCCTCTACCACCAGAGGCCTATGCCCATGGCAGCCTGCTCATCCCAGACAGAGGAGAGCAGACCTGGTTGGAACCCGCAGGCTGGAGCCAGACCCAGATGATATCAGCAGAGTTGCCCCAGCCAACCCGCAGATGCACGTGATAGAACAAATGTTTATGGTTGTATGCCACTGAGATTTGAGGGTTTGACAGAGCGTTGTATTGTCACCATCTGGCTGATACACTGGTCTAAGGATTACGTAGCTTTCCAAGGGTTATCAAGTACCAAAGGGACCACTTGGTGGTAATGATGCTTCTCACCACCACCACCACCACCACCATCACCACCATCATCCCTTATCACCATCAGCGTTAGGAAGGCATAATTGCTACCAGCTCTGAAGCACAGTTTCTGACTCTGATTCCTGGCTCTGCTTCTTCATAGCTCTGTACTCCTGGGCAAGTTTCTACTTTAAGTACAAGTTTTCTATGTTACTTACTGTGCCTCCCTCTCAGGTGCTTATTAACATATGAAAGACTCCGAGAAGTTTTATAATAAAGAAAGCTTTAAATTTCTTTAATCTGGTTTTCTCCAAAGTTGTTTAACCGTGAAATCCTTTTATTTGCAGAAAAACATTTAATATCTCACAGGACACACATCGTTTGGGACAGAAAACTGGTTTCCGTGTGTCGTTGAGTGGCCAGGAACGTGGTCAACTGCCATGTGGGGGAGTCTTTGCCTGGTTCTGAAAGATTTCTTTTCTAGCAACAGTAAAAATTTACTGCCCTTTTCTCATTTTTCTGCTTAATAGAATAATGGTCAGCAAAGCCTTACTTTAACTCTCCAGTTCTAAGCATTAAGTCTTTGGGTAACTCCTCAAATACAAGACGGAGCTTAACCCATTTAAAAGCAGAAGCTTAAAGTCAAAATTATACTGCCTACAGAATGACCAATTTTCCCTCATTTTTTCACGTCCATGCACGCTGTTCCAAAAGCCAAAAGTTCATCTCTAAGCCCTTGCCAAAATACCAGATTCATATTTTCTGTTCTCTGCCTGCACATTTTTGCCAGCACCTGAAACTCAGCATGCCTGGAGGTCAGCCAACCATCAAGTGTAACTGTTCTTCCTGGTGTCCTCAGTGTAATAATAGTGCGGCTCTCTCTGGGCCCTGGGCTAGAAAGCCCCGGGTTCTGGGTCCTTTCTTTGCTTACTTTTCCTAAGACCAAGCGGTTACTGGGTCTTATAGATTTGACCCCGTCTGCTCCTTCACATCAGTCACTTCTTTTTTACTTCTGACACTCAGGGTGAGGGGAAGCAAACTTTGTATATAAAGGGCCAGACAGTAGATATTTTAGGTTTTGCAGGGTCAAGACGGTCTTGTTGCAACCCTGCATCTCTGCCGTCATAGCTTGAAAACAGCCATGGACAATATCTAAATGAATGGACACGGCTGTGTGCGGGTAACCGTTCATTTACAAAAACGTTCCGCCTGAGTAAGGTGGAGAGCTGTAGTTTGCTGGGTTCTGCTCTAGGCCAGCCTTCTGTAGCTTCACAGTTAAAACTTGGATTTGTTTAGGGATTTTTTTTTTTTTAAGATTTTGTTTATTTATTTGACAGGGAGAGAGACAGCGAGAGAGGGAACACAAGCAAGGAGAGTGGGAGAGGGAGAAGCAGGCTTCCCGTGGAGCAGGGAGCCCGAAGCGGGGCTCGATCCCAGGACCCTGGGATCATGACCTGAGCCAAAGCAGATGCTTAACTGACTGAGCCCCCCAGGCATCCCTGTTTAGGGATTTAGGGGCTGGTTTTTGCATGCGTACGAGTGTGCTTCGCAAACTCCCAGCCATTCCCCACTCCAAATATTATCTTAGTTGGCCAAGGAAGAAATTGCTTTTGGAGGGACTAAGAAACTTCTACAAGTCCATCAGGTAAGAAATGGCAGGCAGAACCAGGATTCAAACCCAAGTTTTCTGCCAGAAATCTAATGTTCTGCTCATGGAAATGATCTAAACCATCGTCTGCCTCCATCTGCAACATTTGTCCTTGTAGGGTGCCTGGGTGGCTCAGTTGGTTAAGCGACTGCCTTCGGCTCAGGTCATGATCCTGGAGTCCCGGGATCGAGTCCCGCATCGGGCTCCCTGCTCAGCAGGGAGTCTGCTTCTCCCTCTGACCCTCTTCCCTCTCATGCTCTCTATCTCTCATTCTCTCTCTTTCAAATAAATAAATAAAAGCTTTAAAAAAAAAATTTGTCCTTGTAAATGACCACACCATTTTTCTAAGTTACAGCCTGCCTCTTCTCAAAGCCTTCCTGTCTCTCTCTTTCTCAGCTGGGTACAGGCTCCTTATCTAGTCCTCGGGACCTTCCACAGCAGACGCACAACTGCCTTTTCAACAATCTCTACATGGTAGTCCTGTGGACATCATACTCGTCACCCAAGACCTACTTCCTACACCAAGTTTCCTGCGAAGAACTGTCTGGTCTACCCAACTCTTAGGGATTGGATTCTCTGGGAAGCAATCTCTGAGCCAAGCTAAGCAGGCAGGATGTTTGTTAAGGAGTGTCCTTGCGGTTAACACCTGTGGAAGGGAGGGGATGAAGCAGGAGTCACCGTGAAGGCTCAGTGACAGGTCAAGCAACACATGGGGAGCTCTGGAGCCAGAATTGTCCTCAAGAGCTATCCCAAGTTGAACCAAGATGGCCAAGTTTTTATCTCCATATCAATCAGTGAGTGGATGTGGGCTTCTCAGGGAGGGGCAAGACTTTGGACAAGGTGACTGTCTGTAGATGGGATAATCTCTGAGAGCTGAAGGTTGTATGTCGTCAGTACTCCCAACAGCTGAGGCAATGAACACTTCATTGAAAGCCGATCATCAGCATCCACCATATCACACATATATTGAATTTCTTTGGAACTCTTTGATTCAACATTTCTTACACAATTTAGTATAATTTACTCTGTACTACAGTTTCGTCTACACTTGCGTTTCCATAGTTCCATACTTCTATGATTCCCTTCTTTGGGAATTAAAGGAGACCGTGTGGAAAGAGTATGGACTTCAGAGTCAGGTATCCCTGGCTTGAATCTCAGCTTTGCTTCTTCATAGCTGTGCGACCCTGGGCAAACTCCCGAACCTGACAGGGCTCCTATTTCCTGATGCAGAAAATCATAGCACCATAGTATCACAGAGTCTCCATGAGAACAGCATGAAATGGCAAATGCAAAATGCCTGGCTCGTGGGAATGCTGGACAAATATTAGTTTCCTCCCTTTTGAGGGAAGAGACTGATTCTGGTGCCTACCAAAGTAATTATCAATTATCATAGTGCCATAAACATGTAAATCACTGGATACGTCTTTGTTAAATTAAGCTTCTTTAAATTCATTCCCACTACTGATATGAATTCCACATATGTAGATGGCCTGCCCATGTTGGATCTAACCTAGAGACTTTGGGAAAAAAATTAAGTGGAACAGAGTGAGAGGTGGGGGGTAGGGAGAGGGAAGATAGAGGATCTTTTATTGTTTCTTTGTATGGGTTTGAGTGTCTGTGTGAGCATGAGGCCACTGGGGCCACTGGGTAAACACCTCATGAGTGTCTCTTGTTGGAAATCCATCATTTAAAAACTGTCCGTCTTAAGAACCAGAGGGCAGCAACAAAATCACAAAAAATTAACCAGGGCCTTTGTTCTCATGGTTGGCAGTGCTTAATGACACTTCTGGCCCTCTCTTTGAAGCTACAATCTCTTTTGCAGCAAACAGCAGTAAATGTCAACTCTGAAAGCCACCCAGTTTGACAACAAATGATTTAAGCACTAGGGGTGACAAGAAGACCATATTTTATGGAGCCATTGAGCTGGATTTGAGGACTTACTTTCTGGCATTTTATATCAGATGGGCAGAAATGCCTGCAGTAGCAGATGGGAAGTGTCAGCCTGGGAGTGTGTGTGTGTGTGTGTGTGTGTGTGTGTGCGTGTGCGTGTGTGTGTAAAATCAGCTTGTAGCAAGGGATAGAAACTAAAGCTGACTTTCCATATTTTTTTTAAAAAGAATTTTGGACATTCTTATGGTCCATATTCATCTAAATATAAAATTCCAGAGAGTGATACTATCTTAGTCCCAATTAGAAGCTGATCATGCATCTTGGATGTTCTCACTTATAACTTTCCAAGAAAGCCTTGAGATTGGGAGATTGGAAGCGACTTCTTGATTTATCTGAATATTCATCATTTCAATGGAATATTATAAATGGAATTTTGCAAAAAAAAAAATGAAGCTTACTAATACAGAATGTCTCTTAACTATTGTTGCCTTGAACACAGAGACACAGCATATATTTGTGAAAGCTGCAGCCTGCACAAAGGTGCCTCTCTAGGTAGATGAGTGAGGACCAAAACGCATGTTTAGAAATCAAGCTCTGGCTGCATCCATCACAAGGGGACACCTTTTTCTGAAGGCTCAGATGCTTTCACTGAAGGCAAGTGATCTTCACTAACTTGGTTTCTCTTCATTGTGCATAAAAGTTAAAAAAGACTCTGAGAAAAGTAAGACACCCTATTGGGAAGGGGAAAGGCAGGTGGGTGGGTGTGAGTATGAAAGAGTAACATGAAGGGTCCTTGCAGTGTTGGAACTGTTCTGTTCTTGACTGTGGTGGTGCATACACAAGTATGCACATATGATAACATTGCATGCAACTTACACACACACATACACACACAAATGAGTGCAAGTAAAACAGGAAATCTGAATAATATCCATGTCAATAATCTGGTTGAGATATTGTCCTGTAGTTTTTGCAGGATGTTACCTTGGGGACAACTGGGTACAGGGCACATGGGATCTCTAAAATTCTTACAACTGATGTCAATCTACAATTCTCTCCGAATAAAGAAGTTTAATTAAAAAAGTAGATGCTCCAGGGTCCCCTTAAAAAAAAGAAAAAGAAAAAAATGTCTGCCTTCAGCTCAGGTCATGATCTCGGGCTCCTAGGAATGAGCCCCACAGTGGGCTGGCTCCCTGCTCAGTGAGAAATCTGCTTCTCCCTCTCCCTCTGCCCCTCCCCTACCCCCGCTTGTGCACATGCGCACTGTCTCTCAAATAAATAAATAAGATCTTTAAAAAAATAAAAATTAAAAAAATTTTTTTAAAAAAGTAGTTGCTCCAGACTTCACAACACCCTTTTACAGGGTGGTCCTCTTCCTATTTATGATAGAGCTTTAACTTTCTCAGCTAGTGGGAAAAGATGAATGGCTTACCCTGTTTTATTAATAATAACATGACTTGGCCAGGACAGGAGGGAAATTATTCTTGATCACTGTCTGTGTGCATTACAATGACCTTATCTTGAAGATTTTTTCCATTGACATTTAAGAGAGAATATAAATATGGGTGTGCGTGTTTTAAGCAAGCCCCAAGAGACAGGAGCTTGAGATTACAAATCTTCAGAAGTGTTTTAATAGTCTGTCAAACTCAGTTGACAATGTTTTATCAATTATGGAAACTATTTCCATAATGATAAAATTAATGGTTTAGAAGGAGATGGAGAATTTCTTTGACATCTAAGCACAAAAGTCATCCCAAGGGTTTTGCATATAAATCAAACCCAGTGCTCCCTCTCTTAATGAAGAGAACCCATTTCAAGAGCAGACTTCAGTTCAGAAACATCATTAGTGGGGAAGGAAATAATAAAGAAGGTACAGGGAAATGTTCCAGGATGTCAGATAAAAGGCGGTCCAGATTAAGAAAATATTAAATACTAACTAAAATGAAGTCCGAAGTTACAGAAAACCCACACCACCCTGGTGGTGGTTGGGACTATGGTTTTCATGCTCTTTATATCTTCAATTTGCATAAAGGACTCCAGGGGGCAGAGAGAGACTCCACCCAAAAGGAGAGTATGTATTATCTTGTCTCCTTTTCACCATGCTTCCATAAATCCACACTCAGCTTTTTTTGTTTTATTTTGTTTTGTTTTGTTTGAGAAAAAAATTATGACCACATCAACCATCAGCACATCTGAGATAGTACTAAGGAACCAGTTTTTAAATGTTTTTAGTGTACCACGATACTTCCCTCTTTTCACTTTTCATTCTGCCTCCTTGTCTTCCATCCTTATTGTCTGTTTCAGATTTATTTAATAATGCTCCAACATGCTGGAGGAAAATTAAGGATGAGCCCCTTTATCTCTTAAATAACTTTGAAGTCAAATAAACAAGTACACATTAAATAAGTATGACATAAAATAACATTTTTTATTTTCCCAAGCTATTTCACAGAGGGGTAATATCCCTCACATAGAAGGCACTGAGTGCCCTTGTGCGTCTGTAGTAAAATTGATGGTTTCATTTATTATTGTTAATGCTAGCAATGAACTTGACCGGTGGGTTTGTCCAGATCAACCAAACCCAGAGCCTTTCATTACAAAACCTCAAGAGGCAGAAGCTGATGCCAAGAAGAGGCAGATGGCAGATGAGTTGTTTTTTTCCTTTACCTGCCATGTTAAAATCACAGAAAACTTAAATTTTAAATTTTTAAAAAAGATTTTATTTATTTATTTGAGAGAGGGAGAAGAAAAAAGAGAGAGAGAGCGAGCGCACGAGCAGGGGGAAGAGGCAGAGGCAGACTCCCTGCTGAGTAGGGAGCTCGATGTGGATCTCTATCCCAGGATCCTGAGATCATGACCTGAACCAAAGGCAGACACTTAGCCGACTGAGCCACCCAGGTGCCCCGTAAGTTTAAATCTTTGAATATATTGGGTTTTTTTTAAAAAACTTTATTTATTTATCTTGACAGAGAGAGACAGCGAGAGAGGGAATACAAGCAGGGGGAGTGGGAGAGGGAGAAGCAGGCTTCCCGCTGAGCAGGGAGCCCGATGCGGGGCTCGATCCCAGGACCCTGGGACCATGGACCTGAGCTGAAGGCAGATGCTTAGCAACTGAACCACCCAGGCGCCCCTGAATATATTGTTTTCTTATTATTTGAAAACGGTAGGTTTCAACAGGTTGGTTAGGGATCATCTAGGGATCCACTGATCATGGTCAGGAAGTTAGTTCCACAAGGATATTTTGTGAATAAACAATTCTTTTGGAGACTTTGGCCAAGAATCATTATGTTTGTTTTCTTCTTTTCTAGCAAATGGGGCATTCTGAATTTAAAGCCTTTGAGGACAAGGATCAATTTATCTTTGATTGATTGATTGATTGACTGATTTTAAGTAAGCTCCCAACGTGGGGCTTGAACTCACAATCCCGAGATCAAGACCTGAGCTGCGATCAAGAGTTTGATGCTTAACTGAATGGGCCACCTGGGGGGCTCTATCTTTGTATCTTTTATAAGAACGAATCCCAATGTCTAACCTGGACCTCCTGAATTTCCACCCGTGTGACCATTTTTCTCTCTCACTCGTTCTCTTTCTCCTGTTCCACTTATTCACCAGACCCTTCAGAGGAGTCCCGTGGCTCCTCATATCTCAGGATAATGGCTAAGGTCCCCAGTGTCACTTTCCAGGTCCTGCATGATGTGCTCCTACCTACTTCTGCAGCCACACTGGCCTCTTGCCTTTCTTGACCACTTTAAGCCCCTCATGACCATGGAAGGACCTCATCATGTCTTCATGGGAGTCTTCCCTGAGCCTTGACCAGCTCATCCCCCATGAACAGCACTCAGAGCACACACCTCTCCTAGCGGCTCCCACCAAATAGTGATTTCCATCTATTTGTGAGCTTTTAAAAATTAATTCCTGGCTTCTTCAATTAGACCATAACTTTCTTGGTGGCAGCAATTGTTTCTTTTTTCTTGCTTTGCCATTAAATCTCCAGCACCTAGCATTGTGCCAAGCACATCGTGAGTATCCAATAAATGTTGAATAGATTCATGAAGGCATGATGCAAAAATATTTTATTGATGGCCAAGTTTGGGCATGGGTGGGAGTCAGAAGGAAGGGAGTATAGGAGAAGCAGAGAGAGACAGGGACTATACCATATATTTAAATATTTTACAAAAGCCAAGAAAGATCATGTAATTATATCCTAAACACAAGAGAATGGTACAATGTGAATCAAACTCACGTAAATATGAGGGTTGATTTTTGCAGGTCATTCATTCAAAAAAATGTTCTTGAGCACCAGCCAAGAACTATACTCAGTGCTGGGGTGACAGGAATGGATAAAACACTTTAAGTTCCTGCTCTCAGAGAGCTTGAGTTCTACATTTGCAAATAAATATTTAATATATAAGCCGGTGCTAGGACAATGTAGAAAAATTAAGTAGGATGAGAAGACAGTATAAAAGGTGCTAATAGAATGGTCAGAAAGGGCCTTTTTAATGGGGCAGAGACTTGAATGAGGCCAACGAGGAGATTTGTGGATCCTAGAGCAACAGCTTTCTGGTCTGAAAGAAGTGCAGGTTCAAAGGCCCTGAGGCAGCAGTGTGCTTGGTAAAGGAACAGTTAGGAATGCAAATGCCTTCTTCAGATGTAGGGTCTTTTGGTTTTGTTTGTTTTTTTTTTAAGATTATTTATTTATTTGAGAGAGAGCACGCTAAAGAGAGAGAGAGTGCGTGTGAGAGTGTGCAAGCATGAGTAGGGGGGAGCAGCAGAGGGAGAGGGAGAAGCAGACTCCCTACCGAGCAGGGAGCCCGATGCAGGGCTCAATCCCAGGACCCTGGGATCATGACCCGAGCCAAAGGTAGACGCTTAACCTGCTGAGCTACCCAGGCGCCCTCAAGTGTATGTATGGTTTTTAAATCTTACTGCTCTCTCATGGGTGCTCACCTTCTGCCTTCTCTGGGTAAGTTCTCTTGGGCCTGGTGGGGGAAGGCTCTACTCCTTTAAGCCCTGAGGAATCTCAGTTAGCCTATGTAAAAAGTACCCAGCAGCCAGGAGTTTTGAGCAGTGTTACACCTGATTCTGTCTTAACCCTGACTTTCTTGGCCACCGACTTTTCTCTTTTGACTGTTCTCACCTCACCCTTTATGCCTGACTGCCAACAGTGTCCTTGCTATCTCTTGACTGTGACACTCAACCTAGGGCTGCCAGGTTGACTTGACCTGGGATCATGTTCTCCATGGTGGTCACCCCTTCTCAGAGCTGCTCTCTCAGACTTCACCAGGTTCCTGGAGTGGAGCCTGCATGGGTGAGCCATCAGCAAACCTTGCCAAGGTGTTGTCTGATAGATTTTCAGTGTTAACCCTCCAGAGGAAACTTCAATGTCAAAAATGCCAAGTAATTTCCCAAAGCACGCTTCATAAAAGGACATAGAAGATGCTGGAATGCAGGAGAGGTGGCTGTTTCGGCTTAGTATGTCCCTGATACAGTCTCTACGTTATCAGAACATTGAACTCGACTAGCAACGTCACTGGTGGTTTTGTTTCTCCTGGGGGAGGAAGTTTATACCATCGATGGCTCCCTGGGTCTGTTCTGGATGATACACCCATAGAAAGGGATGTGGAAGACAAACAGTGCAACCCTTCCCTCAGAAACACATCTTAATGCTCAGTGACGGTTCTGGAATCTCATTGGCTGCTTTCTGTCATTCCTCTGAAATGGGACAAATGTTTGCATTTCTCTTAGGAAGGCATTGTTAATCTCAAGATAGATAAAATAGCATGCAGTTTCATGGCAGTTTGGTTTTTAACAAATGCAACTAAAAATTTCTAAGGGGTGGCAGAGACGATTGTAACAATGGTGTATACTGAGAAAGTAACGATATTGCCCTAACACGCTGTGAAAGTAAACTCAAATACTGTAACAAGGAGAAATAATATCGCCCTCTTCAAAGCTTGGATAAGGACAGAAGGAATTCTTTTAAACTTTTAAAGGTTATTACAAGATCCAGTTTATAAGCATCAGCTATGAAATTACAGGTGAGAAGTTGGATTCCAGATACACAGAGGGTGCAAGAGTGCGTTCAAGAAGAACAGCAGAGTTCTCATGATCTTCCTGCTAGCAATAACATATATTCCATGGTTAGTGATGATTAGCTATCAAGTTATTGATAGACAGTGCCCCTTTAACATTTCTTCCCAACCTAATAGTTTGTGGTTTGAATAATAGTTTTTGTTACGGGACTTAACTAACATATCAAACCCATATTTATTAAGCAACTGATACATCATACTTATCTCTATTCCTTTGTTAGTATTTCTGTTTTGTCCCATTGAAAGTAAAGTGTTTGGAGATTAAGGGCCTTTACTTGACTCTTTATTTGCTGCTTCACTCAAGATAATGATGAATATCAATGACCGCACGTACCTTTTCTGATGAACACACACAAACGCAGGTGGAGTGTGTATGCTGGTAATTTAAATAATCAAAGTTCCACACTTATGCATTCAGATTATACTTACCTTCGCTTATAAAAGGAACGAAATGTGCATAAAACATATAGATGGGTTGAACTTCGTGGTGGGCATTCCTTCCTTTCTGGCTGCTCTTTTCTATAGGTGTTCCAATTTCCTTTGGAGAAATTAGGGAATCCCCAAGGCCAGTGTCCCAGGAGATGCGTGGTGTAAGAATCCCTTTGGCTTAAATTTGCCAGAAAACAAAAATATTTTTTGCTTTTAGCCAAGAATCCTAACTGATGTACCCTTTATGAAGAACAAGGAAAATAAGTAAATAAATAGTGGTCAGAATTTCATCTGTTAATCTGACAAAAAACTAAAAATTAATTTTGGTGAGTATTCCTAGATGATCCAATAGGAAAGGAACTTTGCATGCATGTACATTCTCCTTAGGCACCAAATTATCTTCCTCTCAACCGTGACATCTCTATAAATAGCAGATAGGAAAATACCATATCTTACTATCAAAGAACATGGTGAAGTAAATGGGTTAATAGTTAATGCTTCAACTTAAATGTCTTTGGATGAAAAGTGCTTCGTTAGAACAGCAGATTATTATTACTGACAGCTCACTGGGGTATGAAGAGGAGAGAAATCAATAGTCACTAACTTCCTTGGTCAGTAGTGTTTTCTAAATCCCTACGCAGTCGGACCTGAGTTATTTCATTTTTTAAAACAGAGAGTGATGAGGAAAAAGAAAATAGAGTAAAGTAGGATGTTTCTAACATCAAAAAAGAATTACCTCCTATTTATTCTCCTCCATTGTCCCCTCATTAAAACGTGGCACCCGGGCAGATCCAGGGTGGCAGGGAAATTCTGCTCCCTCCCACCCCACATACTTCAATTTTGCCACAAGAGCACCTTCTCCATGGGCCACTGAGATAATGAGCCATTTCCTCCTCGTATTCTTTGTCCAGAATCCATAGAATGTTCGATGTAAAAGGTACTTTAGAGATCATTTGGTTGAACCCTGTCATCTCTTGGAGGAGAGAACAGAAGTTAGTCTAAAAAACACAGGTAATTTGGGTGTGGGAGAGCAGACAGGTCTTTCATTTCTAGATATGCCTTCAATCCTTTCACCAAAGTCCTTGAATTTCTCCCACAGAAATCATCTTAAGGCATGGTGCTGTGGTGCTGTGGTTAGTGCCTTGCCCAGTAAAATCATGTATTTGTTTAATACTGTTGGCAACACTGTCCAATAGAACTTTCTGCCATGATGGAAATAGTCCCTACTGGCACTGCTGATGGGACTAACGGGCGCTTGACTAGTGTGGCCTGTGTGACTGAGAAACTGAATTATCTTTCACTTTTTATGGTGCAAGCACACAGAGTTCTCCCATATCTTCCTCCCAGCTTCCCTGGGAAGTTGACAGCTTACATAACCCCATTGCATTTGTCACAGTGAAGAAATCAACCTTGGTACAATACTGTGAACTAACCTACAGGCTTTATTCAGATTTCACCAGCTTTTCTACTACTGCCTTTTTTTTCTGTTCTGGGATCCAATCCTGGATCCCACATGGTATTTACTCCTTATGTCTTCAAAGACCTGCATATTTAGTTTGATTTAATTTAGATTTAAAGGGCCACGTGTGGCTAGTGGCCCCTGTGAGGAACAGGATGGCCATGGAGTGTGCAAAACACGTTCGCCTCCATTACCTTCTCTAATTCTGACACTACCCAACGAGAAGCCATTATCACTCTCGAGTTATGGCAGAGGAAATTGAGGCCCGGAGAACCTGTGACTTACTCTCATCCCATCACTAGTGAGTAGCAAAGTGGTTGAAAGCTCCCAGGGTTTTCTGACCCCCGGCAGCACGCATTCTCCACTCCACCACAGCTGCCTCCCCGCAGCGACACGGGTGACTTAACGCTCACAGGAGACTCTGATGTAACATTTACGACTAAGATATGTGGGAAAATCTATATGTCTTAGGACATCTTTTAAAAAGCAAACAGCTCTTTGGAGTGGAAAAGGTCTCCGTATTCTGGAAGAATGGCTCCTCCACCCCTTGACCTCCAGATAGATGTTGGATCCCAGACCCCAGTCTTGGGACCTCTTCTGTATTTACACTCTCTCCCTAAGTGATCTCATCCTGTTCCGTGGCTTTAAATAACATTTATAAACTGATGGGCCCCAAATTTATATCTCCAGGCCAAACCTTGCCCTGAAACTCCACCTGCTTCCCTCCCGTAGTCATGTGAATGGCTAATGGCAACTCTAACGGATAATTCTTGACACTGCACCCTCCCTGAGGCCCGCCCCCAGTCCAGGCTCCCCCAAGCCTTCCCATCTCTGGAAATGGCACCACTACTATTCATTTTCAGTAACTCAAGCTGAAAACCTAGACATTGTTTTTTGTTCCTGTCTCTCTTATTCTCATTTGTACCATGCCAACCATCTGCAAGGGTTGTTTCTTTAGTATGTACCCATTATCCTCCTTCAAGGCCCCATCCTCTCTCGCTGAGGCTGCTGCCATAGGTCCCTGCTAATCAGTCTCCACCAAATCTTTTACCTTTCCTCTTTCAAATCATTGCATAGGCTCCCATTGTCCTTCAAATAAAATCCAGCCATCTTGTGATGGCCTTAAAGGCCCTGGGTGATCTCCTATCTATCTCTTGACTTCATTCTCTCTGTTCTCCATCCATGACATTCCAGCCCAACCAGACTCCTGTTGAACTGAAAACTCAAGCCCACCCAACAACAACTCGACTACCTCAGAGTCTGGCAGCCACTGTTCCCTCTGTCTGGAAGCCCCACCTCCAGATCTCTGCCCGGCTGCTTCCTGTTATTGGCTTCCCCGCCACCTCCTGCTAGGGACCTTTCCTGACCACCCACTCACTCTCTACCACCGGGCTCCGAGTATTTTCTCAGTAGTGGTTATCCATTCTAAAATGATCTTCTTGTTCTTCTTGTTCCCTTGATTATCTACAACTAGAATGTCAGCTCCATAGGACGAGAGACCTTAGGTCTCTCGGGCACCATCTCTCGAGTGCCTGTAAATGTTTGGTACATGGTAGAAGCTCAGTAAATACTGTTGAGGGAAGGAGTGAGAAAATAATCGGAGCACGATGGTAGAGAATGGGCGGGAGGTCAGGAAATGTCTTTGCCTTGCCTTGCCTATCTAAAAAATAGCCAGAACTGTCCACAAGACTGAGTAATCACAAGGGGGCTTGCTATTTGGAGGCATAAATGCCTACTTGATGAGTGGAAAATGTCTCTGCAACAGTCCACCCATGAACACCCATAAAACTACAAACCTGTCTCCAAGGGGGCTTGTGTAAAGACCCATGTAAGGCGTGTGGGTGGCTCAGTCGGTTAAGCGTCTGCCTTCGGCTCAGGTTATGATCCCGGGGTCCTGGGATCGAGCCCTGCTCAGTGGGGGGTCTGCTTCTCCTTCTCCCTCTGCACCCTGCTTGTGCTCTCTCTCTCACACTCCCTCTCTCAAATAAATAAATAAAAATCTTTATATAAAAAAATAAAGTCCCATGTAGTAATTGCATCCAGCTCTTCATCCAGGATCTTGGGGGAAGTGCTAGATGTGGCATCTCCATCAGAGCAGGATGAGGCTTATCTTGGTCCAGAGACCCCTGAATTAAAATGACGTTATCTGCCTTCTCCCACACCCTACACACAAGAGTGCCACAGGGACTGACGACCACAAAACATACTCCCTTTTGGAGAAGAGAAGACTGTGAGATACATAGCAGTCTCTGGTCAGTAACAGGGTCCAGAGTTCAACATGACCTTTGGTTCTATCTCTGGAAGTTTCTTCCTTTTTCATTGTTTTCCTTGGCCAAATACGAAATGAGTGTTGGGGAACACGCTCTCCTAGAGAGATGTGTGCCTTTCTCAGCCCATTTCTTGCTTGCAAAATATTAAGTCTCAAACAGTCTCTTTCAAACCAACAACAATTATCTTTTCTTTCTGCTTCCAGTCAATTCCATGAGCCAGCAATGATATCCATCATTTCGTTGTTGTTGTTGTTAAGTTGTTTCAGAGAAACAATTTAATCTTTATTTCCTTGCTTTCTTGCCTCCACTGCGCTCCATGTCTCAGCCTCACGATGCTGTCCACTTTGGTGGTATAGTCATTCCTTTTGTAGGACTTTACCCTGAGTCTTTTTGTCCAACAGAGAGGTTTTCTTGAGCACCACACCATGAGTCTGATTCTTTTCCCTGTATTGCTTTGGGTCGAATGCTTTCTTAGTATCATTAGGAATCATAAAGTGGTCCCTTGACTAAATTTATCAGGTCTCAAATTTCTGCAATGTATCTCTTTTCTTTTCTTCTTGTAAAACAGTCAGTTCTTTCTTGAGCTCATCTCTCTTTTTTTTAAGACTTTATTTATTTATTTGTCAGAGAGAGAGAGAGAGAGAGAGCACAAGCAGGGGGAATGGCAGGCAGAGGGAGAAGCAGACTCCTCGCTGAGCACGGTGTCCAGTGCGGGACTAGATCCCAGGACTCTGGGATCATGACCCGAGCCCAAGGCAGATGCTTAACCCTGACTGAGCCACCCAGGCATCCTTGAGCTCATCTCTTTCCTCTGACACTTTGCCACACTGAGTCTATAGCAGCCTCTTCCATGTAGCTTTAAAGGTTTCCAATCCCGTGATCTCCTACATTATTGCAGGCGATAGACTTGCACAACATGAAGTACTATTTTCCCCAAATTGGACGCTAGTTTCCTCACCATCCACTGCCTAATTACCAAGGCAGGGCTGTAGATTTCAATTCGGAGTACTTCTGTTATTGCAGTACCTCTGGACTAGGTGATTGCCCAGATCCCTTTAAACTGTAACGTTCTATGATTCTAAGATGATGCAATTTGGTTTCTCCCACAATAAAATCCCGTTGCCGGAACACTATTGTTAAGCATGTGCATTACGCCCATAAAGAAATCAGTATACGCAGTAAATGTTGATGTATATTTTCCTTCTGCACTTGCTTAAAAAGAGCAGAGGGAGAATAAAGAGGCAGTAGTGTGATCTGAGTTGTAAGTCTTCCATATTTTTGGTGGGATGGTACCATGTCGATCCAGGAAGGGGAGAGCAAGGGACAGGGAACAATGGAAAAGGCAGTCGAGTATGATAAGGGAGAGAGGAACAAGTGCTAAAGAATGTAATTGAGAGGAATAATTCCTGTAGTCAAAGAGGGTGTGGCAGGCAGAGGCAGGAAGGACTCCACCTTTTTGAGTCCCCGGAGGCTGCTCAGGCAAGGAGTTTATGGCAAGCTTCAGCAAGTGACTCAAGAAAGAAGCAGGGTTCGAAGTTAAAGCTCAGAGTCTTAGAGAGCACTGGTAGTGTCAGGCTTCAGTGACTTTCTTTAGGGGTATTTGAAATTCTATTAATCCTGGGCTTTGTAAGAGCCATAGTCAAATTAAGGGGTGGGACTATGGTTGTAGCAGGAACTGGTGGTTTGGGGAGAACAGCAGGGCCCCAGGGCTATTTGACTTTGGGCAAGTGACTTGACCCCTCCAAGTGTCACTTTCTTCATCTGTAAAATGGGGATAATATAAATATTTAGATTGTGGTAAGGAATAAATAAGATAATGCATGTAAACATCATATAGTTAGTGTGAGCAATTGCTGGGGCTGGTGGTAATGATGAGGCTGGTGATAATGATGCCTCGTCTGGGCATTACAAGCACCTGGGAGCTTTTAACAATCCATGCCTAGGAGGCACCTCAGCCATTAATCAGGATTGCTGGGGGAGGGATGCAGATATGAGTACTCTGATATCTCCCCTGTGGATTCCAGTGTGCAAAGTCGAGAAGCCCTGGTTAAGAGTAACACTTCTGGAGAACAGGGATAACTTTTTAAAATCATTGCACGTTAACTGGGCAAATTTTCAGAGATTTGACAAAGAATGGTCCTCAGGAGTTGTAGATGTGGATCCATCCATTCATAGAGTTGTTCAACAAATTTTTCACTCAGTCCTTTTATTTACTTCCCTCTGGTTGAACAAGACAGAGAAGCTGTTCTTGGGGAGATAATAGTCAAGTGCAGAGCTAAGCAATAAAACCCATCCCAAACTTGATCGGCAGTGGCTTCCACAAAGGGTGGGTCACAAAGGGATCGCAGCTATTTTTGTCGTGGCTAATTTCTTTTAAAAAAAGAAGCACTGAAATCAATACATCCAAGATTTGTTCAACTTGGATGGCGGGGATGTGGGTATTTTTTGCATTCTTTTTTGCACATGTCTCTCTGTTTGGAATATTTCATCAAAGGAGAAAACGCTCCGTGTGCTAAGTGCCATGACGGGGGTTAAGAAGAGGAGGCAGTGGGAACAAAGAAGAGGAGGGCCCCCCAGAGTGGCTGTGGGAGGGAAGGGGACAGTCAAGGAAAGCTTTCAAGAAACGATTGACACTTATAAAATAGGAAGGTGTCACAGAGGATTTGCATTTTAGAAAGAACAATGGTAGAAAGCAGAGGTATGGAGACAGAGGTACCATCAGAAGACCATTTGCCCCTGACGTGAAATGTGTAAGGCCTAGACTAAGGACGGGGAGGAGGAGCAGAGACCAGAGACATTCTGCAGTGAGCTGGTAAATTCAGATACAGATACAATTGGATGTGCAAGGTAAGCAAGAGGGAATCTGGAATGCCTCTTGAGTTCCTGCCGTGGGCTTTTGGGCAGACACAGTTCATGGCATCAACTAGGGCTTTCATGGTCAGCAACGGATTAGAAGCAAGGGCAAGGTCATTTGGAGAATGGTGCTTGTGGTACACGGAAGCATCCACATCAATAGAATACATGGGCTCAGGAGAGAGGTCCAAGCCTGAGATGTTGTTGTAGAACCACAGGGTATGGCTCATCTCTTGAGGAGAGAGAATAGCTTCAGAAAATAGGGTGAGTCATACAGAGCCCTTGAACACACCTGGTTTACAATCATGAGGACTGGGATGAGAAGAAAATTCTTCCAAAGAGGGCTAAGAAGAAGCAGAGGTAAAACCAGGAAAGAGTTCTCCCCACGCCCAGAGGAAGGTATGAATATCAAGTAGAAAATAATCCAAAAGATAAAAAACCATGTCAACAGGATACCCATGAAAGGTACCACTAAATATAGCAATTTATTTGCAGGCCAATGATGATAAGAAAAACCGTTTCAAGACACCAGGCTGTAGAGGGTGAACTTGTAGCATGGAAAGTACTCATTAAACGTTTGTTGGATTGCACTGCCCTGGGTTACTGCCATCATGGAATAAGCCTTGAGCCTTAAGGCAAGGGTAGGAGATGTTGGAGAAGGAATGAGGTCTTTTATTGGCCTTCTCAGTCTGGCCGGGGAACAGTGGTTCTGCTGATGAATCTAGAGAGAAGACTCCCTTTTCCTAGCCTGGTTGAATTTGCTTTTGCCAACATTCTGCAGCTCTGATCCATTATCAGGAAGTGTCACCCCTTTGCCATATATAGAAATGGCAAGCACAGGGAAAATGCACTGTGGGGGTGGATGACTCGGGGTGTTTGGCAATGCGATAAATGAGCATTTTACCTTTCGTGGTGATAGACTGAGGGCCCTCAAGGCAAAGAGTGTTGTCTGGTTCTTCTCATTGCTCCCCCTCCTACTATACTTTTGTATAGCTCCAAGCATGCCTTCGTAGTACCCACAACAAACCATTAATTAAAGCTAGCTTTAATAGTCCAGATTTGAATAGTCCAAAGTTGCTACATGGAGCTGGGTGTGTGTGAGAGAGCGTCACAAACTATTATAGCCATTGCCTCTCTCATTCACCCATCTCACTTGGTAGCAGAGACTGAAGCCCGGATTAGGGAAGAAATCCTAACAGCTCTGTCCTTGGTTGCATCTCCAGAACGTACCGCCTTATGCCTAGCACCAGTAGACATTCAGAAAGTATCTGCTGACTGACTGTTGGGAGGAATTTGGATGGAATCTTCCAGCACTCTGAATTTCCTTAATACATTCTTTGATTTAAGCCATGTGAGTTGTGTCAGCTATGGTTCGACCAGAGACACAGAACCAATTTATATATTAAAAGATTCATCACAAGGAATTGGCTTATACTATTGTGGGAGCTGGCTAAGCAAGTCCGAAATTTGTAGGGCAGGCAATCAGGAAGAGAGGGTCACAGGCAGAGAGCTTGCTGGGCACGGCCGAAGCTGTTGTCCACAGGTGGAATTTCTTCTCTGTCTCTGTCTCTCTGGGAAGTCTCAGCCAGGCGCTTATGAGCTTCCAGCTGATGGAGTCAGGCCCACCCAGACTATCCAGTAAAATCTCCTTATTTATAGTCAACTCATTAATGACTTTAATGACATCTGCCACCCGCCCTCCCTCCCCCCAGAGCGGCACAGCTTGATTAGGGTCTAAAATACCTGCAGGCTTTAGCTTAGCCAAATTGACATCAAAAATACCAACACGTGGTATTTTTGAGAATAATGTGTGGGAGACCTTGTGGATGAATGAAGAAAACAGGTTCGCATGCGTGTGAGTAGAGAGAGAGAGACACAAAACTGGTTCTGGAAGTTGTGGGACCTCCTTGCTCTCCCTCTGGAATCTGGAGACTCACAAAAGTGTGTTGGGGAACGTCACACTGAGGATGAGCCCAGTCCAATGTTCTAGGTAAATGATGGGCCACCAGAGCGAGCAGCCCACTGGCTTCATTCGCAGCCAAAGGCGCCCCGCTGGACAGTGCTGCAGTCTTCCTGCAGGGCTGCCCGCGCCGGGTGAATTTCTCCATAGTGGCGCCAGAGGGCGCCCGAGCTGAGGGAAACGCCGCGGGACTCCAGGAGGAGCCAAGCAGGTGGTAGGACGGGGACGAGCCCTTCCCAGGGACGCTTGCCACCCTTGTGTGCACGAGCAGACGGGAGCAAAGAGCTAGCAGATTCGCTTTCCTTCATAAGGAGTGGGACGGGGCGTTTGCTGGAGAAGGAGAGGGCGGCCCCAGGACAAGCGAGGAGAGACGGGGCTATCTCTTGCCTCACTTGTCAAACAGTGGGCCCCTACCTCCTACTTCTGAAACCCATAGGCAGCTTGTCTCTCCCAGCTTGTGCTGGGAGTGTAGGAAGGTCCGCTGTCCTGGGAGGAAGGCACCTGGCGTCCGCTCCTACTCCCGAGATCGTCCATGGGTGCGCACAGACCCGGCCAGGACGCCCTGCATCCCAGCTGCTGCAGTTTGCAGGCAGATAGACCTGCACCCATCTCCCACTCAGACGCCCCTCTCATCAGCAGCCCCACGCCCTAAAAATCAGGGCAGATTAATATTATTTCTAATCTTGGGATTAAAAAACGGTTGTTGCCCCTGACTAATATCATCCATCTCTCCTTTTCTCTTCCCTCCTTAAAAATGCAGTCTTAATGAAATGCTTTTAAAGGCAATATAGATTTTGAGGGAAAGAAAAATCACTAGAGGACTTCCACCAAGGTTTAATGCAATGACCTTATTAAAAATAATAATGGGCATGGCTTTTTGCAATTCTCAAAGGTGGGTGGTTACCAAGGACAAATAGAGTAGATCAGACAGTTAGAAATTATAAAGAATGGGAGCTGCACTCGTAATTTGCACTCAAAGCACTCATAATTCGCACAACAGGGACATTGAAACACTCAGACTGAGCAATAAACACATTTCTCGCTCAAATATAACAGAGGTCAGGGAGGGAAGCCGTGTTCTTCTTTTCTTGTCTGACGTAGGCACCTCATGGCCTCAGCTTATGTGTGGTTTTGGAAAACTCTGGCAGGAATGAGTGTCTGGGAGACTTCTCAGTTGTCAAGAAGTTCCTACTTTTCCTAAAGAAACTCAACCTAGGTTCGTTAAGCCATGTCACAGAGCAAAGAGAATTCAATATTTTTTTTTAAGACTGCAACTAATCCTGAAACTTAAATGTGGGGGAAAGAATCTCACATATGAAAGGCCTGTGAAATTTTTAGAGGAAATGTGCAAAAATGTTGTTTAAATATCCTCAGCTGAAGAAAAATTGAGATTCACCCACCCTTCCCCTCCCCGCCCCAAATCCATGATTTTTAGCCATCTATTCCCAGGCCTGACCTCATGGACTTCAATTGAATGAAATAACATCTTTTTTGGAAAGTATTTCTGTATCGGTGAAAGTAAGAAGATTCTTTGAAAGATGTTGCTAATGTATGTTTGAGTAAGGCAAACCCTTTTATTTATGCTTTTTTTCATTGAAATCATAGGCTCACATTAAGAATTTTCTCGCCCTTTATAAGCATCAGCAGAGTGCCATAACTTCCTTTATTTGCAATCAATATATCCCATGGTTAACAAAGAACTTTTTAAAGAAAAAGTGTGCCCTAATGAATTCAGTGCTTCTTTATATGCATTTTTATATGCACTAAATATATAAGCATAGTGTGTACCTGGTAAAGTTGGCTTCTGCTGACGGAGTAACCCAGGTAAATCAACATAGAGTCCATAGCACATTATAGGGTACATTTTATTGGGTTTTACCTTCAGGTAAAAACTTCTATTAAGAATGTACAAGTGCTTGCATACCTAACCTGCCTTGTTTTACACAGTGCTGTATACATAATCTCTTTAAAAAATTTTTTAATCAAAGCATGCTATATTGAATACATTTAATTGGAATCCAGTGGTTAAAAAATATAAAAATTTACAGCTGTAGCAAAGTTTTGATTAGTGCTTTCCATTAGCGAGTGTTGTTGAGTAAACCCTCTAACAGTCTATTTGCATTCAGACAAGAACTGACTTAGCAAGACAGGTGATGCTTTCAACTGTACAAATATATTATTTCCCATAAATATTCCTAATGAAAGAGGTGGTCTGTTTCAGAGGAAGTTACTGCAATGAAGACTTTTAAATGACCAAAAAAAAAAAAAAAATTGTTCCCAACCTTGATAAGTACGGGCGGGGAGGCTCGAAGGTTGAGTTATTAGGTGTGGAAAGGCAGAGTCTCAAAAATTTCTCCCACGTACATTTTAAAGTAAACTGCCCTACAGCGTGGCAGAAAGCGTCTTTCATTGCCATTCTCTTGCGTCAGAATCGAACCCTCTCTTCCTCCATCCAAAAAAGCGAACTCGGATACAAAGAAAGGGTGTTTTACTCTAATGAAACGTTTCAGGAAGATGAGAATTTACGCTGGAATTTCTTCACTTGACTATGCTAAAAATGTTTTAAAATAAATACAAAAAAGAAAGAAAAGAGAAAAATATTAAGACTTTTAGACAAAATTAAAAAATAAAAAATTTTCAATTCTCAGGAGTTTGATTAATTTTTATCCAATGCGTAGCTATCAATTTGGACTTTATTAATGAGAAAAGTAAAACTGAGATTCAGGTTTGAAAGGGAATTTTTTGTTCCCCTTTTCCCATTTATGATTCTCCAAGTCAAGAAGGGCTCTGTTTCTCTTCAGTTGTATGTTTAAATCTGGAATCAAGATGGGAGCACATTAAACCACTGGCTATTTCTTAAGTAACAAGTCAGTGTTCTGTGTTTCATAGATGACAGACCTCTGACTTCACACAATGAAGCAAGGAAAAGCCCCATGTACCAGAGCCAGAGGTCTGAATCCAGACTTTTCTAGCACATAGTTTCAGCCTATTCTTAGAGTTAAGTGAAGCGAATGTCTTCATTTGTATTACTATTGTTATATTTGGGCAAATTCCTAGCTACTGTAATGCTTTGTGTCTGGCGTATGTGTGTGTGCGAGTGTGTGTGTGTGTGTGTGTGTGTGTGTGTGTGTGTGTGTGTGATGGGAATGGGGGGCACAAGAAGACAGAGCAGCAGGGGGGGAAAGGAGAGGAAGAATCAGGGATGCAGAGAGCCTTTGCTTTGGGACATTACATGTCTTCCTTTTCCACTCGTATTCACGCTGAATTCAAAGAAGAATAATATTATTTAGAGAAACAAGTTTCCCCTTCTTTCTTTCTTTCTCAAAATCGGTCAGTTATAGGAGACTATCTATTCTGTTTCACTACAGTTCAAATGTGATGTTTCTATCTGCTGTTATTCTTTGTGCGTGATACACACACAGCTCTTTCCTTTTGAACATCGTCACTGTTGGCTGACAATGAAATCGGGAATCACATCTTATTCTTTGTTGCATCCCAATGTTCTTTCTTTGCAAAGCTGGTACCTCTCTATAATGAATGTAATTTAATGACAGCAGCAAACAATACTAATCACAATGCTGTGCATGAAAAGGATGTTATACCATAAGAATACTTTGCGGGAAAATGGTATTTCGTGTTGGAGTTGTTTGATTTGATTATGGTGAAGAGAAAATGTTAATGTATTCAAATCAAATAGTAAGCAGTCAAAAGCAAAATATGTATAAGGATCTCAATTTTCAGATGAAATGTCCTGAATTTGATCACTACTCATTTAACATTCTGGCAGTTTAAATTTTATTAATTAAATCCCAAATTATGTAACTTGTTAATCTTGTAGGTTAATCCAGGAAAAAATTGAGTGCAAAGCCTGAATAGAATGCAGTCGTATTACTTTTTCGTATAAAGAACACTTCTCAGTGTTAGTTCCAAGTGGGTTTAACTGAATGACTATGGATAGCTTCCATTTGTAAGAAATAGTCTTATTTGCATATAAGGAAGGCACTATTATGTGCATTATTATAATATAATATAATGTAATATAATATAATATAATATAATATAATATAAAAAAAACCTTTAGTTAAGCACCTCTGCTGTGTCTGGCCCTGCGCAACGTGGGCTGACACAAGGAATAAGAAGGATGCAGTTGGTCCCCTAGAAGTCACAGTCCAGTGGCTTGTTTAGAAAAATCAACCAGGTCTTCATGTAATCCCGTTTACTTGTTGCTTTAATAAGTCTTTCTTAATAAGTAACTCTCAAAAGATAACTTCCCCTCAGCGACAAAAGACTTGTTACAAGTTCTGAACTTGTGGGGTTTGAATTAATAAAACCTTTCTAAAACCTTTCCAAAAATTGTTTAGGTTGAGAATTCTAAAACAGCCTGCATATGTGCTCTATTCACTCTTTCATGCCAGCTTTATGTCTTGAACGTGTCTTTATCACTTTTACCAATTGTTTTGCACTGTCTTCCCCTTTGCAAGTATCTCTGAGGACAGACAGTTTTATAGCTGGCCCAGGATCTTCAGCATTGAACGACAGCATGAGCTAACACAGTTTAAAATCGTGCTAACAATTCATGTTTTAGGGGAAAATATTTTAATTGAAAATACCATTTTAAAACAAAGTAATAGATATTCTGTATTAAAATAAAGTCATACCATAAAGAAAAGTCTAAAGAAGAAAATAAAAATCCACTCTAATTCTGCCTAACACTCAGGAACAAGAAGTTACCATTTTGGCATATATACTATTTTAACATGTTTGTTCAGATATTTTTTTATGATTATATATGCATATTTTATTTTACTTTTAAAGATTTTATTTATTTATTTGAGAGAGAGAGAGCATGAGCAGGGGGAACGGCAGAGGGAAAGGAAGAAGCAGACCAGCCCCCTCCCCCCCACTCCAAGCAGGGAGCCCGATGCGAGGCTCGATCCCAGGACATTGGGATCATGACCTGAGCCGAAGGCAGGTGCTCAACCCACTGACACCCAGTCGCCCCTGTTTTATTTTATTTTTAAGATTTTATTTATTTATTTGAGAGAGAGAGAGAGAGAGAGGAAGCACAAGTTGGGGGGGGAGGAGCAGAAGGAAGGGAGAGAGAGAGAAGCAGACTCCCTGCTGAGCAAGGAGCCCAATGTGGGGTTCCATCCCAGGACCTTGGGATCATGACCTGAGCTGAAGGCAGATGCTTAACTGAATGAGCCACCCAGGTGCCCTTAATATGCACCTTTTAAAAACCAAAATATGCATTTATACTATATAATCTAACCTACTTTTTCACTTAACAATATATCATGAAGCATCTTCTGATATGGATAAATACAGAAGCCATCACTATTCTAAATGCCCTTTAGAGCATTACACCATATTAACAAAATTAATTCAATTCACTTTCTGTCATTAACCATTTATGTTATTTTCAGGGTTTGTTAGATGGTTGGTTGGTTGGTGTGAAATACAATTTAAAAACAGCAACTTTATGTTTTGTCTCTCCTCAGAAAGAACCAGTTTTTAAAACTCCGTGCAGACAATCAAGAGGCCATTTGTGGTCACATCATTATTCTGCTTTTCTAGATTGTTCCAAGGATCTTCTCCCTAGGATGTATACCTGTAAAGTGAATTTGGTTTCTTTAACTAATGTTTGGAGTGTCAGGAAGAGAAATTATGGAACACATAGGTTCTGCTTGCATTCCCTATGAGTCTGGGAATAAGATGTTTTGCCTGTATAGAAAGCAATAGCATTCAGCATGCTTCTGCCAAATCGGAAAATACTGTCAATTTAAGATTTCGTCAAAACCTTATATTTGCTATGAAAAAAATCTATTTCTAAAATCAATTACCTTGTTACATAGGCAGCAAGGACCAAGTTTAAGAAAAGTTAAGGAAAAACCTACTCTCTATTGAGAAATGGTACCTACTTAATACAATGGACTTTTTAAAAGGATGAATGTTTTTTAGATGTCCAAATCACAAAATTATTGCTTAAGAAATCAGGAAAGCAAAAAGAAAAGTAAATGACTAGACATTTCACTAACTGCCTTTTTTCTTTATTTCATCCCACAGGACCTTGAAGGAATAACAGAACTGCTTTCCTCAGCTCTACCCTTTCTGCTCATTTCTTGTCATCTAAGTTGTGATTTTTTGGTGGTGGTCTCCAGTTTTATTCACATATGGCTTCTAGATCAAGAGCCTGACATTATCTAGAAATCTATAAAGTAAAAAGCATCCAAGACCCACTCACTGGGGATTGTGCGCTAAGGACGATACAAAAAAAGATGGGGGCTGAGTGGGAACCTCTAATCAGAGCTCTGTATTCGTTGTATATGGAAGGTTCTCGAATGAACAGGAGTGCTTCTGAGTGTCCCCGAGTGAACATAGATTCAACTGCTGCTGTAGAATTTTCTTATTTCTTTGTCATCTCCATTTATAGACTGAATTAAAACCCTCGGTCCTAAATGAAAATCTGGCCTTCTGGCAGGGCAGGGGACGGGGGTGTGGGGGAAGAGGCAGGATTCTCTGCCTTGCTGCTTTCTATCTCCATCATCTCCTGCCAGAAGACCGCTTGGTATGTAAAGCCACATTTGGCTTACTGTCGTGAACATTATGACTACCGCCCAGGGTTGCCTGAGTAACATCTTCCTCCATCATATTTTGATAGATCCCCACTGTTTTTCTAACACCAATGAGGAAGGGTGAGCCTCTTAGGGGAAGTTACTGTTTCTTTCCTGAGATGCTCAGTAAGGACGATTAATGTGGGCCAGGGTGGGGCTAGGACCCGGCTGAAACCTTGGCGAGAGCCAGTGGGTGGACCCCACCTAAAAGCTGACAGAACACGAGGTCTTGGTCCAAGACGTTCCACAGATGTAACCCATTGCCTTCCAGTTCCAGCTGATCTGGCTTAGGGGATGAACTGGCATCTTTCCCTTAGGAATTTCCATTCCTGAAATTTCACTCAAGAGATATGCTGCTTGTGATAACAGTGTGTCAAAGAAGACAGCCTTTTACACCCAGTCCTTGGGTGACCTCAGCTTCAGGAGACATACCTACCCAGCCATCTTTGTAGAGAAGAGGTTCCTGGAAGGGCGAGATCCCTTTCTTGTCTGTGGCGACCACTCCGTGGTCGCCACAGAGCTCGGTGACTGGGGTGGGGAGCCTGGCCACATGGCTTCAGGGGTGGGGGGGCCGTGGGGAGGAGCTAATGCTGGGGGCCAAGGCTGTTGTTGCACTTATTTATTATTTCACTGAACTGCTGAGTGACAAGGGCTCTTTGCGTTCTAGCAGGCTGGCATCCGTGGAACATATTTTTAACATGAATCGCTAAAGAAATAACAAAAATATGAAATGGCTAATTAAAGAGCCATTTCACAAAGGTCCTGCCTGATGACAAGTTTTTTTGATCAGTCTAACCGTTTGCTAATTTCCAAATGGAATGAAATCAGAGTCCATGAATCCAGGACTCAAAGCTGAGGCTGGGGATGAATGGGAGCAGGGAGAGGAGCAATAAGGCGGAACTCTTGATTAGACCTTACTGCATTCATAATGTTTGAGTGAGTTCATTGTATTTTGGAAAGTTCTGGGTGGCACCTCAGTTTTTGGTGGGAGGTGTGGACCCATAGTCACATAGCGAGTGATTCTAACCTATTCTGGTATTTCTAAGACTAAAATATTCCCTGCTTCATGTAAAACTCAACGCCCTTAGCAGATTTGTTTCTCCTCTTTCATATTAACCACGCAGAAAAACTCTAGTGACTCTTTCCTGCAGTGCAGTGAAATGTTACATTGTTCTCTAGGAGATTTTAAAAGCCTTCAAAGCAGGTAATCATATTCTGAGGTCCCATGAGTGATGGCCACCTAAATCTCTATTAATTTTTGTGTGAGTATACCCTTTGGAGTTTATAGCAAAGATGAAAAATGGACAAATAGTGTTTTCTCCATTGTTCGGCAGGCTAATACTTAAACAGCTCCTTACTTAGAGGTTGGTTTCCTTACGTAGGGAAGGCAACACCCTGGGAACTTCCATAGCTTCCACAAAAGATCTTTTAAGCATTAGGAAGGAATATTATGAATTGCCGTATTGTCTGCCCTTGACCTACATAAAGGGAGAAGATCAGTCCCGGCCCTGGAATGGAAGTATGGAAGCATGACACAGAAGGACTTAGGTTTCTCTTTTATCTCCATACTTACAGACCAACACAATGACATCTTAAGTCATCTTAGGATTCTATTTCCCTTGGCATCATGTACCACTGTAGGACCTCTGTGTTTTGGTAAGTGCACTGCGTAAAAAGATTATCCCCAAATTTAGCAGCTTAAACCAACCATTTTATTCACAATTTTGTGGGTCAGGCATGCAGGAAGGGATCAACTGGGCAGTTCATCTCTGATCCACATGAAGTCAGCTGGGGCTGCTGGGGCTGGAGATGCTTTCCAAGGTGACTTCATTCATGTATCCGGTACCTTCCTGCTTCTTAGCATCTCCCCTCCTCTCCCTCCTCTCCCTCTCCTTCCTCCCCCTCCTCCTTTTCTCTCTGTCTCTCTCCCCACCAATGTGACATCTCTTCCCCTAAGGCCTCTCCATGTGGCTTGGCCCTTCCCCAGCGTGGTGGCCTCAGGGTAGGCACACTTCGTACATGGAGGCTGGCTTCCAAGAGGCGAGAAGTGAAAGCAGCCAGGCCAGGGAAGGCCTGTGCCTCCAATGAGCTCACGGCTACCTCCACAGAATTCGACTGGTGGCGCACCCACACTTAAGGGCTGAAGACACAGAGTCCTGCTCTTCGTGGGAGATGGCCAAGGTCACACTGCAGAAGGGTATGTGGGATACTATTTTTGTTTCTAGAAACTATCGTCTGTCACGGTAAGAAACAAAAGCCGACAGCCCTGCTTAAGAAAGTTTTGTTGTAAAGACGTCACCTATGAAGTTTTCATTTTCTACTCTGATATCCAGAGCTACAGTTCTGTGTTAAATTTTACTTCCTTGGAATCTGTGTCCGTTGGGAATCTCCATTCAGGTCACCTCCTCTGTGAAGCCCACCGGGCAACCTTCCATGCCTTAGCACTGGGCTCACCTCTGTTATATCACCTGCCAGCCTGCCTGTCCATTCTCACTGATGAGCTGTGAATTGAGGCACAAGTTGTGTCTTATTTCTCACCATAATTTCTAACTGAATCTTAGCTCACTTGAGTTCTATTGATTGACTTAATAAGTGAATCCATGTCACGCTGATTCCAGGAGCTTGGCCCGTTAGGTTCATTCATGTTGGTTCAGGTGAGAGAGTATAGATTGGAAATGAAATGATGGTCTGCCTAATGGGAGTGTTTTATTCTGTTGGAGCGGCATGGGGGACCTGTGTTTTCAGATGCAGAGGTGGGGATGCTGAAGCTAGAAGAGTAGGGACCACCAGCTCTAGCTTCTTTCTCCATCATCCTAATACTACAGTGGCTCCTGGTGACAGCCTATTCAGGAAAATGGCTGCAGTCAGGATGGACCCAAGTGGGTTCCTTCTATTATTCAGACCACTGGCATGTTTGGCTCCCCCAAACCTTTTTTGAGTTGATCTAGACTAAACATTTTCTGCTTCTGAAACCTCTAGGGGATTTAAATGTAATGATATAGATGTGTGTGTGTGTGTGTGTGTGTGTGTGTATCTATCTATCTATTGAGAGAGAGCATGAAACAGAGACAGAAAGAGAAGCTGCGTAAAATATGACTTTGATAATATTAATAATAAACATTACAGCACTGTTGCAGGAAAATTAATAGAACTACTCTAACACTTCTTAAATCTAGGTCATATTATGGAACATTTTATTTATAAAAATTTTTCCAAATACATTTTACCAATGAGAGAAAAACCTAAGGATAATGCCAGGAAGACTTTCCTACTTGGAATTGGGGGTGAACCAAATCCACATCTTTTCAACTGATAATACCACTGACAAGAGAGAAGTAGATGAGAGGTGAATCGCAGCTAACTGGCCTATTTATTTCCAGAAAATAGGATTGATTGATTGATTGATTGATTGATTTTAAGATTTTATTTATTTATTTGACAGAGAGAGACACAGTGAGAGAGGGAACACAAGCAGGGGGAGTGGGAGAGGGAGAAGCAGGCTTCCCGCTGAGCAGGGAGCCCGATGTGGGGCTCGATCCCAGGACCCTGGGATCATGACCTGAGCCGAAGGCAGACGCTTAAAGACTGAGCCACCCAGGCACCCCCCCCCCCCAGAAGATAGGATTTAAACATTCTCTTCAACAGTTCTTACCAATCAAAGGATTAGAGCCACTCTGGCTGCCAAGTACAACCTCTCAGGAGGAAATGACCTGGAAGAGAAATAATTTTCTCCACCTCAAAATTGGAATAGGGAAAATATGGAAACAAATATTTTTGGTCTTATATTTAGTAATTTTAAAATTCCATCCTCAGCTTTCCAGTGCCTTTTTCCCCCACTTTAGACTGAATGATATTTTTTTAAAAAATTTTTATTTATTTGAGAGAGAGAGATAGAGAGAGAGAGAGCTTGAGCAGGGGGAGGGGCGGAGGGAGTAGAGGACTCCCTGCTGAGCAGAACTCGATCCCAGGACCCTGAGATCATGACCCCAGCCAAAGGCAGATGCTTAACTGACTGAGCCACCCAGGCGCCCCTAGACTGAATGATATTTTTTGCTCTGAGAATTTTAATGTAATTTTTTGGTGTCTAATCACATTTCTTTATCACCTTTGAGACTTGCCCACTATTTAGAATGAATCATTTATTTGCTAGATTAAGAAAAATGTAGACAAAGTTTGTGCTTGCTGGTTGGGAAACAAATTGGAATGCCCAGATGCCAAGGGTGCATTGGCAATCCGCTCTGAGCCGGGTGCCCAGCAGCTGGCACCTGTGGTCACTAGTGGATCTAATCCAATAGGAGACTCAGGAAGCTCCTTTCAACGTCAGCTTATCTGAAGGCTTATCTGGCAAAGACTGTTAACTTCAGGGCCACCCACTGGGTGTGAATCAGTAAATGTCAGATTTGGGAGAAAGCAGCCCCACCTAATCAAAGGGATGGTGGCACGGTTAGGGTTGAATGCAAACCAGGGAGCCCAGTTTAACTGCCTAAAGGAGCCCATCTATGTGGGAAGGCTGGCTCTCCCAAGGTGATGTAGGTACAGTCATCAAGGAAAGGGCCCGAGCTGTGCTGTGCGCTCTCAACCATGTGTGCTTTACAGGGAGCTTGCCTGTTACATGTTCATCACCTGACACTTTGACAAATTGTCTGAAGAAGTTATATGACAAAAGTGAAGGCCATAGGCTGTGCATAGTTAGACAAAATATTCTTGCACGTGGGCCTCAGAATCCTTAGGTAGGATTTTCATTTTGAGCTGGGGCCAATTGTGTGTGTGTGTGTGTGTGTGTGAGAGAGAGAGAGAGAGAGAGAAAAATATGTATATCTCCAACATTATAGAAATTAATGGCATATATCGAAAAACATTTCTGAGCTCTGTCTCAGTGCCATGCTGATGCTAAGCTGTAAGGGACGACAGAAATGAGTGAGGTACAACACCAGTCCCACAGACACCATGATCCGGTGGGAGAGCGACCAACACGTGGAAACAGTGATATGAAGCACACTGTGAAACGTGTTACAATAGGATATGATAAAGCACTATGAAACTAGAGTAGATGGGTAGATGCATTTTAGTTGGCAATATCTTGGAAAGGCTTTCTGGAAGAATGGGCAGTGGGCCCAGGCTTGGAGGATGAGTGAGTTTAGCAGGCTTCCTTGGGGCAGAGGGGTCAGTGGAAGGATTCCTGGCAGAGGGGACTATATGAACAGTCTTCCGGGGAGAAGGTGCAGGCCTTGTGTGGGTAGCAGCATCACTGGGATGGTGTGGGGGCTGAGGGTGAGGGTGGGGAAGAGGAGATGGAGGATGCAGAGAGATGGAAGGAAAGGTAGTTCAGAGTGACACTGTGCAACCATCTCTGCAGGCCCCAGGTTACTAACTCTGGCCTCTGCCGGGCACATGATGAAGTCGTTGAAGGTATAGAAGCTGGGGCAGGCATGCGTGAGTGTATGCGCATGCGTGTGCTTGAGGGGAGGACGGGCAGGGAGGGAGGACACGGGGGAGTTCCGTGCTTTGAAAAGGAGCTGGGTTGGCAGTGTGGACGGTGCAAGGAATGAATGGAAACAGGGGAGACCGGTGAGCAGGATATTGTAGTAACTCAGCTCAGAGATAATGAGTTTCTATGAAAAAGAAGTGGGCATGGTAAAGAGGAAGCAGATTCAAGTTTTATTATGAAGGCAAAATTGCCAGGGCATGCTAATTAGAGCTGGGGGTGAAGGCACAGAAAAAAGGTACAGAGGCTCCCCGGCCCCAAGCGGGCCTGAGATGGAGAATGAGAAGGAACAAGTGTGCATATTGATGCAGCCCTTTATTAATACACGTGGCAAATTGTTATTGAGGGGCGCAGGCACTGAGCTGGGGACTGGGATACGATCATTGATGAAGACAGATACATGCGGCTCAAATGGCACTGGGAACTGGGGTCAGAAAATCGTGAGACTTGATTGGGTTCTACATTATGCAGACTTGGGAGTTGTCCTTCTGGAAGGGATTGGTGAATCTAGGTGGCTGAATGCCTCATCTGGAGGAAGTTCATTTGTGGGAAGAAGATCTCATAAAATTATCAGATCCCCCAGTCCTCAAAGCTTCCTTTAGCCTAAGAGTTCTTTTGCTGAGAAAAAGAACTCTAAGAAAGAAAGAATAATTGTTTCAGGGCTTCTCCCCAGTCAGGAGAAACACAAGAGTAAGCACCTGCATTATATAAATTGCTATATATTATATACACACACACACACACACATATATAGTATTTTACAAAAAATATATAAATAAATAATATATTTATTTTTATTTACATATATAAAATTGCCTTGAATTCAAGATCACCTGTTCTTTGCCTTTTCCTATGATTTTAATGCTATAGGATATTTAATCTTTCTTAAGTGAAGTCCCCTAGATTCAGTGACTCTTGAACCTAGTTAAAGTAATCAGAGACAATTAAAGAATCACTTTTCAAGGAGTGTGGAGGGTGCTTGGGCTCTGAGCTTGCCAGGGTCCACACCTTGGGAGGCTCTCCTTACATATCAGCCGCTGTAGCCATGGCTGGATTGTTTGCCCAGTTCTTGGAGATTGGCCTGATTGGGTTCACTAATGATTGGATTTTTCTTGGTATTTGCTTACATAACACTATCAGGACACATGTCTTAAATATTTTATCAGGTTTAAAGGGTAGTTTCCATAACATGGCATTGTATGGCCTGCAGAACAGACTTAGGGAGGCAGAGGGTCTTGGCCTGCACTAAGTGACGTAACTGTAATACACATTCTGATATTAAAAATTTGATTAAGTTGATAACAAGACTGTAGGTATTAAGGCATTGGCTTTCCCTGTATCCGTAAAGACAGCTATTAAAGCCTAGTGCACTTTACTTAAGTGCATCTCCCTTAGCTAGTATAATCGACTCCTGAACATAAAAATCACACGGTCCTGACCTGTGTCTATGCAGCTCCCTGGTTCTGGAGAACCAGGCATGGGCTAATTGCATGATTTGGCTGTTTGCATACCAAAATGGAGTTCAAATGCTTCTTAGGATAAGTGAACACTTGGAAGCCGAGTGGAAATTTATCCATTAACTGAAAAGCTGAATGCACTATAGGAGGAAGAAGAGCTGCTCGATTTGATTATTAAGTGTTTTGTAATCTGAAACTCTTAAGTTAACAAGAGTAAAATGAAATGACCCAGGAGGAGAATGTTTTTTTAAATCTTGAAAGGAGAGAAGCAACACCACCAGAGAAATTGCCAGGATCCTTTTAGGTCTTCTCTAGACTGCTAGCTGATTTAAAAACAGTGTCTGCTTTGAAAACATTTTCATATAAATGAAAATTTCAATGTTTCCGACCAACTATAATTATCCTAGGACACGGTATTTCTACCTGACTCTTTAAACAATGGGATCCTCAAGTTTTGCCTTTGACTAACTAGCTCTGAGTCTCATGATCCTAGTTGGAAATACCGGCCATGGGTATGTTTTAGATTTTTCTATGGAAACTCCTTGGCTCTCTTGACCTAAACTGTCTTCTTGATGGGTCAGTCTGTTCTTAAATTAAATCAGTAATTTTTTACACTTGAGTGGGTGTCAGGGTCACCAGAGGGCTTAGGACACAGATCGCTTGGCCTTCCCCACCCCAGAGTGTCTAGTTTAAAAAGTCTAAGATGGGGCGCCTGGGTGGCTCAGATGGTTAAGCGTCTGCCTTCGGCTCAGGTCATGATCCCGGGGTCCTGGGATCGAGTCCCGCATCGGGCTCCCTGCTCTGTGGTGAGCCTGCTTCTCCCTCTGCTTCTCTCTCTCTCTCTCTCTCTCTCTGACTCTCATGAATAAATAAATAAAAAACATTAAAAAAAATAAAAAAATAAAATAAAATAAAAAGTCTAAGCTGGGGCCTGAGATGTTTGCATTTCTTACAGGTTTCCAGGTGCTGCTGCTGGTCCCAAGATCACACTTTTGAGAAGCACTGAATCTGGCAATTGCTAAGCTCCCGTAACAGTGGCAGAAAATCCAATCAGCTTTAATGGAAGCGCTTCTCTCATGATAATGGATCAACTCAAAATAATAAAACCTCTTCTAATGTTCTATTCTTTAGAAAACTGATTTCTACTAGAAAGGAGACTTTTCACAAGTGCATTTATGTAGGGTAGTGGTAGAGTATTTGCAACAACATAGGGAAGCCTTGAGGACATTATGGGAAGTGAGATGAGTGAGAGGGAAGAAGACAAATGTTGTATGATATGACTTCTGTGTGGAATCCAAACAAGCCAAGCTCCTAAAAACAGAGTAGAATGGTGGTTCCCAGCGGTTGGGTGGTGGGGGCATAGGAAAGACGTTGTTTAAGGGTACAAGCATGCGATTAGTGGATCTCTTAAGTCCTGGAGATCTAATGCACAGTATAGTGAATATAGACAATGATCTTGACTGTAATCCTTAAACTTGCTAAGAGACCAGATCTTAAAAGAAATGATAATTATGTGACCCGACAGGGGTGCTACCATGGCAATCATAATACGTAAATGTGTCAAATCCACATTAAATTTAGATGATGTTATAAGTCAAATATATCTCAATTAAAAATAAACAGAAGAAAAAATGGTATGGTGATATAACCTTAAATGTTGACTTCTGTTTCCAAGAAAAGGGCTAATTGACTGTTGAAATTTCTTTTTTTTCCCAAAGATTTATTTATTTATTTTAGAGAGAGAGACAGGGAGGGGCAGAGGGAGAGAATG
This sequence comes from Callorhinus ursinus, assembly GCF_003265705.2. Taxonomy (NCBI): domain Eukaryota; kingdom Metazoa; phylum Chordata; class Mammalia; order Carnivora; family Otariidae; genus Callorhinus; species Callorhinus ursinus. The sequence continues at coordinate 44,392,272 of NW_027397074.1, read as the reverse complement.
AGTCTTACGCAGACTCTGCACTGTGTGCAGAATCCAATGCAGGGCTCGATCTCATGACCCTGAGACCAGGATCTGAGCCAAAACCAGGAGTCAAGACGCTTAGCCAACTGCGCCACTCAGGCACCTCTGACTGTTGAAATTTCTATTTGTGAGTTTTATTTATCAGCAGAATGAATTTGCTGCTTTACAAATTTAAAATAGGCATTCAGGTTGGGTGATACCTCCTGTTGATGTAGAGGGAAGGCCAAAGTTAGAACCAAGCAGTGTTATTGGGATGAAAGGAAGTTCTGAGGCAAGTGTCAGGGTGGGGAGTAGAAAAGGAGCAGAGCAAAGCTGAATTAGAAATTAGCAGTGGAGGCTGTGTGCCTATGAGTGAACGAAACCTGCACCTGCACTAGTGAATGTATGGGCTCCCCTTAGCCCCATTGGTTCCTTTCCTATTACTTTCTTTTACGACCAAGGTCTCCACACGGAGGCTGCCTGATGGACAAAATCTACCTCCAAGAGCACTTTTCAAACTTTAACCACTCATCAATGACCTGGGTTTCTTATTAAAATGTAGATTCTGCACCAAAAACTAATGATGTAATATATGGTGATTAACATAACAATAAAAAAATAAAAAAAAAAACAAAATGTAGATTCTGGTTCATTAGGTCTGGGGTGGGGCCTGAGATTCTGCATCCCTAGTCAGCTCCCAGGTGATGCTAGCGTGGCCGTTCCGTGTTCACCAGAGCTGGCCTCGCGGGCATGCACCAGTGCCGTCCTGCAGGGCAAAGCCTTAAAGCATCACCTGGCTGTCTTCTGATCTTACAGCCAGGCCAGCGATGCTGGGGTTGGCTTGCCTAACCACTGCCACATTCTAAGCCGGCGGAGTTCTGTTTCTCTCCTTGTCTGAGTGATCCTGGTAGGCCAAGGTCAGAGCTGGAGACTGTTTAGCAAACGCTCTCTCTCCTCTGTTATTTTTCAAATCTCTAAGACAGGCATCATTTTCCTCGCACTAAATCGTTAGTTTGACTTCATTTTTCAGATGAATCTTATTAACTGGTTTCTGGGTTGTGGAGTCACCTGTGGGTTTTGGACATTCCCCTTGATTCTGGGTTACAAATATGAAAGAGGACAAAGTAAGTGGTGGTCCCCATGACTGTCCCGGAATCACCAGCGGCTTCTAGCCTGGGGAAGGGCAGGCCAGCTCTCTTCATTTGCCTAAGTGCAGTCCTTTTCAATGCCTGATGTCTATCCAACCCCAGTGAGCTGCTGGTCCGGATAGTTCAATACATTTTTATTGAGCGCCTTATGTATCTAGGCTCCGATGAGGATGCCAGTCTACGTTCTCAGGTTGGTGATAACCCAGGAGAAAAACTTGGATGGAAGGGGAATTTGTTTGGGTGAAGCCTGAAAGAGTGTTCTATTGATCGGTGAAGGAGCAAGTAAAGATGCATTGCTGGTGTAATGGCAATGGGGTGGCAGGAATCGGGGTTATCGGGTAAACTGTCTTCCTTCTGATCCCTTCAGAATCACCCCCGCCCCTGTCCCTCAGGGCTTCAGCATCCATGTCAGGCAAAAATAGATCTGGCTGCTTTCATGGGATTTGCAACTTTCACCAACTTTTCCTCCAGTCACAATATTCAGTGATGATGTTTTGCAGCTAGCACGGGCCAAGTTCAAGTCTCTTAGTCTGAAGGCTTTTCCTCACTTTTGGAAAACAAGTATTTCCTAAGCACTGTGCTGGCCTTCATGGAGTGTCTCATAAACACCTCCCGAGATATAAATTGTTGTCCTGAATTTACAGATGCAGGAACTGAGGCCTTGTGAGGTTAATTTGTCAAGTTAAACAGCCAGTGAGAGAACCAGCATCCAGGCCTAGAAATGCTGACTTTAAGTCCATTGTACTGGCTCCTGGGATTTGTGCACTTAAAAAAAAAGTTCCTTGAAGCTTTGTTCATTTGCAATTTTTATTTTCATTGTCCCTGATGAATGTGCTCTATACTTTAGTATTCAGAAGAGCTTTAAAATTGTTTTAAAAATAAATAAAACTAAGTGACTTTGGGGGATTGGCTTTGGAAACTCTCTAGCTTGAATCTAAATATTTTAATCTCTTATTAGTTAATGCTATGATGATTTAGTCAAGAAGTGGCTCAGGCACAGTTAAGGATTGTCACGCCATCATTGATGTTTAATGCGCAGTGTTTGGATCTAGAGACTATTATTGTAGTAACTGGACCTCCTGGTCCAAAGTGCCTGGGATTTGAGAGGCAGGCGGTTTAGCCAGGCCCACAAATTAGGCCACCTAACTGGGACAATGTTGGAAGGTTTTCATTTGAATGAACCAAAAAAATCAGTGTATAATAAGTTTTAATTTACCTTTGGTTTCTAGTTAAACGTCACCTTCTCTCCCTTTCCTGTTTCATTTTAAAAGAAAATTTCCTTATTTTGTTATTCTTAGGGGCTCAGTTTGGAGGACAAAAATATATTCAGTTCCTAGGAAAACTGACATAAGAAACCAATAAGGCCAAAAGGACAAACAAAACAAGATGAAACAAAACACTGGCCTGGAAATCAGGAGTTCTGGTGTCCAGTTTCCGCTGTGTGACCTTGAATGAGTGGTCTAACTACCTCTGGCCTCTGATTCTTTACTACGGAGTGAGAAAGTTAACCTAGCTGCTCTGTGAAGGTTTCTTCTAGTTCTAAGTCCTATTTTGCTAGTATTGCTTATTCCTATTAGACAAAAGCCTGAAAGTGACTGGGCCTCCCTCCCTCCCTCCCTCCCTTCCATCCTTCCTTCCTTCCTTCCTTCTTCCTCCCTCCCTCCGTTCCTTCCTTCCTTCCTTTTGCATTAGTCAAACTAACTGCTATTAGAAAAAAAAACCTTGGTGGATTAACAAAATGGAAGTTTACTTCTTGCTTCTGCAAACTCCAACATGGCTATTTCTGCTGTGTCAGCTCCCCTGTGTACCTCTCCTACAGGCAGAGACTCAGGAATCCAAGTGAATTTCAGAGTGCCCCTGCATCCTCCAGGGTTCAGAATCCTCAGCAAGAGCATCCGCAGGGGGGGCGGAGAGACAGTCTGGAGGATCTCACAGAGGTTTTAGGGGCCAGAGTACCTTCCCTTGGTCATCACATGTCACACGGTTCCACCTAGACAAAGTGAGCCTGGGAAACATGATCCTCTGTAATTGCCCAGGAGAGAGGGATATAAAGGTTTGGTGAGTGCATAGCATTGTCTCACCCACAGTTCATTCATTTAACAAACATTAATTAAGAGGCTACTTACTCTAGGTCAAGTGCTATAATTGACCCTTAGAACATGACAGACCACTCCCTTCTTATGAATCTTAATTCTAGTGGGGCAGATTGTGTGTATGCAAAATATGTATGTATGCAATATATGTGTAGAAAATTATTAATTCTGAGTTGAAAATAAATCACAAGGTAACAATAGATTTTTTAGAGCTTACACACAAAGCACCATTCTCAAGACTTTACGTGTGTAGTTATATATTTTGCCATTTAACCCTTACAGTAACTCAGTGAAGTAGATGCTATTATTAGCCCCGTTTTGTATTTTAGGACACGGAGGCTCGGGGAGGTTAAAGACCTTGCCCAGGTTCAGACAGGTGGAAAGCAGCCGAGGCAAGCTGCAACCAAAGCCCACACTCTTGCTACTCTGAAAGCATGTACCTGGCTGGTGGAAATGTTCCTCCAGCTGTGACTTCCTTCGTACCCATTCATAATTAATTTGCTGAAAATTAAGGAACCCATCAAAGGGAATATGTGTGAAAGCACTTTGTAAACCGGGAAACATAATACCATAGCATGTTGCTTTCTCAAACCACACTTGGCCTTAGAATCTTTGAAGGCTTCCTGTTGTCTGTTGCTTAAAGTTTAAATTCTTTAGACCTTCACCATCTTGCTTCGGTTCCCTTCTTTACTCCTCTTCTCGCCCTGCCACACTAGACAAATCACCTTCCCAGGATATGATCCAAATATTCTCAGCCTTTGGTCTATCCAGTTTCAGTACACCATCATTCGGCATCCTGGGCCAGCTCTAGGGTAAATCACCTTTGTGCCCTCCATACTAGTGGTGTAGTTTGGAGTGTTGGGGTCCAGAGCCAACAGCCAAGAAAGAATTCTTGAGCCATCTTTGGTGCAAAAAGGTGATTTTATTAAAGCCCAGGGACAGGACCTGTGGGCAGAAAGGGCTGCATTATAAGTGGGAGGGGTAACTGATGAGAAACTTGGGAGTTGGGGGAGGTAAGGAAAAAGAGAGGTTTTCAAAAGGACTTTCATATGCTAAAGAGGACTTACAAGATACTGGAGGCCTTGCTATTGTCAAGCTAAGGTAGTTTTTCCTTCTAGCAAAGCCTTAACCTTAAGACAGATGGGAGTTTCCTGGAGGAACGTTACAGTCGGCTTGTCTCAAGATTTGTCAAGGGGCTGCAGGTTATAAGGACATTTAATTTTATCTACACTTCCTTCTGCCTTTGTTTCCTACATCACTATGGAGGGGAGGGTGATGTTAGGGCTCCGTGAAACTGAGTCTACGGGTCTCTGGAAGTTAGGCTATTGATAAGAATGCTTTTTCCTTGTAAATCACTAAGACAATTGTAAACTGAGGGAGACTCCTGTCCTGCAGGACTGTGATCTCCGTTAGCTAACCATTTGTTTTTCCCTTCCCTTAATTTTAGGGCAGCTGGGAGTGCCTGAGGAAGGTCACGCATCCCACCTGGGAGTCTGGCGTGGGGCGGCTCGAGGTGTCAGCCTGTGCTTTGTCCTGAGCTGGCCTCCTGCTCCCTCATTACTAGCACAGGGTAAGTGCTAAATAAATGCGTGGCAAATTAAATCACAGGTAGAAAAGTGAGGGGGCGGGGAGCCACAGATAATACAAAATTTAAGGAGATCAGGGCAGACACCGTTCCCCCCATGAGATACAGATAGAATGGTTTTGCACCAGGCATTCTCCTCTTGAAACTCTTTGTTCTCAGAGGCTGGGAAACGGAAAGGAACAACAGCAAACAGTGTGGCCATCCCAATTCAGCTAGAACGCTTGGCTGGGATTATCCCTGCCTACCCCCCCCCCAAAAAATCTGTTCAAAATGGAGTTGTTCCGTAATGTTGTTATTAATGTAATTGAACCATACCACAAGACATCTGGAGAAAGGAGCTATGCATGGAGATGCTTCACTTAATTACTTTGTACTGGGGGCCAAGTCTGAGCATACCTTTAAATGAGAGCTAAGGAAGTAAGCACACAATTACTCAATGTCCTGAAATGAATACAGTGGAAACAAACTTAGAACCCACCATGGCAGATGGCTGGTGGCTGCCCAGCTACCATTCATTCTCTGCGTCGTCTTTGTAAAAAAGGACCTCGATGCGTCAGGATGGTGGCATGTCCACCCCTGGGGATGGATGGTAGGTCTCAGCCAGTGCTTCCAAACAGTTTTCATGACTTGACACATGGAAAATGATTAAATTTGTACAGTTCTCTGTGCTAACCTGGAGGGGGTTTGGAAGCATCAGTATGGGGCTTGGAGAAAACACATCTATTACATTCTCTTTGTATTAGATAATTATGATAAGAAAAATAAAAATATTTAGAAAGATATGAATTATTAAATTTGGATAAAACTTCCAAATAAAATATTTTCTATTCTTTTTTAAACAAGAAACTTGAGCTTGCTTCCACAAACCTAAATTTTAATAATCAGATTTCAGGGTTGAAATGATTAAATATAATTTCTCTTCCAGTGGGTTTTTTTTTTTTTTTTGGACAAGCTCTTCAAATTCATGAAAGTCATCACAATTTTGCTCATACAAATTGATGACTAAAAATAAAAAAACTAGAACCATATTTACAATTCAAAATTTTTAATAGTTGAAATGATTTTTTTAAGTTTAACATTCTTTTGACAAATACAGCGTTAAAGTTTTATGTAATAATGTGAATGTATTATAAATCCAAACTTTTCATACCGAGGGTCTAAAAGTCGTGATGAAGGGCGCCTGGGTGTCTCAGTCGGTTAAGCGGCTGCCTTCGGCTCAGGTCATGATCCCAGAGTTCTGGGATCGAGTCCCACGTCAGGCTCCCTGCTCAGTGGAGAGCCTGCTTCTCCCTCTCCCTCTGCCTGCCTCTCTGCCTACTTGTGCTCTCTCTCTCTCTCTCTCTGTCAAATAAATAAATAAAATCTTAAAAAAAAATAAAAATTGTGATGAAGCTGTAATTTGCAGATCACATGAATGGGAATGTGTGAGAGCACTTTGTGAATGGAAAACATTGTAACAGAACATGTTGTTTTCTCAAACCACACTGGGCCTCAGGTAGGTTGGTAAAATGGTACATCAACTGCACATGGACAGAAGTTTCTGATATAGGGGAAGGCTGAAATTGGGGGTAGTCAACCAGAGCTGATCCTACCAGGGGCCCCTGTTTGACTTCCCTGATTCCCAACCCCTAAGGGCCACACTGAGACTGTGCAATCTCCTTGAACACCTGTTCTAGAAACCTCTTCAGCAGCCTCCAGACCACTTTGTCCCAGCGTATCACTGCAGACTCTGCCCCAGTGCATGCTTCCATGGCTCAGCATGCTGTCAGCAAGAGCTAGATGTTGCTCCCTATGCTCACCACCTGGAGGGACTACAGGGCACGTCATTGGACACCACTCTTCTCAGGCCACCCTGCAAGGTGTTCTGGAAGACCATGCTTGGTCCCAGAGATAACCAGCCAGAAGGGCTCTGCTACACCAGGAAATGAGGAGATCCATTTGATGCGGCTGAACTGTAACCCAAAGGCCTTATGCAACCCAGCACACCAGTTGGGAAGCTTGGGTCTAAGCAAGCACGAGGATCCGGTTTCCCACTACTGCAGCCTCTTTTGAAAGTAAGTGTGGCCAGATGCCCTCATATTGGCCAGTGTAAACACAACTGGGGGGTTGACCAGGGGAGGAGTAGCTTTGGGATAGTTTCCGTTTTCCAAATAAAAAAGGACAACAGGGAGTGTGCGTAGTATTGATCCTTCTGCCTTCTTTTTTCCCTGACTGGGGATGTGTTCTAGAGCATCAGCAGCCATCTTGTGACCAGGAGTAAGCGCAAGAAAGAGAAGTCAAGGCTACTGTAGAGCTGCTGGAGCTGGCATCTTTCATTTCCAGATCAGTGCCAAGAGTCCTATCTCTAAATTTCCTATTATGTAAGAAAAATAAACCCCTATTTGTTTCAGCCACTAGAAGTCAAGTTGTCCATTATTTTCAGCCCAAAGTATTATTTACACAAATATTTTATCCTGTACCTTAGGACATACAGGGAATGAAAAAAAATTAGAGTTCTTTATCCATTCATTTAAAACAGTTCCATTCCTTAAGCAGAAAAATAGTATGGATATCCTTCGTACATGTAGCTTGTAGGTGTGGAGAGCCACCTCCGATGCATACTCAAGTGTCAGAATGCCCTGGTGTGTGGAATGAGAATGAGCTGCATCTGCTGGCATTGGCTGGGGGTGTGACATCTCCTTTCCTCCATCAGTATGACAGACACTCAAAAGGCTGAAGAAGTCCTTCTAGTGGTTTCTCATGGTAGCTTTAGGAATAGAGCATGAATTAGACCTTTATTGCTTCCAAGAAAAACTCCAGAACAGCTCAAGCAAAATAAGACATTTATCAGATGGACCTTGGGCTATCTCATGGTAAGACAACGCTGGGAGGAGGGTTGTGGTTGCAGTGAACCATTAAGAACTATTTCAACAGGAAAAGACCATTTCCAGAGCTCTCTTTCTGCCTCTTGCTTCTGCTTCTGCTGTTTGGGCTTTATCTCTCTCCCTCTCTCTCGCTATAGACAGAGTTCCCTTACCTGGCAGAAACCTGGATCCTGGTAGCTCCTGTTTTGCATCTTTTTGATTCCAAGCTACCAGACAGAGAGGGAGAGGAGAGACTGACTCTCTAGGTCCCCTACCTAAGTATCCAGTTGCTGGGGCTCACTGTTCCATTGGGAGTTAGGGGCAGAGTATTGGACTAAGAAGCTATGGCCAGAGCGCTGGGCCATGGAATCTCCTGGAGGAGTCAGATGATAGAGTGGGGGGAGAGCAATTTCCAGAGAAAGGTGTGGTAGCGGTACTAGGCTGAGTTCTGTAGATAGGCACCACAGAAATAATTCCCACTTCACTCCATGTGTGTTTAGACTGACAAAGGAGACAAGTAAGGTACAGAAATCTGTGTTTGTTTAGGGTCATATAAGAAATCAATGGGCAATTTGGTATTAAAATGAAGAACTATTAATTCTGACTCCAGATTGTTACATTCTTTTAAGCTCTTGTTCTAGTCTTCTTTCTCTTGCTTTCTTGGAGGCTTATTGATAAAGAAAAACTGCCATGTTTCCTTGTCACAAAGGCTTCATTAGTTATTATAGTACCTGGAGGGAGTTTTAAGACAAGAGTGTTTCTTTTTTTTTTTTTTAAGATTTTATTTATTTATTTTGACAGAGAGAGACACAGCGAGAGAGGGAACACAAGCAGGGGGAGTGGGAGAGGGAGAAGTAGGCTTCCCGCGGAGCAGGGAGGCCGATGCGGGGCTCGATCCCAGAACCCTCGGATCATGACCTAAGCCGAAGGCAGATGCTTAACGACTGAGCCACCCAGGCGCCCCAAGACAAGAGTGTTTCTTAACCTCACCTTGAAGACATTATGCTGACATCCTTACAAACACAAACACACTGGAATCAGCTATGGAGATTATATATTAAAAAAAAAAAATATATATATATATATATATATAGCAAAGGTCTTTCTTGAAAAGTGTAAGTGTAATCAGTCAGTTCAAAGAAAGAGAATGGAAAATCCTGGTAAACATGACAAACTAAAATCATTCTCACTCTTTTTGATGGTTAGTTTTTATATTTTGGATATTGTGGCCTACCAACTGAGCCGTAGTATCCAGAAAAATTCTTAGCTTGGTAAAAAAATTACTTTAATCTCTAATGAATATTCTATTTGTTTCAATTCCAAGCTTTCAATAAAAAGATAACTCATTAACCATTCATTCATTCAACAAACATTTGTTAACATCTACTCTATGCCCAGCTTCGCGTTAATCTCCTCACTGTACTTTTTTTTCTTGGTATGTTTTAAGGGTAAACGACTCAATTTCTGTAAGCTGTTTTGGACAGAACGATTTCCCTTTAGCAATCATTTTCTCCTCACTCCCTTTTTGGAAATCCAGTTCTGCCCCTCAAAGTAGGAGCTTTCAATGTATGTAGCCCCACTTTCCTAGACACAGTTGATTGTACTAAGATTAAATGCCTGACCCCATCCTATCAATGCGATTCTCTCTCCTGGGAAATCGGAGTAGAAAGACAGAGACTGAGTTGATGTTGGGTGTTTGAACTAGAAGACCAACGATATGCTGGAGACTGAGGCTGTCATTTTGGAGCAGAAATGATGGGCCCACATAGAAACAAGTAAGTGAGTATACACACCAGTTTGCAGAGACAGAGAGAGAGAAAGGGAGGGAGAGAAAGAGAGATAGGAGCAGACACAGAACAGAAAAGAGGAATGATACAGCGGGGAGAGAGACAGACAAGCCAGAGAGATGAGCTATTTAATGACTTTCCAGAGTTGTTGGGATAGTTGCTACAGTACCTGGTTGGGCTCCATGAGTGACCTCTTACATCCTTAGAAGAAATCCACCTTCACTCCAGCCTCAGGCAGGGTTTCTCTTTCTTTAAGCAAATTCACTCTATGATTGACCAATGTCAGCAAGCCAACTTAAGCAGAAGAGTGCTCATTTAAGATAATACAAATGTAGTAATAGTAGATCACAGACTTATCCTGTGTAAATACAATCATGCTTAGATACTCAGAACAATTTTCTTCCTGTAACATTAAGGAATTAGAAATGTGTTGTGAATGTAGGATCTTCCTTTCTCATTTTAAAAACACGTAGACAGCTCTCTTTCTGGGAAAGTGCAAGCGATTTATAGGGGACCTTTTATAGCCTACTGTGTCTGTGTTGATTTATGGAAGATTGCTGACAGTGCTGTGATTCAGCCTCCAGTTGGTACAAGGAAATATGATAGAAGCAAAGACACAGTACCTGACAACATATAAGAAGAAACTTAGTGGTTACAAAAAAATTTATGGGTTTTCAGGTTTAAATACAACCATTTTCATTATTATTATTTTTTTCCCTAGGTCTACTAGCTACTACTTTTGGATGTGATAATTTATCCACCCTTTCAGCCATTTTGAAAACCATCTATAGTTCCTAAAGAAGTAGCTTCTAAAGTGTGCAAGTCTAAACCCAGACTCTATATTTTAAAAACTGATATATTATTTTTTTCTCTTTTAAGGCCTAATTTTCATGCCTGTTTTGATAAAATCAGCATTACTGCCATGGGAACAGATCTCACGAAGTGTCTTGTTTTCAGTTACTTTGAAAAGGGGACTCATCGTGCTCTGGAGTTTTATGATCTCATAGTGAGGATACTTAAGGTTTCAAACCACAAGGCAGGTTGTGTTGATAAAGCACTGTTTTTGTTGGATAAGAAAATATGTAATGCAAAATTAAAATGTGATCCAGCAACCAACCAATAACCGACCACAATAGAGAGTATATGATAAAAGGACATTATGAAGCTCCAGGGACAAAGGGATGAAACACAGAATGGAGATTAGAGCTGCCTATCTTCCAAGTATAATTGTGGGATCACAACAATTTTTTTTTTTAACCAATAGTAATGGCTTTGAAATTGCAAATGACTGCGGGATGGGCATTAGAAAGACTCTCTTGGGAACCATGAATGGAGTGAGTGGTCTACATGTAAAAGTAACAGATGGGATTTGCCATTAGAACAGCAGTCATCTTCTCCCCAAATTGTTTTTTCTGTCCCAATTTCAAATATCCTGTCAGGTTTATATGTCAGTTGACACCTCCTGGTACTTGATTTTAAAATATGACTGTTGTGGCCACAGGACCAGGTGGTTGGGTTGGAGAGTTCTGAGATCAAGAAAGAAGACAGAAAGGAAACAGAAGCTTATCCATTCCCCAAACGTTTATTGTGTGCCTATTGCATAGGACTATTCTAGATCTTGGGTCACAAGTGTGGATGAAATAGAAAATGCCCTTGCTGTTGTGGGGCTTACATTCCACTTAGAGGAGACAGAGAATAAAAAAGACCATTAACAAAAATTATGTTAGATGTTGGTAAATGCTATAGAAAATAAAGTCTGTGCCAGGCAGGTGAGAATGAAGAGTGATGGTGGCGTAATTTTATATAGGATGGTCAGGAAAGGCTTAACTAGTCGGGAGGCAGGTGAGGAAGTGATGCTGACATTTGGGAGAAGAATATTCTGGGTAGAGGGAATGTTTTGAGGAATCTCAAGGATATTAGGGGAGCTGGAGAGGTGAGGGGGGAAGGAAAATGGTAAGGAGATGAGCTCAGGGAATTAATGAGGGTGCAGGTCATGGAGGACCTTCACAGAATTCGGCAGTAAGGACTTTGGCTTTTGCTTTGAACGAGGGGAGAAGTCCTTATAGGCTTTTGAGCAGTGGAGGGACATGGTCTGATTTCCCTTTCCAAAGGTTCCCTCTGGCCACCAGTAAGGAGAGTGTTGCAATAATCCAGGTAAGAGGTGCCGGTAATTTGGACAGAGCTGTAATAGTAGTCAGTGATCAATGGTGGTTGGATTCTGGCCACGCTGATGGATCAGACATTGAACGTAAGGGAAAGAGGAGAGTGATGACTAACACATTTAATGAAAGAAGTGGAGGGAAAGAAGGTAGAAGGGGAAGGAAGGGAGGGAGATATCTTGAAGAGTTCACACCTAAAGGTGCTAAAACTGACCTTAGGACTTTTCTGGAAGCCAAGCAGAGAATTCCAGGATTCGATTGCCTGAGTGGCCAGTATGTGCTTCTTGGCTCCTAGACATCTTGAACATGAACTTAGGCTGGCTGTTCTTCTTGACTGCTAGAATCTGTGGACCCCAAAGCGAAGTTTTGCTGTGTGGCCAACCCACTGTGCATGTGTTAGATTGGTGGCCTCAGCTGGGAAGCTGGATGGAGGAGGCAGTGGGAGCACAGTGGTGGTCTAGGAAGGAGAAAATCTCACTTCCTCCCATCCCTAGAGAATCATGACCCTGAAAGACCAAGCCTTGATTTACAAGGCAGGAATGAGACCATGTGCAGAATAGAAACCATTATCCCCAAACCCGAATTTCATCATACAAAAGTTACAAGTATTATTTGCATTTGAGTGCTTTATTATATTGGAATTGCAGTGATATTATTAACATTTGTACAAATGCACAAAATCTTGTCTCCTCTTGCTCGAAAGAGATGTAAAAATCTGACCTAGTTGAACAGTCTTAATGAACTCATTGTCCATTGGTAACAATAAATGTGTTCACGATGCAACAAAAAGCTTAACATAAAATCGAACATATTAAATGCTGCAGCAAGTATTTACATGTATGTACCCCCAATTTTTTTTCTCCTTCCAGTAAGGAAGGTGGTTGCTTTACAAATAGACAGACAAACATAAATGCTTTGCTGTTTACAATTACAAACAACCCCCCAGTCCAGAACTTAAAGTGACAGCACCTGTTTTTTAGGGGGGGGGACTTCCTTAGTTAGCATTTTCTTTGCACAAGGCTAAACTTTTTTTTTTTTTAAGTTCTAGTTTTGGACAATATCTATATTCCAATTGTCCTAGAATGTTGTGTTTGAATGGAGCCATTTTTCTGGGCCTTTTCAGAAGATCCCAAACCCCATGTCCTCTCTAGGGAGAGCATTTCAAGCTTATCATTTCTCTAAGACAAACCTCAAAGGCAAAACTCCTCTCTCTGAGGCAGGTGTGATTTAGCAGAACGTAGAAGGAAAGAGGGTGAGTAGGTCTTCTCTTCCACTGGCTGGCTGGTTGGGAAGGGTCCCTTCTCTGAAACCCCTTCCACTGGCCCACTGCTGATAACCTTTCATTATCTCCTGCCAATGCCACTGGCATTCTAAAGGAGCCAACTAGACTCTAATGAGCTTCTTGTGCATAAGATTTTAATGATATACTTAAAGCTAATTTATTCAGGTTCCACATTCTCAGTCCTGAGGCTAAAATGATTCTCTCTTTTTAAAAAATCCTAGAAAGTTCTATAATATGAAACTCAAGGTAGGAAATCCTAAATGGCTTATGAAAAGCTTTCTAAATCCTGGTTTCTAATGAGCTACATATTATAAGTTGGTCGAAATACAAGAGCTGATCGTTACTGATTCCCCTCTGATGATAAGCTTGGAAACGTATCAGAGCGCCACTTAAGAATATTAATCTTTTAACAAATGCTGGCAATTTGGCCTTACCCCCCTCTTCAACTTGTGGTAAATAGTTTCTTCTTTTTTTTTAAAAATAGACAATTTATAAGGAAAAAATATATAAACACTCTTTAAGCAATTTGGCTATAAGCATTAACATCACTGAAAAACTCCACAAGAAATAGTAAAATATTTTGAGCGGACGTACACTTTTTCATTTTCACAACATGAGGAGCTAGGGTTTTTGTCTTTGTTTTCATTTCTTTGTTTTGGTATTGAATTTTACTGATAAGTTTATTGCTTCCATGTCTTCTTGTCTTTCTCAGATTATCATTGTAAAATAGAGGTGCTGTCCCTAATTACGTTACAAGGCAACATTGTATTTTTGAGACCTAGGAATGAAATAGACAGGGCCACTGTTACTTCAACAGCCTCAGAGAGACAATGGCTGGGACCACAGTCCATATGCACCATGGTGCACAATAGAGTTAAGTCTCCTGGCTCATTCAGGACACTTTGGTTTGGAGGATGAGATAGAAAATTCTTAAGTGTAGCTTAGCTGCTGCCTCACATCTGTTGCATAATATAACTTTAAAAAAAAAACATGCTATGAATAAAGGGTTAAAGAGTATAAACTGGCTCTTCTCCTTGGTTTTCTTGTAGCAGGCTTCATCTAGGCTGATGTGAGGAACCTGTCTTTGCTTGGATACTAAGGAACGCACACACATGTACCTGGTGCAAATATTCTGTAGAATATTTTAAATGATGCAGCTCAGAGCCTGAGGGGAAGGGTGGGGAGCTGGAAAGGGGAGAGCAGAAGGCAAGTCTGAAGACAGGGAGGGGCTCTGAGAGAGAACAAGAGAAACAGAAAGGGATCGAAAAAGCTAAAGTGCAATTTTAAAATATAAATTATTTTAAAAGCAGGAGACTCTAAATAGCTACTGTTCGCATAGGCACAGTTTTATTCAAATTTAAATGGGTTGTTTCCTTTTCCTTCTCAGATATACTGCATAATGGACCTTGAATGGCTTAAAGCTACAGCACATTGTTTGGGAAGGGGAAAAAAGAGCACTAAGGAAGCTGAATAGTGCAAGGCATTCTAGGAAATTGGGGTGGGGTGGAGAGAAGCAGAGATGAAGTTGTTTCTACACTTTTAAAGAAAGCTGTTCCAGTTATAGTTACTGATTCCCTTTAGCTGAACTCTGCTTCCTAAAGGAAAGAGCTTACTTTAAAAATTAAAAAAAAAAAAGGAAGAAGAAATAAATGTTTAAAAAAACCGTTCAGAACATAGATTAAAAAATAACTCACAGAGCAATAAAAATCCTTGAAATTTCTATGCACAGAGATCTAAGCAAAACATTTCCACCAAATGATGGAGAATAGCCATTTGAAACCCTGAAAAATGAAGATATACACAACTAGAGTAGTTTATTATGAACTAATACTTTAAAAACAAGTAGATCCTACAGAAGAATACTGTTCAAATGGAATGTTTTAAAATAACATTTATTAATAAATATCTTATAAAATTCTAAATTAATAGATTCCTGTTCAAATTTTGCTTTGGTCCTTGAATTCCACTGTATACACACATACATACATATATATTTTCTTAGATGGTTTTTATTAACCAGAAAGAAGCACATTCTATCCTAACTGGATGGCTAGTTTGATAGCAGTTACTGATGCTTAAAACTCCCCAGCCAGGGGCTGGTCTTTCACCGCAGCTGTTTGATGGCAAACTCAACTGACACACCAAAATTTATGTAACAGGCAACAAAACCACCTGAACATTCACCACTGATGCCCCTCTGTTCAGAACATGGCACTGCATTTGAGTTCTTTGACCCGACAGGCTCCAGAGAGCTTTTACTCCAAGTAAGTCATCCTAATTATCACAGTTCATTCAGTGACACCGCACAAACTGCTGTCCCCCACAGGCGGCGTGAACACTGGGACTTGCACACACTGATGTGGACGTGGGGAGGGATGAGTGGGGGTGTAAAGGGAAAACATCAGCTTAACACAGGCTTTAAAATGAGTACGTTCATCCGTGGCTAGGATTTACTCCACCTGTCCTGGCATCATATTTTGGGAAATGTCTTTTAAGAAGAAATACGATGTGGATGCCTCAATTTAGGATCAGCTGGTAGAAATGCCATTAGGGGTACCTACCTAAGTCAAGTCCCATCACATAAGACAGGGGAAGCACTGTAGAAACTTCCAGGTAGGCTGACAGTGACTTCAAAGGCAGATGCTGCCGATAAAAAAAACCCACACATGAATGAGAGGCATGTTGCAGGGCCCGTCCCTCCTCAGGATGGGTGCTCTGAAGGTCATTACAATGGATCCGTGAAGATGTAGGTGGATGACCCAGGAACTGAGTGGGAGAGGAGAAGGGGGCAGAAAAAAGATGTTTTCCCAGATTGGTAAAAAATGGAGGGCACGGAGGGGTTTTCAGGCAGACTGATTGTTCCACGGTCTGGTGAAGGCTGAACCTTCCAGTGAAGTACTTAATACTGATAAGCCGAGTGTTGGATTTGACCAACGAGCCTTTCTGTTCAGGGTTTCAAGACGCTCTGACAACGAGCTGGCGCCTTCCATTTTACTGTATTGCCACGCTGCTAATGAACATACCTAAAGGCTCTAAGTATAACAAGAAGACAGTTTATTCTAATTATATGTTGAGGGCCATTTGCTAACGTGTGTGTGTGTGTGTGTGTGTGTGTGTGTGTGGTTGGTTTGCCTACTTAGCATAAAAAACAGACATAATTGAGCTCTATATAATGCACATCAGTCAAACTGTCAAGTTGCTGAATTAAGAAAACTCAGGCAAGTTCTTCACTACAGAGGCTTTCAGTTTAACAACTAAATATTCAATCAAGAGGTGGAACAGAAGTAAACCATAATTTTAGTGACAGCCCACTCCCTGGATATTCTGATATTACTAGTGGATTTTTTAAAAATCCATTTCATTAAGTGCTATGCATGCAGTAAAGAAAGAAAAGTTTTTGTTTACTTAAAGCAAAAAATAAGAAAAACATAAAAAAATTTAAAACCCAAGCAAACATTTCAACGAGCTCTTTCTTTTTTTTTTTTTTTTTTAGAGAGACGCATATGTGGTCCTGGAAAGGAGTTTTGAAAAAAATTAAATTTAATATCAGAATACAGATATATCTTAAATATTTCTTAGGAAGCCAGTTAGGTTCAACCATTCAGCTGTTACTGCTGGGATGCAAAACAAAACAACTATGAATTCAGTGTTTAAAATACTTAAAAAAAGATGTTTGTCTAAAATATAATAGAAAATCCTTTGCATTTTTCTTTTTTTCTCTTTTCTTTTTTTAAATTTTTTTTGTTTTTTTGTTTGTGTGTGTGTGTTTGTTTTGTTTTTGTTTTTGTTTTGATTTCTAGACCACAAAGCCAGTCATGAGTTTCCCTGGAAACTCAAAACTTTTTTTTGAAAGCACTGCATACATTTAAAAAAAAAACTGTTGATAAATACTGATTTAAAAAGTAACTTTTTAGATAAAACTGAAACTAGTTATAAAAATCATGCTTCACGACCCTCATATTTTCTTTTTTCTCCAAAATAGATTCTTATGCTATAGTGAGAGATAAACACATAGACACACACCCATACATGTCTTTCCCTTTCTTGAACTCTTATAAAAGCTACACCTTTTGTAAAATACTATTATTTTAAATCCCATGAATGTGTGTGCGTGTGTGTGCGTGCATGCGTGCACACACACACACACACACACACACTCATGTTAGGAGGTCAAGCATTCAAATGGAGATGAAACACCAGCACCTGTCTAGACTGCTAGAGGGAAACATTAGCCCCTGTTACTTGCGAGATGTGATATTAAAACATTAGCACAGTAGAATGGCTTGTTTCAAGGAGGCACAACTGTGGTTCGGGACTATATGCTTTCCATAATGGGCGAATCGATGAAAGTTGTTGGAAATATAAATCAGAATTATTCAGAAGAGTGGAGTAGCCACATCCATGGGATTCTTTCAGCAGCCAAAGAAGGCTTTGGCTGTTCTGGGAGGGCTGAAAGCACCCCTATGGAAACATTAGGTTTTCTTTCTCTCTTTGTTCCTCCAGTGGTGTGTCTACTTTCATCCACCAGAACAGCAAAGCCAGTTCCATAGGCTTAAGAAAAAAAATAATGAATCTTAGTCTATTAGCAGCTGATGATTGAACAATGTAATCTGTGTAGTGAATAGAGCCCTTCTGAATTATTATATAGTATATGGATTTTCAACCTTATAGACAGGCCATATAAAACCAGTTGTAATTCGAGGGTGTGGTGTGATAGCCCGCATAATCTGGACCTTCACAATCGAGGCTTCCAAGGCTCCCTTCCCTGGTGTCTCCACAGCTGGCTTTCAACGGTGCCTCACCTACGGCTAAGCCACCTTTTATTTGCTCTGATTATTAGAAACCTTAAATCAGGCACATTAAACATCTCCTGCTTACCATTTTGTAAAGAGCAAGAGGTGAATGAACTCCAGCTGTGGGTTACAGGCAAGAAAAGCAATGGCTAGATCCATATTTTTGAGATTTCTTTTCTTTTTCCTTTAAGCATTATTTTCTTCTTTACCCGCAATGCTAAAGGGGGAAAAATAAAACGGAAGAAAGTAAAAATGAAGAGTACACAGGGAGCCTAGGAAAAAGTGGCAATGGAAAGGAAGACTGGAGGAAATTAGAGGACAATTTGAGGAAGTGGACCAAGAGGAAGAGGAGAAGGGGCGAGATGCTCGGTGGTTTTATTTGGACGTCAGCAGATCTTATAATTTTTTTAGGAAGAGAAAAATATATGGAAAAGGCTCTGTGTTTATCTGGAACTCTGGCGACATCACAGCTCAAACTCAACGTGTGTTACGGTGTCATCAGACTCACCACCCAGTTACCTCGCATCTGTTTACGTGACATCTAGGTATGCCTCATTTTGGCTAAAAGCGGCGGTTTAACAAGAGTCAATGTTTCAGGCAAAGGGCTGGACTGGTAAGAATGAAACTGTGTCTATATACAGAAAGAGTTCAGTTTATAAACAAGTTAACTGGTACCAGAAAATTGGAGAAAAGCACCAAAGCATTTCCCAAGCTGATAGATTAATTAATTGCATAACTCCCTTTTTTTCTTATATAACTAAGTATAAAAGACGACATTTCCATAATAACTATAAAAATGAAAGCCAGTCTCTGAAGGGCTGAGGAGTCTTCCAGGTCTGAGTTAATTCTAAAAATGCCCTTAAAAGAAAGGACGCATGATATGCGACAGCTCTTCTTGGAGGCAAGGTCTGACCCACCGGCGGATTTTAAAGGATGGGATTCAGGTCTGTTCTGTGAGTGGTAAGCTGACTGAGGGTGGAGCTTCCCACCACCTCGCTCACTGCGGAGGAAGTGGTGATGGTATTATGTTGGATGACCTGCTGCTGAGAGCAAGCTGGGACGGGGCTGGCAGGAGGGCTGCTCTCCGGACCTAGGAGAAAGCACACACACACACACACACCAATATAGCTCTTCTCGGGTGGACCTGGGGGCTTCTCAGGGAAACATTACTACGTGTTTACTAGAAATAGAAGAGTTTCATACATTTGCTCCTGGACGTTAATTTCAAAACTTTGTTTTAAACTGTAGTCAAAAGCTATGCCTTCCCACTTTATAGCTACAAGCAAAGCCATGCTTTCTATACCAGCCACATGATTTCATGTGTTCTCGAGTCTTGGTATGTGAACTTCCCCATGTTTGTATCTTCAAATAGCCATCCATATATCAAATGTGGAAAAATACTCACATGTGGTGGGAGAATCTGTGTTGCTCAATCTAAAAAATTATTTGAAAATAAATTGACCTTCAGCCATGAATCCCTGCTCCTCCCACCATCCCCCACTCAGCTAGCATTTAACTTATGGACATTCTAGATGCAGAAACTGGGGCTAGAGAAAGGGATTCACTTTACTTATTGGAAAACTAAGATGAGGTCACGAGCTTTTCAGCCCAGTGAATAAAAGGCAGCATACCTGAAGGTATTGGATGTGATTCACCCAATGCCTCTACCCCAGCCCACTGATTTCTCTGGAAGGCAGCTAGCCCACTGGTAGTTGGGCTCCCACAAGCTATTTTCCTACTGGCTGTGGAATTGGGATTCGGTAGGATTTTACAATGTGAAATGCCAGGGAAAGTCTAGTCAGAAATTATCGGGAGGTGGTGGGCATGGGGATGGGGTCAGAAAAGAGGGATCCCTCTGGTGCAATAGTCTGGCAGCCACCGAAGAATTCTACTATGATATCTGCTGGGGTGTGCAATCTACACTTTACTTTTGCTCGTTCAGTAAAATCCAATGCAAAATTAGTGGCAAAACAAAACAAAACTGGACACTAAGAAAAGAAAAAAGTCAACGACTTACTTAGATATCCTTGTGATTCTTTCTGCATGGCTGTTATTGGACAGTCTTTATGCGTTAACAACAACTGTTTCAGCTGTGCCACCTCATTTTTCAACATGGACACTTCATTCTGGAAGGAGACACATCAAAGCCGTGTTGAAAAGACCAGAGAGTGTAAGTCCCCATGCACTTTCAATGGTGATATTGGCAAACTTTTCTGTTGTGTCTGAATGACATTAAGGGTAATATTTAATGGGATTCACCTGAAAATGTGTAGCTTGCCTTTAACTTGGTCCTCACATTTACCAGGGACTTTTTGAAAAGACCAAGTTTTTAACTCAAGAGCTGAAGCCTATTAAAAGTCCAGAGCACAGCCTTTAGGTAGTGGACTCTGGAGCCAGGTGTCTTGGGTGGGAATCTCCACTTTACACTTACTGGGTGACTCTAGGCAGGAAACATAAGCCAGCTTAAACTTTAGCGACCTTGTTTATAATTGGGGATCAAATCGGAATAAAGTTCTTTGAGTTGTTGTGAGGACTGAATGAGGCAATAGATGTAAAACTCTGAGAATACTGCCTGGCACATACTGAGCAACCACTGAATTTAGGTATTCATAATAATCACCTTCACACTGATAAGCTCAGGTTCATGTACAATCTGTGAAGAAAGTGAATGTTGCACATGCATTGAGAAGAACTGAATGGCAGAATTAGTGGCTTCAAACTGAAATGTCCTCAGAATAAGCCAACCGATCTACCATCAGATTTCTCAAAAGAATTGCCAAATGGGCTATAGTTCCACAGAGCGCATCCCTGCCTGACGTCTGCTTAGCAGAAGGCATCAAAGCACATGGCACAAATGTTGATTCTCTACTAGTGGGATGAGGTCCGCCCAGGAAGGCGAGGGGCATTGAAGTTTTGGCTACAATTAAATTAATTTGATTGGTTCACTAACTAGTTTGGCTAATTTCAGTCTATAAACTCTTCCTGCCATCAATAATCAGGGTGTTGTGGATTGCATGTGTGTGTGTTTCTTTTTTTTTTTTAAAGATTTGATTTATTCACTTGAGAGAGAGAGAGAGAGAGAGAGTACATGAGCAGGGGGAGAGGCAGAGGGAGAGGGAGAAGCAGGCTCCCCGCTGAGTCAGGAGCCTGATGTGGGACTCGATCCCAGGACCCCGGGACCACGACCTGAGCAGAAGGCAGACGCTCAACCATTTGAGCCACCCAGGTGCTCCCTGTGTGTGTGTGTGTTTCTTATTTACTTAGATAAGTGCCTCGAATCTCCACTTTATGTGGTAATTCACAAAGACCAATTCATAGCTTTGTAGAATAATGTACTTGGCACCACTGTCTACAAATATAAATGAAGAATAGATTGGTTGGTTCTAAGGTGCTTCCACTTGATAAAAGTAAACTGTAAACACAGCACCATCTCAAACAAGCCATTTTATAGTTGTGATAAATAATACCCTCTCTCTGGCCAATGTTCATTCGTGGCTGCCAGGCATTGTACTCCACATGTGGGAGCCTTTAAAAAAATATGCACACAGAAAAGCGTGTTTTAACATTGCTGTCATTAAGTTGTATCTACACTTTCATTATGAACTTGGCTTTTCAGGCATGTATTCATCACCTAAAAAACTAAGTTTGGGATTCTAAAAGTTAATTTAAAAACATTTTTTTTTGAAACTTGTTTTAAGGAATACCTCGCATTTCCAAATTCATTTGCAAAATATAAGTAATCAAATGGTGAGTAACATAAATAACAAAATAGTAAGAATCTCACCTACAAAAGCTTTTCTCTTCTCCAAATTTTACAAAATAAAAACGCCTATCTGAGAAATTAGCATTAATAGGACAAATAAATCACTTAATTGCTCTTAATCTGAAAACATTCAGGAGGATGAATTGCATCTCCCACCTCCAAAGGAGTGTGATTGGTAAGGGGCCCTATCAAAACCAAAATTGACCCCTGTCAATTCTGGGGTCAGTGGGACAACTTTATTTTTAGGACAACTTACTGTAGCCTTAAATACTAATTCTTTCCTCTTTGATTTTATGCCCATTTAAATTCAGACAGCCTTCCGTGCTTTTCCCAGATGCCCTTTGCTTAAAATGGCATGTGTAAAAGAAAGTTACTTTTAGTCTGTTAAATAGAAGGCAACCCCTGGTTAAAAAACAAAACAGGGATGTCTGGGTGGCTCAGTCGGTTAAGTGTCTGCCTTTGGCTCAGGTCATGATCCCGGGGTCCTGGGATTGAGTCCTGCATAGGGCTCCCTGCTCGGCAGGGAGCCTGCTTCTCCCTCTGCCTGCCGCGCCCCCCTGCTTTTCTCTCTCTCTCTCTTTTTCTCTCTGGCAAATAAATCTCTAAAACAAAACAAACAAAAACAAAATGAAAATGGAGAAAAAGAAAAAGAAAAAATATATAATATATAAAACTAATTATATATATAATATATAAACTAGTATATAAAACTAATATATAAAACTAATATATACATATATTTGGCCTCAAAATGAAATGCCATATTATTTGCATTTGGATTATAGATACAGCACTTTTCTAAAATCACAACCGTCAAGACACCTGCACCCTAAGTTTAGCTGCAGATAATGCAGACACTCTTTCTTAGAAAATGGAGTCAAGCTCCAATTTTTACTAAATCCTCCCATACTTTTCTTCTGTGACCTAGGAAACAACAAATAAGGAAAATAAAACAAAACAAGACATAAAACAAAACAAGATTCTCTTGCTTTCTTACACTTCTAGAAGAAAAAAAAAAAATTCCACCTGGTGGCCATCTTGGAGAGATTGATTTTAGTCTCTGTTTTTCCCCCAACTATGTCCTGCTCCATCCCACCTTTTCTAGGCAGTGTTCAATCTCCTAGGCACAAAATGTTCATAGCCCCTTCCTTAAAAAAACACTCTGAATTCCGTTCTTTGGGCTTCTACAATCACAAGGAGCTAACTGCCTACAATACTTGGCACACCCCAAATTGTTTCACAATAAACCTTTTGCTTCCATGAGAGGCCACAATAAAACAGCGCCAATCACCGCTATGAACAGCATATGTGTCAAAGCCCCGTACAAAATAGATGACTTGGGTGGCACTTTTTGTCTATGGAGAGCAAAGCACTTTATACATTGTAAGTATAGGAACGGAGGACCTGGGATTTCAAGGGTCTGTAAAAGTGTAGGAACCTGAAAGATATATGTGAATAAGGATGTATTTCTTAAAGTAATGTGTTAGTAATTATGTTAGTTATCTTACGGTTGGAAAATGAATGCTGATAAATATTCTCCATAAAGAAGAACAAACAGCCTCTTGTTTAGATCGTACACAGGTAATTACGATGCTGATAAGGATGAAATCAAAGTCTAACGGCCACAGAAGCAACAGAAATTCATGGGGCAGCTTCCAGCAGGAGAAAGAGCTCTCAACAGGGGTTTCAGAATAATACGGTTGGGCCTCCCCACTTGCCACATCAAACTAACGTAAAACAAGATGGTGGGACTAGTTCTCTAGTTCCCACCAGCAACATAGTTGTTTATTCTTGGAGTGTTTCTGTTTTGCCTTCTGTGGGGAAAGCTAACTACCTAATAATCGAATGAAGGACTTGATCTTTACTTTTTATTCATTAGTTAACTGCTTTTGGTATTCTCAGATAGGCTTATATTTCGAGTCTCGCACTTCCTGAGGGAGCACAGTTTGTGTGCTTCCAAATCTTATCAGGGCAGATTCCAAAGCTGTATCTACAGTTTCGGTTTAGCACACAACCTCGCATCCTTGTGTAGGTCCACACTGTTGACAGAGCCTGTCAAGCCTTCATCAGATTCCACAAGGGAGGCTTTGGATTAAGGAAGGTTGAGAATCACTGCCCTAGAGAAAGCAGGGTGGACCGTGGGCCGTGCACACGCATAATCATCTTCAAGTCCCCACACTGACTGACAAAGGAGATGCCAGATTAGATTTTAAATAAAAACCCTTTTGAAGGGAACACAAGTAGAATCACCTTGAATTCATTTTGGAAGAGAATCACCAGATAGCAAATGTTTCAAAATGCATGAAAGAAATAAAATGTTGCCTGCAGCTCTAGTAGGGAAATAAAAACCAGGCCTTCCGGAGGCACCTTCTTACTCTGAATTACCTTGCTTTATGAACTGAGGCAAATCACCAATATTTTTTTACTCCCCTGCGTGGGTTATAGTAATTGTCCTAGGTCTTTGTATAAAAGTACTTTATAAAAGCCAAGTATTAATAATCAGGTATGAATTACCCTGTTGAAACAGCCCTTCATTTTTTTCATTTTTTGAACCTCGTTTGGGTTTGCTACCCTAAAGCAGTTAGCCATTGAGACAGGGACTGTTGGAGGCTAGGTGCAGTTGAATTAATCTGTTCTTTCACCCATAAGGTTGTCTGGGGGATGAAGTAGTGCCCTTCTAGAGACATTCAACACCATAATAACATACTTTAAACAAGTACTCCAAGAAGTCCCTAATAGCTACATTTGCAGTTTTTGGCTTTGGGGATGTCATTTTGTTAATATGATAAACCCAGAATGCTTTTTGATGCAAGCAGTAGTCTGTGCCAAAAAAATAATTATCAAAATGGGGCCTACAAGATAGCCCCTCCCCGCTTATTTTTTTCTTTTTTGTAGATTAGTTGAGGCCAGGTTTGGTTCACGCTACAACAAAGGACTTTCAATTTGTAAGGCAACAGTTCCCATCTGGCCTATTCTCTTGCCAAGTCCCAAACCTGGGCTCATGTGTCTAAAATTTCAGCAGCGACTTAGGCCATGTGTCTTTGCACTAAAAAAAAAAAAAAAAAAAAAAAAGCAATTATTTCCATGGGCGACCAGATGATTTCCATATCGTCTGCTGCACACAAACAATCCACTGAGCATCCCATCAGTTGCTGATGAATTCAGAGCTGATCTTAGCTACTCTGTCAGAGAAAAGCACGTGGGTTCCTTTAGTTTAAGAATTCTCTACAATGAAAGATCCTAGAGCAGTGGGTTGGGTCAAGAGAAGACTAGCTTGGGTCCTCCTCCTACTACGTGCTGTTTGTGTGACTTTCGGGAAGACTCCTCATGTCTCCCTGGCCTCAGTTTCTCCCTATACAAAAATGTCAGATCGTGTGATTTCTAGTATTTCCCTCAATTCCTATACCTGTGTTGACCTCTTGGGTACAGATTTGTTGTGAGACAAGGAAATGAAGTCTGGGAGTTTTTGTTTTCTTAGGTCTGATTTTTTCCAATCTGAAACTCTGCAGCCCAGCTAAAAGGTTCTAAGCTGAAAAACAACTCAAAAGTGGCAGCTGGCCATCCAGACCTTGGATATTCCGTTTGGCTAGAGTTTGTTTGCTTAGCACCTTCCATTGCTGTTTACTTAAAATTTGGCTCACTGGACCAGCCTCAAGAGAGACACCTTTTTCTTTTGACAAAGGTCCAGTAGGAGGGAAAGGGTCATTCAAAGGTAGCAGAATCTGCATATCCGCTCCAGCATCACAAGGCATGATGCAGAGCACTTAGCATCACTGAAAACACGGAACGGCTGTGGTTTCTGTCTCTCTGAAGCAAAGCAGTGGTTGGAAAACACAAAGAATTTAGTCTTTTTAGAGACTGTTCCTTCCTTCCCTTGGGCACTCCTTTAGCAACCAAAAATACTGGTGCCTGTTGATAAACCAAATAGAACATTTTTCCCCCTCATTTTTGGGGGCTAGAATTCTAGTATCTTTTTTCCCTAGCCATGTATGGTTCTAAAGAGTGGTGGAAATTAATGGATTAGGGTCTCGTAAAGGGTAAATTTACCTTATGTGTTTTGTTAGAGCAATAACATGGAGGCATATGCCAAGTCATGAACATATCTGACCACAAGGTAGACCAGCATCTCCACTTTTCCTGGATCTCTGCTATGATCTCTTTCTGTTTTCAAGCTCCAGCACCATAGTCGATACGCTGAAATATTTCTGCAAGGACTCATTTTAGTTAAAACTGATTTAAACATTCGTTGGCATCTGATATGTGCCAGCCGGCTATTCATGGCTCCTTCATTTAAGGCAGTGGTTCTCAATCACTAGGGCTGATTTTGTCCCCACAGGGGATATCTGACAATGTGTGGAGACTTTTTGGTTGTCACAACTTGGGAGTGGGGTAGAGGGTACTACTCATATTTAGTGGGTAGAGGTCAAAGATACTACTAAATATCTACTATGAACAGGATACAATAGAGAATTATCAAGCCCAAATTAAATAGTGCCAAGATTGAGAAATCCTGCCCATTTTCATGGTCCTCTTGCAAACCTCAGAACTGGTAGCAAATTCCAGGGATTTCCACACTTAAGTCATTGCAGAGCCAGTGTAATATTTGCTAGATCCACATGCACCAGAGTTTTTATTGACTTAACATGTTTGTACAAATTAACTCATTATTTAATATTTTAGCCTCATCCTTACCAAGAATATCTATGAAATTGAAGTCCTGATGTTCTAATTACATTTTTCAATACACATAAACATAAAAACATGATTACTCTGAATGTTAAAAGTGCTTACCATCACCTAAAAGCTTCTCACATACCACTGTGGCTATAGGGATTCTAGAACTGCAGATTTTCAAGTTGCAGTGACTTTCAAGGTGTTAAGAATCCAGCCATCCCACTGTGGCTCGACTCCCTTCAATCACATCCTGGCCAAGTGGGCAGGCAGTCAGGGCTTGGACACTCCAGAGATAGGGAACTCATTCATTTATTTAACAAGCAGATATTGAGTGTAGACACTCAGGGACTCAGCAGGTTAGCTCGACACTATACTAGAAACAGGGGGTGGGGAGTAGGGGGAGAAGGCAATAAGATAAGACACAGCTCCCACCTTCATGCACCTAGAAGCCACTGGGAGGACTGTTTACTGTATTTCCCCCATATCTGCTATATATGTTCCCCATTTTCTTTCTCATGTCTATCACAAAAAGGATGATAAATTTAGGGGGAAATGTGACCATCCATATGCAGTCCATGCATAACCCAAAATTTCTTTACATATTTGCAATTTATACATTGGCTGCTCCAAGGGCATTTCCACTGAATGCACTGAATATGCAAAAGTTTTGGGGGTTTGGCACCCCTACTGTTCCTTTCTAAGGATGCACAGAGAACCAGGTGGGGGAAGGGAACCTACAAACTACTAAGGTACAGATCCTCCCTATTTGGGGCAATCTTTTCCCCCTTCCCTCCACTCTTCAGCCTTTCTCTCTGCTCCTAGAAGCACCGGGCTACAATCCCTAACTCTTACTGCTCTCGCTGCATACTTGTCATGTAATCGATTTAGTTGCTCTTTTTTTGCTGGTGGAGAGGGCATTCCTTATCGTGTGAGAACAGATTCCCTGAATGCATCATTTGTATAGCATGAAGTCTGCTGGAGCGGCCCTGGTACTAGACTTTTCTCCCCTTCTCTCAAATGCACCCCGAAGGGGCCTTGTTAGAAAAATGTCCCCTGTTGAGCCACCCATGAAAGGGAAAAATCCCACAAGATTCAAATCTTGTTGAGTTTGAAAACGAGATGGGAATAATGTCTTTTCTTCTAGAGCAAAATAATAACCATAAACGTTCCTTTCCTCCATTAAACCAAACCAGAGGTAATCTGGTGGAAGGCAAAGCAACCCCCTCCCTGGTGAATATAAAGAGCTACGGTTGGGCTGAAGATTTATTATGTGCTAGGTACCGGAGAAACTGCTTTGTAGACATTAGTTCACTTATGACTCCCAGCGACTCTCTGAGGTTATTATTCCCATTTTATAGATGAGGAAACTGAGGGCCAGGTTAAACACAACGAATTGCTGAACAAGAGTGTGAACCTCCATCTGACCAAACCTGTACTCATGGCCCTATAACTCAGTTGGGCAGGTTCTCCCTTCTCAGAGCTTTGTAGGCAGGTTGATTTAAAAATGAATGCTTATTTTGTTTTGTGCAGTGTCCCGGAGCGAATAAAACTTGGGGAGTAAGCCTGCATGCAGTTGCTCTGTGGGCAAATGTGCGGTATTACTGTTTAGGTCAACAAGTGCCTGCTGGGGGCAGGAAATGCCAACCGTACACAGGGCCTTTGAGTCCTGAGGAAAGAGACAGCGGCCTGCACCTGAAGCTGCATGTTTGTCTGGGTGAGTTCTTCTGCTTTCTTTTCCAGTGACATCACCCAGACCTTCCTCTTCTGTCTGCAGCGGGTGGCAGCTGCCCGGTTCCGTTCCAGAAATTTCCTCCGCCTCTCATCGGGATCCTCGTCCACCACCCTTCGCCGGCGCCCCCCTGTGGGCTGGGGTGGCTGTATTGTCTGGGTTGGCTGCATCTGTTGTGTCGCTGGTGAGACCTGTGGGGCACGAGAGGGAGGGGGGTGATGGGGACAGAGAAGGAACGTGCTGGGTGAGAGAGGAAACCCAAGCTGGTGTTGGAACACAAAGCACAGAGAGCTGATTGCTTTAGTAAGCAGATCGAACTCGTTTTCTAAGAACGAAGTCAACAGTGAAATCATGCTCATGAAAAGAAAAAGCACTGCCGAACTATCTTCTGTGATACTTTGGCAAGACACAGAAACGACTTGTGAAACAGAGTCAAACAGATTTTTCCCTGACAGGCATTTGGCTGAATTATGGCAGAGGAAATATTTTTTTTTTTCTCCTTCA
This sequence comes from Callorhinus ursinus, assembly GCF_003265705.2. NCBI lineage: Eukaryota > Metazoa > Chordata > Mammalia > Carnivora > Otariidae > Callorhinus > Callorhinus ursinus. The sequence goes on along the minus strand of NW_027397074.1, from coordinate 44,363,912 downwards.
GATGTTAAACATGTTTTATTTAAGTGCGTTTTATAAAGGTTTAACGTGCCAATGCAGGGCTACAGGTGACAACAGAGATCAGGGCTATTGTCACAATATTGACGAGTCTTCTGTCATCTGTAGAAAACTCCTTCTGGGCAGGTTTTGAACTTTCGTTTTCCTGGTGTTAAAACCATGTTCCTAGAACACACTTCTGGGACATCATCACCACTGTGACTCCTACCAAAAGAACCCTCTGAAGCCCAGAAAGCAGCTTGAAATCCTATTTTTGCCATTTCAGAGTTCTTAATGCAAAGGGCCTAGCTGGACCGGCAAATTCCAGATGGGTCCATCTGCTCCTTGGAAATCTGCCAGAGACAGGCCTTTCCAGGTGGCTGGTAGCAGGGCCTATGCAATGGATGCCCAGAGCAACCCTGAGCCCCATAATACACCTGTCTGTGCTACAGGGAGGGGTGGCTGGGAATCACCAGATATTTACATTGTAAGGAAACCCTAGGTGTGGCAAAGCACTTCATCAAAAAGTGTTACTATACTTACAGATTCCTTCTAAGAGCTGCAAGGGGCTCAGCAGTGCCTAAAGTTTTGGAGACTCCTGCCCACACAGCTTTATTTCCCTCCATGAGGCAGACACACAGCACTGAGTGAAATTTCCAAGACTGACTCTTTATGTGTCTGGACACCTAATGCTTTCCCTAATGCACTGCACTCCTTCCCCCTTTCTTCACTCTCAATAAAGGGTATTTTTTTTTTCCTTCTCATTTCTCAGTCACTCAGGCTTATGGCTATAATATCTATAAAGCTGTTTTACAAGAGACATTTAACCTACAGAAATAACAGGCAAAAAAAGTGTTTAAAAGAAAGTGCAGCTACCTTTCCTACCACATTCCAATTCTATGATTGAAATCAATCAGAATGACTGTAATTGCACTAATAATGGCTACTGGTTGACGCTGGCTGACTGAAAGTGATATATTTTAATCCTAAACTCTATCAAAGCTAATATGACTCACTGTAGAAGAATCAGGCTCAGGACTGAAGTTGGACTGCATCTTGGCAATTTTATTTAAACCAGAGACATTTTCTAAAACTGCTTATTGGTGATTCCTTTCCTCCCAATCACAGAGAAATAACAAAATGTATTAATTGTCGAAGGTCTCACCAGAGTGGCTGGTGAAGATATAATCCTTGTTACTGGCAAAGGTTTAGCACTTGTCATCTCAGATGCTAGCTGCTGAGCTAACTACCTCAAAGCAAAGCATTAGGAAGGAAACTGCAAACTTGGCCATTTTTGCCTGTACCATTTCTTTTTGAGAATTTGTGATGTCTGGATAAGATTCTCAAGTACGCAAAACTGGGTTTGAATCTCCATTGCCAAGACCTTGCATTTGATACTGTATTCTCCCACCCCAACTTCAACCAACCTTTATCTCTGACACTTCTGTGCCTTTTCCCAAGGGGGTAAGTTATGTTGTGGTTTCAGGTTCAGTCCAGGTTCAGGGTTCAAAGTGTAGTTTGGATAAGAGAAATTCCTAGTGATTGAAGAATGACACCAGGACTCCGAAATCACATCCTTACATGCAAGAGAATCCTAAGAAGCCAGGAGAAAGTGCAAATGCAACCCTAAGACCAGAATTTATGTCCCTGGTAATTATTGTTACTTATTTTATTTTTAAAATAGAATTCTGTTGGCATAGATGCTCTGAAGCTTTTGATAAAAATATAATGAATTGTTATTTCATAAAGACAAATTTATTCCAAGTCATATTAGAATCTCACAGTTGGGAGGGCCTTAATAAACTTCTGTTCCTAATGTTCTAATCATCGTATGCTTAAGCAATATGACAAGATCTCAGTAATCAGCCAAGTTCACATAATTTAAGAGTGGCATTTTGAGTATTGTCTGAATGATCTTGTTCAAATTTTAACAAGAACAACCTGTACTCTTTCCCTTTAGTATGGGATTAAAAAGCAACTGTTTGTGCAGCTAATTATAATGCAATTAACTAATTGCATATACAATTGGCCACTTACTGACTTTAAATGGAGGGCAATTGGCTAATTGGTAATTAGCTAATGAATGGCTTTTATATTCAACTAACGGTTAAACTTGTCCGTGAAGTAACTAAGCTGACAAGGCAACTAAAACTCGATGCTATCCTTTTCCTTAAAAAAATAAGTACACACGCGAATTTATTTGCCTGTTTTTCACTTCTAGTTTTCTTTGTCCCTTCTAACTGTCTCCATGTCCTACTATGGCGTTTGACTAAAAAGGTGCTTTGGACGTCATTTTATTGCTGAACTACTTGCTAAACGTCTATCATGTTACTTCAGTTTGGAATTAATCATGGCTAACATGTACTGATTCCTGTGCCAAGGGCTTTACAGACATTCTCTTTAACACTCCTAAAAGTCGATGAGTTTTGTCTATTATTACCCCATTTTGCAGATGGGATGACTGAGGCTTAGGGAGTTTAGCTGACTGACCACAGTCACACAGCAAGTGAAAGAATGTGGGAAAAGAATTGACAGGTTTCTCACTCTAAAGCCTGCACTCTTACTTGCTATATAGAATTCCCCTAAGTACCTTTGCAAAAGTAAGCTGACCTAATGAATAAGCTTATCTATTGAACAGATCAGAGAGTTGCTTGTGAATGACCCATTTTGTGGATGGCCGTCCAAGTTTGGTGTGTGTTAGAGGAGAGGCTTCTAAAGCTCCCAAACTGCCTTGGGTGGGGTCTGGAGGCAGATGATGGAGGAGATGGTGAATAAGTGTTATTTGGCGATTCCAAGCTCCCAACACCACTCTGACCCAACTGGTTGGAACCTGGCAGTGTGGAATGGGTGGAGGGGACTGACAAAGGTCATCCTGCTTGAAGATCCAAAGTGTCTAGGGCTAGCCATGCTCCTAGACATGCCCTTCATCCACTTACTAAAACTTACTCGGGTACACGGACCCGCCTCTCTTCTTGAGCTGGGTGACATAACGTCTGCCTGGTCCCCCAACCCTCCTTCAGTTGTGTCTAAATGCTGGCTTTCTTTCTAGCCACTTCTGGTGACTCTCCACCCCTGGGATTTGGCCTTTCTCTAGAACCAACCATCTACAGAGCTTGGCTCTCTGCTCCCTCCAACGCATTTCACACTAGGTGGCATGAGTCACTTCTCTTCCTCATTTACACAGCACCTTATGCCCTATCATCCATTACTGAACTCCTTTGTCTGCCTGGAACTGTTATTCTTTAGCTTTTTAGCATTTAGTGTTATTCAGAAGACTGCCCATTGTATTTAACTTCCATTTTACAGGTGCCAAAATTGAGTCTCTATGTTATAAAGCACTGCAGTTAAAACCATGGCTAGAATTAACTTATTTTTCTCATTCTTTATTCACATCTTTCTTCAGATGCTTCAATTCTTCCTAATCCTCCCATCAGTATGACTTTTTTAGAGTTACCTTTGTAACACACTGCAAAAAAAACAGATTTCGGAGAACTTGAAGTTTACATTTGCCCCCAGAGACTAGACCTGATATCGACAATATTATTTCTAGAAACTAGGATCTGGAAGGGTCTTACAGGATGTCATTACTTCCTAAGAAAGAACAGAGCTCCCCCAAGAGTGAGACAGAACACCCAAGCTCATCAAACCAGGTTGCTGCCAATGAACCCCGCATTAGAGCTCGCACTGATAACAACAAGGGGGAAAGAGATCATAAAAGGGTCTACCTGTGCTTGGTTGCCGGAGTGCAGGGGTGGGTGTGGCGAGGTCTGGTGATGTGCAGGGTGTGCGTGAAGGTGGGAGTGGGAGTGATGATGTGGGTGGTTCTGCTGGTGATGGGGTTGAGGGTGAGGATGGTGTGCTGGGTGCTGGTGCTGGTGTGGGTACGGGTGATGGGCTGGCAGTGTCTGGTGCTGATGCGGGTGTGAGTGCATGTGGTGGTGTGGCGTCTGGTCCTGCCGGGAGCCCATCATTTCCATCATGTGTCCCATGGTGTTCATATTCCCATTTGACATGGCAGCTGGGTGGTGAGTCAACGCGGCCTTCAACCTCTGAAACAGAACAAAACAAGAGGGGACAACTGAGGTCAGTCGTGTACAGAAGAGGGATTTTGAATCAAAAGGACTCATATTTTCAATTCTATGTCATGGTACTACTGCTAGTAGTTGTTTATTGGTTGGCAGTATGACTTTTATATTATTTTCAAATTTCCATATATATCTTGGTAGGCAGGAGGGTCAATGTCAGCTGGAAATGTTAATTCAACCGTCACGGCAGATGAGCAGGATACCCTGTCAAGATTTAGACAGTCTACTAAAACGTATTTTCTACTAATTTCCTACTATCGATTATTCATCATATCCTATTGGCAGCTGAATGTAAGTAAAAACCAACACAATAATGTCACTGAACAAAGGGCTCATCTGATACAGCACTGTGTTTTGTAAGGCTCACAAGAATAAAAGATTTCTTCCTCTCAAAAGACTTCTCAAATACAAAGAGGAAATAACTTCAAATTTCAGGGTACAGGAATAGTATTGATGTTATTTTAGGACTTCAAATTAGATTCATGATCTATAACTTTCGGAGGCAGTAGGTAGGTCTTCTCCATTTGTTATCATGATATTTCTCATTGTCCCTCCTGATAACCTAATTTTTCTCACGCAATAACTTTCTTCTGATTTGGGGAAGGAAGTGAGGGACGTGGAAAGATTTGGAGGATTGCATTCTACAGCTTCTTTGATGGCCGTATCACCGGGCATATTTCTAACACAAAAGAATTATCCATTAACAAGCACATAGACGTGCACACAAATAACTTCTACCTGAATCTAAAGCAGGGATCAGCAAACTTGTCTATAAAAAGTCAGATAGTAAATATTTTTACTACTGCACGCCTTGTGCTCTCTGTCACAACTACTGAATTCTGCTCTTTTGGGGCAAAAGCAGCTGTAGACAGTGTACAAATCAATGAGCATGCTGGGTTCTAACACAACTTTATTCAGGAACAGGAAGTTTGAATTCCGTATAATTTTCACATGACATGAAATGCTATTCTACTTTAGATTTTTCATCATTTAAAAATGTAAAAACCATTTTTAGCTTGTGCGCTGTGCAAAATTAGGCAGGGGGCCAAATTTGGCCCATGGGCCATGGTTTGCTGGCCCCGATTTAAAGAATCAGTTGGTAATCAACTTAGTCACAGTTTCTTCAAAATTGCCTTTTCTTGTACACAGGCAATTATCATCATATCCTGAGGGGCACAATGTGCTAAGTACTGTATAATACAGTTATTCCTTGGAAACGTATCTTCGGCAGTGATGATAGTCTGGTTGGCAAGCTCACACAGGCTCCATGAAGTATTTGCTAGGGGACTCAAAATTCTCTCCTGATTTTTATTATCTGATTAATGACAGTGATGTGCGGTCACTGCAAAAAGGAAGAGTTGTATTTAAATGAGGGTCAAAGCAACCATGTTCCAGCCCTGTACAATATTAATTACTCTCGACTGGGTGGAGTAAGCTATTGATAAATACCAACTGAATTCATCAAAATCTTTAATTAAACACAAAGAACCTCCACTTTTTTTTTAAAAGATTTTATTTATTTACTTGAGAGGAGAGGTAGAGATAGCAACAGAGAAAGCAGAAGCGGGGAGTAGAGAGAGAAGCAGGCTCCCCGCTGAGGAGGGAGCCCAAAGCGGAACTCGATCCCAGGACCCTGGGATCATGACCTGAGCTGAAGGCAGATGCTTAAAGGACTAAGCCACTCAGGCGCCTAAGAACCTCCACTTGTAAAAGAAAAATAAAATAAAAAGGAGGGGGATATGTGACAGACTCTATCCTAAGATTAGATAATCATTGAAAACATTTCCTACATCCAGATTCAGTGACCATTAAGCCTACTTGCTTCCTCTTTCATGAGTATCAGCTACTGACCTTCCTCATAGTAATCCCGAAGAAGTTAAGCTTCCTGAATCCCTGGGAAAGAGGTGGACGAACAAGTAGAATAATTTCATCACAGTGGGATAATAATAGCATGAAACTTAAAGATTATTTGAATATAACATAAGCAAAAGAAGTAAAAAATAAAATAAAATGAATTGCTGGACTTTAGATACATGTTTCTTTATCCCAAGAAAAGTTTCCAAATGCCATCTCCAAACTTAAGGGTGAAGAAAATTATGAAAAAGATTATATTGAAATCACTGTTTTTTGCAATTGGGTAGTACTGATAAACTTTCTCAACTATTCTTTGTAGTTTCATTATTATGAAAACATACAGCTATGTAGTAAAAAAAATCAACTACTACAAGAATATGGGGTGAAAGACTAAAAGCCACCTGCCTACCCTTTTCCCGCTCAGCTCCACTCCCCCAAGTAACTTGCCTTTGTCCTCCTTAACAGTATATCTTCGACACCTTTCTATATGAGTGGAACTAGCTAATAACAATGGCTGGCATTACTTGAGTACTCACTGCACACCATTCCTCAGTCTCACCTAATCCTTAGAACAATCCTGTGAGGCTAAAAGAGAGGCTAAGCCACCTGCTCAAGCTCACACACCACTGGAGAGGTGTAGAGGCATGCTACCTCCACAGTTTGTTCTCTAAACCAAGAAAGAAGGTGCCGGAAGGCATACCATACACACTTGCCAAAAACAGTTATAAACTATGTTATGCCACCTCCTTATCATCAAAAGAAAGGCTTAAAGAAGAGACAGGTCTACAATAAAATGATAAGACAAGAAGCCATTGCTGCATGGTCCAGCGCATGATTACTTAGCACACAGTGAAGACCCAGATAAACTCTTTCTGAAACTTGGCAGACAGAAGTGTGAATGTAAGAATTTCCAGGAAGCTCTGGTGCAGCAAAGGATCCTGGGCTTACCATGATCACCTCCTTTGTTACACTTGTGAAGAATGGATACTTGTATTCCCCCCTCCCGCCTTCCCCCATCAATTTGATAAAGTACATGTGTCCCTTCTTCCCGTTCCCACTTCCTCCTCACCCTTGGGTTTATGACCCTTTGGTCTTTCTAATGTTCAGAGGATGTTATGGCTTATGCATAGACACTGAGGGGTGTGGCCCTGTCTTCCCATCAGCCCTTGCTCTTCCCACGCAGGCTCCACAGGCCTTTGCATTTGATAGTCTTCTTGCCTGAAATGCTCTTTCCCTTTCTTCAGACATGTTATTTTTATTTTTAAAAAGATTTATTTATTTATTTTAGAGAGGGAGAAAGTGAGAGAGTGCCCGTGAGTGGGGGGAGGGGTAGAGGGAGAGAATCTTCAAGAAGACTCCCCACCTGCCCAGCCCAGAGCCTCATGCGGAGCTCCGTCCCCCAACCCATAAGAATACGACCTGAGCCAAAACCAAGATGGGACACTCAACCGACTGTGCCACTCAGGCGCCCCTCTTCAGACATTTTATAGCTCTTAGCTCTTGGCTCCTCCTTAGTAAAATTCTCCCTGGTCTCCTGTCAAAATCAATTCCTGTTATTGCATGGTCCCAGTAGGGCCATATTCCTCTTCTTAATTCAGTTTGAGGTTATGATTTTTAATATGATTATTCAATTCATATCCATCAACCATTCCAGACCGTAAGCTTCCAGAGAGCAGGAACCACGTTGGATTTTGCTCAGTTGTTAAAGTTACAGCTTTAGCACAGAGCCTGGTACATGGCAGGCACTATATTCATATTTTTGGAATGAATGTACAGATGAATGAATGAATGAATGAATGAAAGAAACTTCTGAGGCTCATGAGGATGCAGCATTTTCATCTTGGATCACTGCAGGTTCTATCTGTCTGGGAGGAGGATTTCATCGGTCAGCCAAAGCCAGCAAAAAAGACTACAGAAGTCATGGAGGCAGACAGGCAGTAGAAGTACTATCAAAAGAGCTTCAGGCTCCATACCCAGCCTGCCCTCCCAAAAATGATAACAGAAAAAAATAAAACGTGAAGAAACAAAAGGAATGTGCCTTCACTTTCTCTTGATACCTTTTCCCTGGAAAAATCGTATGGAAAATTGAAAAGCGCCTTAGTAGTGGGTCACTGTGTTACCCCTCCAATGCTACAAACAAGTTTTCCACCTTTAATTAGGAGCAAAGGGAGCCTGACAAATAAATACTATGCACCAGATCTTCATCTCAAATAATTAGCTTGTCCTGTTAAGGGAAATTACTTGATTGCCTCAAGTCTATTCTTGCATATTTCACGCCAAGACAATAACAATAGCAAGGCTCATAACATTCCATTTACCTATTTATTCCCTCAACAAATATTGATGGAGCTTCTATTATATGCCAGGCACTGCGTTAGGCACATCATGATTTGCCACTACCTAAAGGAAATGGAAGACACATAAAACCAAAGCTTTTTCAGCATGGCGGAGAAAACACACACTTCAGCGAGGCAATGAAGACTTTAAAGCATCCCTTAGAGAACCTCAGGCCTTGGGGTTGAGTCCACCATTCAAGCACCAGCCTGTGTCCTCTTTGAAGGAAAGCAGTGCCAATAAATGATTGGGGCACTTCTGAAAGTCCTAAAAGAGCCTACTGCTTCCCTGTATCCCTGTGCCAACATGGATCATTGCAGTCTAAATCATTAAAGCATACCAAATATAGATATTTGTACCCCACTCTTTCAGGGATGATGAATAACCATTAAATGAGTCCAAGCTGTATTTTGCAGAATGATTTTTCTTTTTGAAGCCGAACTGTGTCTTGTTTTAAATAACATTCTACTCAATGCCAAGAAAAGGCAAGGGAGAGAGGGGAAAATTAATGAGCAAATAAACATATATTTTTCAGCTATAAAAACCAGGGCTCTTACTGAGGTGTGGCTGCAAGAGAGAAAAAATGATTCTGTTTACTTTCTCTCATCCTCTACCACATCCATTTATTTGAGAGAGCAAATCAGGAGAGACAGCAAGAAGCCTGACACAGCTGGTTTCAGTCACTAAGGGTCATTTTCCTTCGGTCTGTGTATTTTACAAGATCCTTGTTCACTGTTCCTGATGGGAAAGTGGTGGGCCCGCTGCCCAGGATCTGAGTCCCGGTCAGAAACCAGCTATCGACCTCATCCCATCCTCTGTTCTGCAACCGGGGCTCCCCCCAACCCCCCGCTTGAATCTTCGGCTCCGGACAGTTCGCAGTGCGGGGCACTTGGTGAAGCCCAGGTACTCGAGCCCGTCATTACTGCCACCTGGGTGCCTGCATGTGGGCCTGCATGAGCACACACGCACGTGACACACCCACCCACACCCACCGCAGGCAATTTATCTCCCATTAACAACTCGCTCTTGCCAATTAGAAACATTTGTGGAACTGTAAAAACATTTCTTCTCCATCTTCAGCACAGCCGATTGCTTATGTTCTACAGACTCTGAAAGCCAAGCCGAATTAAACATTATTTGAAATTCAGCTGGGTGGGAGTGGGGAAGGTTGGAGCATTCTTTGGAGAAAGGTTTTCATTAAAAACGGCTGTTGGGTTTTGTTCAAGAAAAGAATGTGATAACATCAAAATGTAGTGTTGCGGAGTTGACCACAAGAGGCTGTCTATATAAAAACAGGGTAAAATCCGTATTCGTATTTTGTTTCGAATACAGGATAATTGCCATCAGTGGCCTCCCCAAGGTATTGCTCGAAATGTAATTTCTTCTTTCTTTCTCTTCCCCAAACATAATTGATCGGGTGAGATGGTCAACACAGGCTTCTGAATGGTCCCTATGGTCACTGGTGTGAGCCCGGGTGCCTTCACCAGAGGTGTGCTTGCAGTGTCAATGACTACTGACTTGCTCTGGGTGTCAAGAATTTCTGATTTTAAGTCCCTGAATTAGGAAAAAGCTAAAACAAAAACAAAAACAAAAACAAAGAAATCAAAAAACAAAACCTGATATTTTCCACTGAATTTTATGACTATTATATGGCCAGTTGGGATCCCCAGTACTTCCCAAACTTGAGGAGAGATAGGGACGGGCAGAAAGAGACCTGTCACATAGTGCCACAAGTCAGTAACATAAACTTAGGGCTTTATTTTGCCAAGATAGAAATAATTTTTTTATAAAGATTTGTTTATTTCAGAGAGAGAGAGAAGAGAGAACACTAGCAAGGGGGAGGGGCAATGGAAGAGAGAGAGAGAGAGAGAGAATCCCCAAGCAGAGTCCCAGCTGAGCGCAGAGCCCGATGCAAGGCTCGATCCCAGGACCCCGTGATCTCCATCGGAGCTGAAATCAAGAGTCGGCCGCTCAACTGACTGAGCCACCCAGGTAGCCCTAGAAATAGTTTTAATGCCCAGATTCACATCTGAGCTTCAGAATATCCATTGAAAATGATCCTATATCTGATAGCATCATGGATCTTAAAAATCCACCTTTAGTTCAGGATCATTGTTGAGATAATTAACTAAAATTATACCTGGCTTAATCGCTGAGAATAAAATATGCTTCTTTCAAAACTTTCATAATGTAACTCAGTGGTTTATTTAGCTCTGATGGTTTCATAATTTAAGTATTTATCTGCTTTAGGTTTGGTTTGGTGAATAAATTTCAAATAAGGCTACCAGGATGGAAGGAAAGATGATCCAGGAAGGGTAAGATGCTATAAAGTCGAGAAGGAAAAAATATTCATACTCTTTGTCATGTTGTCACTAAAAAGTATTAACTCTGAAGATGTTAGAGATAATGTAATTAGTAAAAAAAATACAAAGAAATTGTATTATAAATCAATAGTACACTGGAAAACAATGCAAGAACATCTCACAAATAAGAATGATACCTCAGAAAAGTAGAACTTCATCAGTTTTAATAAAAGCAAGGAAAAGATTTGGTGTCAGATTTCACTCTCCCATTTTCCACTTGTGGATATAACTTCTAAAATGAGGAAAAGCAGACCTAAATGTTAGGTGATACATTAAACTGTGGTGGTTAAAAAGCCAAACAAGCCCCAGAGAGAAATCTTAGCAATTTCCCTGCCAGCCTTTTTCCTATTAGTATCTAAATCACATATTAATTACAGTTCTGCAAGAGCAAGTCTTTGAAAATTCTTATTGAATGAAGAAGTTAATGAATGCACATTTATAGAATTATTTTATTTCAGATACCACTTTCCTGCATCTCTTTGACTCAGTGGCTACCTTTTATAAATCAGCAGGATGGTGGGCATTTTAAGAGGCTGTACGTTTTAGTGAATTTCAGAACAAACTAATGTTCTGAGAGCAGGGGCTAATCTTAATTCTGCTGTAAGACAGCTTTCAGTCCTTGAGGTAAATAAACCACTTTGGCTTTGTGTGCCTTAATCTACCTAACAAATGAGGGCAGAATCCGGAGCTCCCTATTCCATCAGAGAAAGAATCTGAGTTGAAGTCTCTAAGGGGTAGGAATCTATGGGAGAAGTGAGTTGTATGAATGTATAGAATAAAGAAAGTGATTGTTTCAGAGGATTTCAAAAGAAGAACAGAAGCTTTGGAGTGAGAAGTCTTGGTTTAGAAGCACGGCTCCATCACCTTGGGCAGTCAACTTGAGTTTCAAATGCCTCCTCTAGGGAATGAGGATACATAATGGGATAAGAAAATGTATAAACCGGGCGCCTGGGTGGCTCAGTCGGTTAAGTGTCTGCCTTCGGCTCAGGTCATGATCCCAGGGTCCTGAGATCGAGCCCCGAGTGGGGCTCCCTGCTCAGCAGGGAGTCTGCTTCTCCCTCTCCCTCTGCCCCTCCTCTCTGCTCATGCTCTCTCTCATGCGTGTGCACACACTCCCTCTCTCAAATAAATAGGGGCGCCTGGGTGGCTCAGTCATTAAGCATCTGCCTTCAGCTGAGGTCATGATCCCAGGGTCCCGGGATCGAGCCCCGCATCCGTCTCCCTGCTCCGCGGGAAGCCTGCTTCTTCCTCTCCCGCTCTCCTTGCTTGTGTTCCCTCTTTCGCTATCTCTGTCAAATAAATAAATAAAATCTTAAAAAAAAAAAAGAGTTGGATGCTCTCTCAAATAGATAAATGAAATCTCAAAAAAAAGAAAATGTATAAACCATAAGGACATAGGGAATAATTAGCAGAGCAGAGTGGAGTAGTTTTCTGGGTGGTAAAACCAGCTTCTGATGAAAAATAACAAAACGAGGTATTAAAAAATATTTTTTCTTAGCATTAAAATATGTTTTACTTTCAACTTTTAAAATTCATAGTAAAGCACAATAGCATATTAATCACTGATGAAAGGAATGAAATACTGATGCATGCTACATCATGGATGAATCTCAAAAACGTTATGTTTAATAAAAGAAGCCAGACATAAAGGGTCATAGCTCATATGATTCGATTTAAACAAAATACCTGGAATAGGTAAATCCACAGAGACAGAAAACAGATTGGTGGTCCCAGGGCCTGGGAGGAGGGGAGAATGAGGAGTGACTGCGTAATGGGTACAGGGTTTTCTTTTGGGGCCAAGAGAATATTCTGGAACTAGGTAAAGGTGGTGATTGCATATAACATTGTGAATGTAATAAATGCCCCTGAAATGTACACTTTACAATTACATAGTTATATGATTTTATATGACCTGGATGTCAATTAAAACTACTTTTAAAATACAGCAGAATAAGAATCTCCTCTTTTAACAGGGTGCCAATAGAAACTCTTGACTTCGTCTGAGAATTACTAATACCCACTTTGATGTCACCTTAAGTAAAACAGTGTATTGTAAATAATAAAAGCCAAAAAGATATTTTGCCCTAGAACGTCTACAGTCAATGCCAGATTTTTAGTCTATATCTCAGGGAATTTGACTCCTCTGCAAGACATTGGCACCCTCTTTTCATTACAACTCTGTCATCTTCTAGCTGGCTTAAAACTAAAGAGAAATGCAGAAGCCTTAGCCACCAACTGCGTGCAACTCAAAGCTAGTAGAGAGTATTAAATACAGAAAGAAAGATTTTGGCAGAATGGCATCAAGGAGTCTAAAAAGAGAAATTTAACAGGGATCAGGGTAACATCTTATGCTTGGTTAACAAAAACAAAAAAAAACAAAACAAAACACATAAAACCCCAGTACTGTCCAAAGGCAACTTAGTGGAATAACAGAGGATGCAGGAATTTCATGTGAATTTGTAAAGCACCATTACATAATGCACATGTCAAAACAGCTGATGTGACTTTCAGCTGCATCAATGGTACTAGATTGCAGAACGTAATGCAAGAGAGTGAGTCTTGTTTGTTCAGCTCTGCACGGGCCATGATGTGCATTCTACAAGTCCATGTGCCCGTATCCCTGCCCCCTCTTCCAAAGATCTCAACATCATGTCTAATAGGTGTTGGATTTTCTCTATATCCCAGTTCTCAACCGGTGGCATATATACGGTTACCTTTTCCCCTCTCTGTGATGAACATCCTTGTATCCACACAACTTGGCATGTTTACCTATTTTGAAAAAGTGTTCATTAAAAAAAATAATCCAATGAATTGATCAGTCCAGTTGGGTTTAGCTTCAGGGCAGAGGTGATGGTGATGATGGTGGTAGTAGTGTGTGTGTGTGTGTGTGTGCGTGTATGCACTGAGGCAAGGAATGTGGGCTGGGTGTCTGTTAAGGGGGAGCTAAGAGAAAACCAGGTGGGGACACCTGTCCAGTATCAGCTTTAGTAAGAGCCTTTTCATGAGTCTCATTTTCTTATTCTATCAATACCCCCATACCTAGGTGAGATATTGCCTTATGATAGCTTTAGGGTTCCTTGCTCCTTTCAGGTCACTGAGCTCCTTAAGCACTATGGGATGACCTTGGGTACTAACTTGGCTCTAGCAGATATTACAGCCTCCTGGCTGGTTTCCCTGGCAATTTTAAAGGTGCTGAATACACACTGGGCTTAGAATAAATATTTGTTGATTGCCTGCCTGCCTGCCGCCTGCAAGTCTCCAGGAGTGGTGCCTAACCATGGAATGTCTTTGAAGCGCTGGCCTATAATTTTCTCCACAGAAAGAACACCTTCTGGTGGTGGTTGTGGGGAGAATAATGCCCTTTGTCTTGCTAGCAAACACTGCTCACCCCCAAAAACCCAGCACCTGCAAGCCTGGGTAATTTTAGGTGAGGGCTTAGTTCCAGCTTTTATGGAAGAAGAAAGTTCTATTGGAAAAAAAGTAATCCTTTGTTATTTTATTTCGGACGAGCTTTTAATCAGAAACATAGGCAGTAACATATGTTAGAAAAATATATATGAAACATAGAACTTTGCATCTGTAACTTGCTATGGAAAATCCATGCTAATGCAACATTAAGTTTGGGGTTTTAATTGCACAGAAGTCAGAGAATTCAGAGTTCAAGTTCCCAAGCTTCACTCCACATGTGCATCCCAGGACCCTTCCTGAGTGGGGTGACCTAATTATTTGGCAAAACATGGTGCAATGAAGAATGATAGAAAGGATTTCTCCTCTCTGTGATACTTCCTATCATCCCAAGCAAGATGGACAGTGGCCAACTTTAGCTACATAAACTATACCCTTTTTAATGTACAGCAGTCCTTGGTGACCCTCACGATGAACGATGTCCCTGTAATGCCTGAGGTGGGAGGTCCAGGTCTTGCCGAAGTGCTGCACAGATGAAGCAGCCACTCACCACCACATCCCCGGGTCCTCCGGTGGATCCTGCCCCGCGCTCTTCTGAGGATAGCTGTGTTGAGTGGGCACTGTCCCCCTCATCCCTGCTCTACCACCAGAGGACATCTCCCAGTAATTCAGATGCTCAAACTTCTGAGTCTGAAAGTCTGACCAAAAGGCCTCCAGGGGATTCGAAGGGCTTTGTGGACACACCTCTGCCTGGTCCTGAGGAGACTTGTCCAGGAGAGGTGTTCCGCATTGTTGTCCTCCAATTTCATTCTAGTTGTGGGTAAGAGGGCAACATGTGCGTTACCGTCTCTATTAGAGACATAAGATGTCTAGCCAAGGGAGCACAAACTTGTCATAGTAAGAAGTCTCCAGGGGTTTCTCTCTAATTATGGGTAGTAGATTGTGTGAAGTAAAAGGTGTCCTGCCCCTTGGTATCTATATTCAAGTCCATCTAGCATGTTCTATGTGTGTCCAATGCTGTCTTTCTCCTTGGTAAAATGGTAATGGTACCTTCTGGTTCTCCATGTCTCCTTTGCCCCTAGATCTGACCCCTGCCTGAGTTCCCTAAAGTGTGTTAACACTGTTATGGGAAGAGGGGAGGAGGGAGAGGAATTGCGGACAGTGCGGGGGGTAAAGAGGGAGACTGTAATAAACTCTGATTCTTAAAGTGTTGCTTAACATCCTTTTCTGGACTTTGCAGGTGTTAGTGGTCCAGAGTCACTGGACCAACGGCCAAATCAATTTGTGGTGGTTCTACTCCACTGTTCAAGGAGAGTTCCAGGTCTGCCTGTGAATGATCTGGATCATACAGCGCTCAACTCAGCAGCCCTTGAACAATAAAACAGCACATCTATAAATAGCCCCCAGGCTCTGAGCACATCAAGAATCCCTGCTGCCACCTAAGAGCTGCCTGGTCCTGCTGAGCAGAGAGGATCAGGAGATACCTGTCAGACTCAAAATGAAGACGCATCATCGCTAACAAAAGCTCTCACAGCACAATCTTTGGTGTTTTAGGCAAATCACACCAGCGAGAATAAAGCTGGGCCTGGGGAAGCCACAACAAAATATCAACACCCACCCCACCCCGCCCTGTGTGTCTACGTTTAAGGCATTTCCAAGAGGAGCCATTTATAATTCATGGAGAACCTGGCCACTGGTGTGTGTATAGAAAGTTAAGCTTAAGGAGAGTGGGTGAATTTTGCCGGAGAAGATGATGGTGCACAGCACTGCCAACCAAAAAGTGAGTAACAGCTTCTTTCTGAGCTAATGTGCATCCCAATCATGTTTGTTCTCACATGTATTTTTAAAATTCCATTACTAATAGGTATTGAAAAATTTCCAATATTCTATGCTCTTCTCTAGTTTTAGAGTTTTCTCGGAAGTTTGTCTTTTTGGTTTCAGGAGGCCTGACCAACAGAATACATGAACTGTTTGGCACATTTTTGAGAGTGGAATCCCAGGCCCTTGTGAAGCTGCTTTTTTATCTCTTTGTTTCTATTGTTTCCCTGGTGTACAATTCAATGAACCAGAGATTTAAATCTACCATTTTACTGCCTAAACACAAATAATGGGGGTGCTGGGGTGGGGAATGTGGAACCATCTCTTTAAATCACATTGTCACAACTGAGCACCAGTCTAAAAATGCCAAATAGAAAGCTTTCTGGTGGATTTATTAATTGAAAATGGCCTAAGAATTTATCTTCTAACAAGTTTAAAATATCATTTTCATGATCTGTCTTCTTTTCTGCTCAAGCAATTTCATTTCTGTCTCCAAATTTCTCTTAAGCAACTGTTCACCACGGGCTGACAATACTATAGTAGCTTGCCCTAAGTCAGTACCTTCCTTCTCGGGGGAGCAAAGCACTTTGAAGATAGTAAGTAAGCCTCTGCAGTAGGTAACAAAGATCACTCCCCAAGTTCTGGAGATACAGGAAATTCCTGTGACAAAATGTTAAGTCATCTGCTTGGAAGCCACTGCAGAGAAAAGGATTTTTGTTTCAAGATTATGTTATTATTTTTTTTTGTAGATGTTAGAAGCTTTTTTAAAAATTTTAATTCCTTTTTAAAAAATTTAATTCCTAGTATAGTTAACATACAGTGTTGTATTAGTTTCAAGTGTACAATATAGTGATTCAACAATTCCATACATCACCCAGTGTCATCATGACAAGTGCACTCCTTAATCCCCATCACCTATTAACCCATCCCACCACCCACCTCCCCTCTGGTAATCAGTTTGTTCTCTATAGTTAAGAGTCTGTTTCTTGTGGTGCCTGGGTGGCTCAGTCGGTTAAGCGTCTGCCTTCGGCTCAGGTCATGATCCCAGGGTTGTGCGATCAAGCCCCACATCGGGCTCCCTGCTCAGCAGGGAGCCTGCTTCTCCCTCCCCTGCTCCCCTTACTTGTGCTCTCTCTCTCTGTGTCAAATAAATAAATCAAATCTTAAAAAAAAAAAAAGAATCTGTTTCTTGGCTTCTCTCTCTCTCTCTCTTTTTTCCCCTTTGCTCATTTGTTTTGTTTCTTAAATTACACATACGAGTGAGATCATATGGTATTTGTCTTTCTCTGACTGGCTTATTTCACTTAGCACTATATTCTCTAATTCCATCCATGTCATCGCAAATGCAAGGTTTCATTCTTTTTTATGGCCAAATAATATTCCATTTTACACACACACACACACACACACACACACACACAACTTCTTTATCCATTCATCTATCGATGGACACTTGGGCTGCTTCCGTAATTTGGCTATTGTAAATAACGCTGCTATAAACACCAGGGTGCATGTATCCCTTTGAATTAGTGTTTTTGTATTTTTTTGGTAAATAGAGAAGGGATATGAACCTGATGTTCTTTGTGGTGCAACTTGACAGCTTGTCTGGTTAGAAGAAGGCTCATGGACAATAAAGAGCATGGTGGAGAAGTCAAGGCGGAAGGAAAGAAGCAAAAGGGCAGATGGAAGGCAAGAAGACACAGAGAAGAGCAGTAAGGGGGAAGGAAGTCAGCTCTAGTTGGAGCTGGAAAAGATGCGCTACCCAAGGGCTCCAAAATTGGTACTTATTAATTTATAATGATAAGGCAGAATAACTGTCAAAGAGAAGTGAATATGAGATTGAGTCAAAGTGTTTCAGACCCAAAACAAGCTTAATTCCCTTTTTTTAGAGAATTGTCCATTCCACCCTCATTTCCAGATAAATTCATCGCCAAAGGGTATTATCAAGTGGTTTCTTCTTTTCACCATATCCTAGCAAGAGAGAGTCTGGACTTGATGTGGCAGATAAGGAAGAAATTGCCATCTGGTAGGGTTGTTTTTTATACGGGTAACATCGTATATAGACACTTTCCCACTTCTGTAAGGTTTTCAAACCATGCGTGGTTAACCAGAGGCTAACAAAATGGTTAACCAAATGTGTCAACTGCTAAGCCAAGTGGAAATAGTGATGGCAGTTCAAGCACTGGGGAGTTGTTCTCCCACCCAGCATCCAGCCTGACTTTCAGAATGGTGTCATGTTTGAGGAGCATGTTTGGGGCTGCTCCCTTCACACGAGTGAAGCCCAGCTGACCAGGGGAAGGGCCATCTGCATTTATAGACTGCTTCTCCTTCAAAGCAGATGTTGCAGCTCTGGGTATGAATTGAGACATTTTCTCCAACGTGTTCACAGTAAGTGAGCTCACCACTCAGTTGTGGTCTGACTAACTGATGGGACCAAGCCCATCAAGTGGGAATCTTTTTAAAGTAGGAGGTAGATTGTTTTTCTTGGTACCATTTCAGTGCCTGCTACTTTTTCCTCTTTCTTTCTTGTCTTCTGCTCCAAAGTATTCTTTGATTTCCTTCCAAAACCCATTCACTACAGGAAGTATATCATTATTAAGCTTCCTTGGTGGGACACCAAATATTGTATGCTTTGCCAAAGAGGACAACTGTCAATGGTCAAACACTAAACTTCTTACAGTTGGGTAACGTGTTATTTAGAGGAGGGCTATTTTTTTAAATGCACTGCATTAATTTGTATTGTTTAGCAGTTCAAAATTCTATCTGGAAATCGGAGGAATATGTACTAAAATCCAATGTAAACAAAGAAATAAATATTATACTCTTCTGCGACCGACCCCAACTATTTTTCCTAAGGACAAAACAAAGCTTTACATCAGAATCCAACAAGAGTAAATACATCTAATTGGTTTTGTTCATTCTTTCAAAACCTGAAATCCGATCTGGGCACGCAACATTGCTCTGTGTGGTGTTTTTGGACGGAAGAGTGGGAAGACACAGACAGAGGGAAACTGGATGGAAAAGGAGCATGTCTTCATTCTTTTCAATCGCTTTCTTTTTTTATCCCAGATTAAAAAATGTTCACTAGTCTTAGTTTTTCATTTAAAGATAGAGTGTGTATCACGGGCCAAAAATCAGGAACCCTAGGAGCATGACACCAGTATTTATTATTATTTTAATCTATCTTTTGAAGTAACAGTTAGACATCTCTCTGAATCCTATTTTGGGCCTTGTTTCAGGTGCAGAGATAGAAGCACTCTCTTTCCATTCTACTCTTCTTGCCTTGGTTTTGATCTCAGAATTCAGATCTTTGTAACATCAGTTGGCAATTAATTAGGAACATTATCAAAAGGATACCACAACAGAGAATGTTTCACCTGGTCCTAATAAGGTGTGGTGCTGCCAAAGCACTCACCATTCAAACTCAATAAATGGATCTCTTGGTAAGACAGACCTATTTTAAAATGGAGACACACCCAGTGAAGTGTTGGCAATGGGACTAGATGACAGGGTTGTAGCATCAGCCTTCTTGATTTCCTTCTAAATGACAATAACTACCCAGGTAAGAGGCAAACATCTCACGTTAAGCTAACTGTGATCATTTCGGAACTTAATGGTTACAAATATCATGAATTAGACATAATTTAGGTTTAGATTTAACACTGTCCTGAATTTCAAGGCTAGTTCAAAGAATACCTATAAAACATCAAGCATGCATGCAAACAAACTCAGTGTAGTACTCATGTCTCCAGTGACAGATATAGGTGGATTCTGTTTATTTTGAGAAAATTCGGTTGTCAGGACAACTGAATGAGACATTTCAAATGCAATTTAAAGTCATACTCTTTAAGTACACTAGAAAAACAGTGAGGCTACCATTTTAGGGAGATTGACATGTCAGATGCACATCTGAGATTTCCACATCCCGTGCTGCCAAAATAGATGCCAATTTAGGAATATGGAAGACTTCAAGTAATTGAATCTCTCACTCTTATATGCTCTTGGGGGACATGGGTGATGTACACAGCCTGGGCTCTCGTGCGCTATGGCTGGTCATTAAATGTTCCATGACATTTTTTTTTTTTTTAAATCAGAAGAGGTTTAACCTGGCTCCACTTCAGCCAGGGTAAAGGCAGTCTCCCTCCCAAAGATTCCTTCTACCCTTCCAACTGGCAAACACTTCCTTCATTTCCTCCTGTAGAATAAGGATCATGCAGAATGGCTGGCTGAGCATGGCAGCTCCTCATTCTACACTCTGCTGGCATTTGGGGGGAACCACTCATTCTTTCAACACACATTTACTGAGCATTTCCTCTGTGCACAGTACGAAATACAAAGACAAAGATGAAACTGTTCATTCCCCCTGCCCCAAAAGCTTGAAATCTAGTAGTTTCCACTGCCTGTGAGGTGCTATGACATTAGAGATTAAATGGGCTACTTCTAGTGAGATTTTTAGATCAGGGTTAGAGTGCTATCACCTGAATTAAATAGATATTACTGGTGCTCTGGGGCTAACATTCTTAAATTGCAGCATATCAAATATGTATAGTTTAGCCTGGCCTAAACTGGGACTTTTAGTTATGGTTTAGCCCAGTGGTTCTCAACCAAGGGTGATTTTGCCCCTGCCCCTGGTAATATATGGCAATATCTGGAGACATTTTTGATTGTCACAACTTAGGGGGGAGGTGCTATGATGTCTAGTGGGTAGAGCCTAGAGAGGCTGCTAAACATTCTATAATTCATAGGACACTCCTTCACAACAAGGAACTATCTAGCCCAAAATGTCACTAATGCCAAGGTTGAGAAACCCTGTCTTAACCTGACTGCCAGGTTCACCAAACCATGACTAAATGACATTTATCAATCAGTTATTTATTTTATTACTTTGAAGGGGACACCACAAGACCACTGTGATATGGGTATTAAAATCGGCTTGCATCAGAATCCAAGTGAATAACAAAATATCTTCTGCGTGACATTTCCTCCCTGTCCTTAATGAAATTCGTCACCTCACTTTGGCTCATGAATAGCAGGGGTAATCACAACATTGAGGATTTAGTTTTCTTAACCATAGGCTCTAATGACTGGAAGAGTTTTGGAGCCCACCTGGACCAAAACATTAAAATTTATTTATCTATGAAGATAGATTTCACAGATTAAAAAGCTGAGGGTCCGGAGAGATTAAAGGCCACTGTGATCAAATGACTGGTTCAAGGTTGAAGGCGAGCAAATTAGAGCCCATGCCTCCTGACCTGCAGTCCAGGTCTCCTCTGCTACCCTGGAGACTAATGTGGGGCTCAGCTGCATCTTGAACATTAATAAGAAACAGAAATGACATCTGAAAATGTGAACTAGCCCATGTGCTGTGTATTTTCCATGGCATTCAGTCAATGTGTTCTGAGGCTGGGCTACTTCTCGTCGGGAGCCACAGCGACAGTGTCAGCCACTGTACCATGAAGGAACCTGGGGGGGTCAGAGTCTGTGAAACCCATAGGCATCTGCATCTCCTCAGCTGGAAACGAGTGCTGTCCTGGTAGGATCTGCCAACCTAGAAGGCAAGGGCAGACCCTAAGACCTTTGGGGGAGTGTCATCAAGGGCATAACCTTATTCTCCTTTACCAATGGTGGCTGGGGTACGTCTCTCAATCTTCTTCCCCTGGTTTCCTAAAAGATTATTCGATTGTATTTTTACCTCTCAAATAATTCCAGCCCTTTGAAGGTCCTTAAAGGGAATTACATAAAGCTTCAGGCCTGATAGTCTCTTCTTAAATAATGTATTAGTTTTGCATATGGATACGGCCTATACGTTGGGAAAAGAGGTATATACACCATTTGTCTGCCGAAAAGCAGTAAGAGTGGGCTCTGTATTAGGGTAGTGAATTTAACAATTCTACTTACAAATAATCAACCCCAATCCAGAGACTCCAATGCACACTCTCATAAACCTTTTTAGTAGATAGACTCAATGTTTCTTTAGTCAACAAAGGTGGGGAGGGAGACTTCCCTCCGACCCCCACCCTACCTACTGTCTATAAAGAATTCTAAGAGGGGCCTAGAAATATGGAAATCAAAGTAGCTACAGTGCTTTTCCTTACTTCCTTTCTCCTCTCAGATCTTCTGTAAAATAAATACAGAAGCAACATTTAAGTTTGAATTTTCTGTTTTGTGTTGCTCATTCTCGGGGGGAAAGGCATGTAAAATGGGTGGTCATGGAGCGTCAGACAAGTTGGCTGTCTCCTCTGCCAGCTTCCTGACACTATCCCTAATATTCTCCTTGAAATGACCACCATCTGTCTCCTTACACTATTGGATCTGCCTCATGACCAAGGGAATGAACAAAGCATGGGGCCAGAGTGTGGGTGTACATGTGTATGAGGGTGTGTGTGTGTGTGTAGGATGGAGAAGGAGGGCAGGGGAGGGGGAAAGTACCATGGCACATAACCAGGCCCCAGAAATAATGCAGAAGTCTGCTCTGAGAATTTCCTATGGGTCTTTAAACAGGATCCTTGTTGGAATTTTTGGATTCTGTCCCGTGGAGTTTCAAGTGCATTCTTCAGGGCAGCCAGTTACTGTTCCACAGAGGTGTGAATGTCCTGGAGTTCTACAAGCACAATACTTCACATTGTTGGTTCAGAATTACTTTAATTCCTCTTTCCACCACTCCACCCCCATCCCCATTAAGAAGCTGCTAGATCCACAGAGAGGCTGAGCTCAGCCAGGACTGAAAGGGCCTATGAAAGCAGCAAAAGGACCTGAACTAAGCATTCCAGTATAAGAATATAACCAAATACTAACAAGGAGCATGGTCCTGATTTCTGCTTGGTAATGGTCAAAGTCTGACTTAAGCAATTACATGAAGTTTACTCAAAGGGCTCTATTTTCCTAAAAGATTTCAAAAAAATAGCCTTCCCTTTTACCTCATCTCCAAGCCCTAGCTAAGTGTAGTGGATAAAGGTTCTGCTCTATCTGGACAATAAAGCACATATGCCCTGGAAAAAGCTCCTCAGAAGTGGAAGTGTTTTCAAGTCCAAGAACCCCTGCATTCAGCCAGCCCACATCTGCTGTCAGCTCCAGATCGTCCTCCACAGACGATCTGTATATGATCATACAAGGCAACATCCTAAAATGAAAGCACCTCTAAGAATTACGGTGTTAAACTGGGACATACAATCCAGATGCTTCCCATCGCGGGTAAACCCCAGGAGGTCCCCGCACAGAATGAGATGACACAGAAAAGCCTAATGATGTCTACACGTGCATCTAGCATGACGGTGACTGTTTATTTTTCTGACTTTGAGATACAGTACTGGGACCGGCAGAAAAATGAAGGAGGAAAAGTCTCCTTAAATTATACGGAACCTTTGACAGGTTTCCTGATTCTGGTGGACAGTTGTGAAGAACAGCTTGTAAACATCACTACCTTTAACAACAATGACATGAGATACAGAGAAAAGAGTGGAAGGAGACACCAAAGAAAGCGGGTAATGTGCAGATATGGGCAGAGAGTGGGTAGAGCGAAGCAGGCTGCCGCTTATATTCCCAAAGACGCTGGTGAGCCTTCACTCCAGAAAGGCCCCAAAGCTGTTTGGCATTAGAGGTGGAGCGTAGGAAAAGCAGACATCACAACACTTCGCTCCTGAACCACATCACACTCCCCTCCCTTACCGAAAATCTTGTGGGCTTAAACCACAGACTCCTAGCCCAACATTCCCTGCCAGGGCAGCAGACCACGCGCGCTTTCCCACAGGCCGGCGGGGACTTCTCCGCATCCCACCGCAGGGCTGGGCTTACGGATCCATCATCATCATCGGGCCCCGCCGCCTTAAGTTTCTCCACCCACAGCGACTCGGTCCTGGACCTCGGCCAATGTGACAAGACCGGGGAGGGGGAAAATCCTATAACCAAGCAAACTGAGCAGGAGGGCTCAGTGAGAAAGGGTTCGAGTGGCTAATTTTTCCACTTTCCCCCCGCTGCGGTTAAAGCAGTGACAGATAATTTATCACACATTTTGGTTGCATGCCAGCTGGCCGTGAAAAAAAAAAAAAAAGAAAGAAAGAAAGAAAGAGTTGTTTATTAATTCAATTAGCTGGCTTATTTATCAGGGCTGGGTTAGCAGGAGCGGTGAGAAGGCCAAAGGATGCCCGTGTCAAGCTGTCGCTGGCGGCCCCACAGGCAAGTGGAGACACGCATTCTTACCCCCCAAGATTTGGAGCGCCGCGCTAGCTGTGTTTACCCTGAGCGCTTGGTGCCTGACAAGAAAGCCTATCAACTGTAATGAAATACTAGGGTGGGAAGATGCTCAGAACAGGACAGAGTCATCCAAGTGATGACAGTCATTAGTGTTTACCACCCACTTTCAGAGAAAAGGCAGCGTCCTTTCCGGACTCACTTTGGTTTTTGCTCTTGTCTTTTCCCTCATTCAACGGTGGTTACTCATACACAAGACTTGCAGTGTAGCAGCAGTCTGCCCAGACCAGCGTGGCTCAGGATCAGAGAAATCATTCATTCAGCAAGTGGCTTATCACATACAGAAAATCCACAAAGGTTTACTAACTGCTGCTTTGTGTGTGCTGAGCTCTGTTTACAGTGCTTTACTGATGGTACTGGTTCTACTGGATCCTCATGTGGTGGGTAAATGTGCCTGTCTTCCCATGAGTCAGCTAAGGCAGCAATTTCCATCAATTCAACCAAGGTTTCCCCGAGGGTCTGAAACGAGATGTCCCTGATGGCCCCCTCTTATTTCACTGCAGCTGTCCCTCTGACCTGGCTCTTGACTGGTCTAAGCCAACTGCCTCCTTGGTGACCCAGACTAGACATTTTCTGCTGATCTTGTGGTGGCGAGTAGGAAAGAAGGGAGAAAAGGGAGGACGTGTCTACAATTTTATTGTTTTGTTTCAAAATAGCCTCATCATGAGAAATGGTTCTAATGTGTACATTTGATTTTTTTTAATTCAGAATATAGCAATGTCTCTCATTAGCCTTACAGCCAAAGTATTCTATAAACTTGAAGGAGGACAACTTTGGGGCTAATATAGAAGTATACTATCACACAGAATTTGGAACAAGTGATATTCCGTCTAAAAAAATAGGGGAGAGGAATCATAATATAAGAAATATAAATATTCTGGTGAATCCGCTAGTTAATCAAGCAGCAAATGTGACATGAAGGTGGTGCCAATGATAAGACCAAAATGGCCACTCTAGTGGGCACATCGCATATTAAGGGGAAATCTGTGAGGCTACACCAGGGCTAGATCTAGGGAGAGATGCGCAAGACACCCACCTGAGTGTTCTACTGAATGTTAGGATTCTGGGAGTATATTATGCTAGCATCTCTCTATCATGCTAAGAGTTAAACCTCTTCATTGTTCCATATCCACCACTAACTATAGGGGGGCAAGGGTCTTTCCATAACTTCTGGAAATGTCACCGCATCTTTCTCTGTTCCCTTCCTTCCCCTTCTTTCCTTCTCCCATTCATGCAATACCAAGTTTGAGAGTGAAACAAAACGTCACGTGCACAGGCGAATGTGTGTGGAAGAGCTCATGACAGTGCCACCTCAATGCGACTCCTTTGGCCTGGCTGCTCCCTACAACCTGTGAACAAGGCCTGTATCGTCTCTCTTTCCTCCACCATTGGCTAACTCAGTCTTTGGCTCCTTGAACTCAGCTCCTTGACAGTTTGCTGATTTCTAAAATGCCCCAAGAAATATGAGCTTTTCTTGATAATATTTTCAACCCTTGCCTTATAGTATCTAAAAAAAAAAAAAAAAAGCCTATTGAGTTGAATACAATCCAAGGGAGGGGGGGATTAAATCCTCCCTTCCTATTAACATCTTTGGCCTCATCAGTTGTGACTGGTTGGGAGTTTCTGCTTTCAAAAATGGGAAGGAAGTTTTAGGTGGCGATGTACTAGTATTTCTTTCATTTCTTCTTTTTATTTTCAGATCAACTTAAGTTAAAAAAATTAATTTTAAACTGATACATCCTACCTAACTTTGGGTATTCTCCTATTTTCCATATGTGTTCAAATTTCCCAGTTGAGCATGCTGTCTCAGTTTCGGTTGCTGATGATGTATCAACGTGGGACTTCACAAAATGTGTGTGACAATTATAACTGGAGATGGCAGAGCCAACAGAATGATCATCCTTGCCTTTCTTTAACTTCTTATATCTTAAAGGATTCTGGATAAACCTTTAAAAAATTTACTCAGCAGTCCTGGGTAAAAAGCATTCTTACTGTTTTTCCACCAAAATGACAGGCAGATACATGGGTATGCATATACACCTATTTTTGGTTGAGAAGTTAATTCCTACGTAGGAAAAACTGCGCGGTTTAAAACTTCACATTGTTGAAACCTAATGTATTTTTGGATTCAGCAATATCTCTACTAAATTTCAGTTTCCAAAGTTTATTTTCAAGTTTTAAAAAGGTATTATAGCCCAAACCCTGTGCTTCAGCACAGTCTAAACTCTAGATAGAATATTTCCAGGAAAAAAAATAAGTAAACTGTTGTACAAAACAATAGACCACTTGGTTGACAGGAAATTTCACGAAAGAATTCATAGCTTTTCTTTGTAAGTCTCTTGTCTGGCCTCTCACTTTATTTCAAATGGTAAGGTACACATTTAAAAGTGAGAGAGATACATAAAACTGAGGGAAATACCTTTGTATTATATGGAAACCTCCTGGACACTGAAGGTCTGGCTTCTCAGTCTGGTAGGAAAGGCTGTGGATGATTTCCCCAGAGCTTTGTTTAACCCAAAGGTATTTCTCAGATTGACTTCTGGTGTTTGCTTCCAGAAGGTTCTTAGCCCTGAACACAAATTTTACGCTTCGAATCCAATTCCTTTGGAAATGGAAACACTGCCAGATAATTTCACTCATGTAGATTCGTTAAGACCGCATATCAACATGTTAGCAATTCTTAATTTTCCCATTATAGCCGATTGAACAGAACTGTGCAAATAAGACTTATAATTTCCATATAAATCAGGCAAATTAAGGATTTTTCAGGATTTCTCTTCGTGTTTCCCCCAGAGAATGGGTATCCCATCTGCTTTGCTGAATGCAGGATAATCGAAGGGCACTGATCTCTCCAAATGGCTTCATTCATTACTGTCTCTGGATCCTCCAGGGCATCTGCCCCTGGGAAGGTCACCTCAGCTTCCCATACGTTTTAACATAGCCGATCCGCACCTCCTTTAGGATGTACAATGTTTGGAGAAGCATTGATAGGAAAGAATATTTCTCCCCTCAACGTTCAATATTATAGAAATAACATAATTCTATTTCTCAAGTTCCAATTTAAAATGCATTCAGAATCTGGCACTATTTTGGCTAAGACAGTTTGAACATATTTTACTACTCTGCCATCATAAATATAAACTACAGTGCAAAAGGCTACAGCATTCAAAAAGCTACTGAATGCTGAAAGAAGAAAAGCATTGTGCTGTACGCTGGGTATATACTTCAGCATATTTCAAGGAACAACCGTTGAAAGGACCACTAGAATCAAAGTACAGGTGATCTAAACAGGTTTGATTTTGAATCATTTTAATACAGCATTAATTATGTTTCGAATTGTGAAATGTCTTTTCTGTTACTTGGGTAAAGGCCGTTTCCTCCATTTAGAACGGGAAAGTGGGGTTTTCTGTGGTGCAGAGCACACCGATTTTTATCAGGGGGTTGTCTGTTCGGACGCTTCAGTTGACATCCAGCTTCTTTACCTCCTAAGGATAAAGGCATAAGCGTTACCGCGCAGACTGCAACTTCCTTGCCCAAGACACAGAGGCCAATCAAATAGGCTTGTGGGAGATGGCAGAAGACTTGGCTCCTACCCTCAAGACACTTACTGTCTAGTCGGAGGAATAAAAAATGTACACACCACAACCAAACAGGCAAATTAGTGGAAGGAAAGGAAAATGAGCATCAGAAGAAACAGAGCCTGACAGCACCTGGGGTGGCCAAGAAGGTGAGTCACAGCCAGGCGTCTTATAGGACGATTCCAGGGGGACAAATTTCAGGTTTCTTTTTTTTTTTTTGAAAAATTTTTTAAACTTAATTTTATTATGTTATATTGTAGGGTAACTAAAATTCCAGGTTTCTAACAAAGCTTGGAGATCTAGATAACAGCATGCACTTCTTGAAGTAAGTCCCCTCCTTCTCTTCCTCTCTTCCCTGCCAAGACTCACTATTTACTTAAAGTGACCTCAGTTGTTTATTATGTACCTTCTCTTTCACGATGCCTTTGTTCCACCAATGTCACCTATAAACAGAAAAATGTGCTCAACTGCCACCAATTGAGGGGAGGTGGGGTGAGCAGGCCTGGATGAGGGAGAGAGTGTAATTTAGAAAAATGCATTATTTGTGCTGTAAGAATACTCCTTTCCCTCCCTTCTCCTTTACCTACTGTGGGCTATGCAGAAAGAGATAATTCCAGTTAATAAATATCCCGGGGTAACAAGTCCAGTGAGCCCATTTCTTTAATTTTTAAACTGTGGACTTTCTTTGTGTCTACCCAACCCCCCCCTTCTTTTCCTCTGAAGCAGCGCTGGATAGGGCAGGCTATGTTCCAAAACAGTACCCTTTACTCTTCTTCCAGGAAAGAACTTTTCAAATAAGGTCCTAAATGCTCATACAGTATTAGTGAGCACACATACACCTACACATAGTTGACCCTTGCCAACTCCTGACATGGGAATTCTCAGAAGCACACCAAAGTCTCTGTTTGATTTAAATTTATTTTTAATCACATAAAATCCAATTTGGAAAATTGATGCATGGGATTTTCTGAGTCACCAGAAGCTCTTTATAAGATTGCAAATGCATTGAGAAGGAAGAAATCTGTCTTGGCACGGCTGGTATTTCACAACAACAGTAAAAATGATTGGTTTCCTTGGTTTAGAATGAATGAGATGAGTTTTAAAATCTATAAAAATATGCTATTAAATCCTAACATAAAGTCAAAATACATCTGATATGTCTGAGTCATGAGGAAGAACTGGGGGAAAAAAGTAGTCAGTATTTTGACATAAGTTTATTTTGTTAACTTTCTTTTTTGGTCTTACTTAATTACCCAAGTAATATTTATTATTCTGGATCATATTAATTAATTTTAATAGTGATCTTTACTCTCTACTCCCAGTCACATTTAGTTGTTTTTGGCAATATACTACGATATTTTCCATTTCCATAAGGAGTTTCCAAAAATGATAATGATAAATGTAATTTGAATTCATTTTATACTCATACTCCTTACTATTTATATGCCCATGGAAATACTCCGTGTATCTGTAAGTGGATCTCATAAGGGAAGGCATGAAGATATTTATTAAATCTAACTAGTTTTGCATCTCCAACATGATTGGGAAGCACAGATTTATAACAATAATCAGTCCTAATGGGCAACTGATAGTCAAATCTTCAAGGAGGGGTAGGGGTAATTTCCTATCCCTACATATTTAATGTGCCAAAAGTCCTTAAAGGTTATTTGGCCTCCTTCTATGCACAGTTACTATAATCCTCTATTTTTAAGTCAAAACTTATTGCCTTGTCACTACTAGACTTAAATATTACACAACTTTTTATTAATTGCACATTAAGTTATAAAGTGCAACTAGAAAACCATTTACCTGAGGATGTTTTTCTGGTTCCTACAAGTTCCCAGTACTTTCTTATGAAATTTTCTTGTTTGCTATTCTTTCCATGGGAAGAGTAGGTACGTTCTTTATGTCTGGGCCATCTTTCCCACCATAATGTGAAAACAAGTAAAAGGTATTCACAATTCCATATGGAAACATCAACAAACAATACAGAAAAGACCAATAAACTGTTCTCCATCAGGGGGATGGCCCCATAAATCACAGTACATTCATATGAAGACATGTCGTTCAACCAGAGAAATGTTTTCAAAGAATTATTTATGCATAGACAAAAGAACAAAAGAAAATATTCTGTCGACAGTAGTCATCTCTGAGTAACTGGTTACAGGTTATTTTCCTTTATTTATTTTTATTTTCCTCTATCTTTTTCTGGCATTTCCCCAAAATGGTTTTTGCAAATAACATAGAGCTTTCGGTCAGAAAAAAATAAGTATACATTTTACAATTCACCAAGCATCAAAAAATTTAAAAGAAACAGTGTGAAGACTTATATTTGTGCAATAAAGAAAGCCTCCAAAAAAGAGATGATTCACAAGTCCCAGAACTTTCAGTGGGCAAACATCTGGGCAGCAGATTACTTTGTTCTTGTTTGGATTGTTTTGCAGTGGGGCTCGCAGGACTTCACACTTCCCACTGTCTTATTTTTTTTTCTTTTCATTCACATATGAATCACCTACATTGTTACTTCAAGGAGTTACATGAAAAGTTCTAGATTTTTAAAGTCTGTGTGTGTGGGGGGGTATTTTTCTGCTAATCTTTTTATACCAGAGCCATTTCAGTTTGGAAGATAAAAGGAATTAAGGGGGAAATGATTCTAATGGATTTTTCACTACAGTGAAACTGTATCCAATTGAGGTTAAGTATAAATGCAACCTGGAATAAGACTATCTCATTCACAAACGGAAGGACAAATATGAAATTGTTAGAGAAACAACCCAGTGATGTGTAATGACACGGAATAATACAGTGAGTTCAGACATTGTTTTAAATTCAAACCATTCAACTGGGGACCAATGATAACAATTAAGTGAGGAATGTCTTTGGAGTGTTGAGCTCCTTATAGGAATCTACTGGATAAAATGGTGCAGCTACTTTGGCAAACTGCCAGCTCTTCAAAAAATTACACATAGAATTACCATATGACCTGGCAAGACTACTCATAGGTATATACGCAAGAGAACTGAAAACATACATCTACACAGAAACTCGTACACTAATTGTTCAATGCCACATTATTCATAATGGCCAAGAAGTGGAAACAAGCTAAATGTCCACCAGTTGATAAGTGGATGAAAAAAACATTGGTATAGCCCCACAATGGAATATTATTTGACAATAAAAAGGAATGAAGTGCTGGCCCATGCTATAACTTGGATGACCCTTGGAAACATTATGTAAGTGAAAGAAGCCAGGCACAAAAGGCCACATATTGTATAATTCCACTGACAGGAGAAACCCCAAGGAGGCAAAGCTATGGAGACAGAAAGTAAATTAGTGGTTGTCAGGGGCTGGAGCGGGGGAAGGATTAACTGCTAATGGGTAAGGGATTTCTTTTGGGGTTAATGAAAATGTTTGAGATTAGCAGTGATAAGTACACAACTTTGTAAATATACTAAAAACCACTGAATTGTGCATTTTTAAAAGGTACATTTTATGGTATATTTTAAAAATTGTTTTTAACTTTATCATTGGCCTTCTTATTATGAGCTGCAGTTCCTCCAAACGAAAAGCAGAAACAGAATGGTTTTTAAATTTTTTCACAGAATTTTCAAGTTCTGGACTAAAAAAATCAGACTTTTGTGAATATATTGAGATAGAAACAGAGAGATGAAAAAATTTCCCGGTCTTCTCTAGTAAACTCTGATGGCTTTTAAGCGAGCCCTGCCTAACTTTCCAGCCTGGGGAATCACAAGATCTAGCTTCTAAACTGTGCTCACGGGCCACTAACATAGTGCCAGTTTTCTCATTTGTGAAAAGGTGGTAATACTGCTGGCTCTTTGTAGGGATTTAATCCAAAAGAGCAAATATGTATGAATCACTTACTGGGTTCACAGGACTGTCATAGGCATTGTAGCAAATATGAAAATGAGCAAAATGTGATCTCTGCCCTCAGGAAACATTTAATCTCATAGAGGGTAAGAAATAGATCTTAGGATACAGTAATAACATCATAATAGTAATTCAAAAAATTTTATGTGCTCAGATGAAAACACCTTGTGTATCAACAGAATGATAAATAGGTTTGGATGATGGAATACCATGTAACAGTGGAAATGAATGAGCTATGAGAATCCACATGATATGTGGATAAATCTGATAAGCATAAATGTGAGCCCCCCAAATAATCAACTTTTAGAAAAATACATACAGCATAAAAACATTTATATAAAGCTTAAAATATACTAAAATACTATATATTATTAATACTATAAAATCCCTTAATATTTTATATATACATGAAATTATGTTTATATATAATATGTAAATGTATTTATGCATGGGAATGATAAATGCCAAAGTCAGTGGTTTTTCTAGCACTCAGCGGCTTCTGCACCATAAATGGTGGGCAAATCGGTGATTGTTAGATTATTTCTTATACAGTTTTGTATATCTTAAACATTGCATGATAATTTTAAAATATTGGATTAGAGAAAAAGTCAGAGGTCAGTTTCCACTGGGTGATGCTAGGGGGATAATGGAAGACTTCTAGAAGGAGGTGCCTGAGCTGGACCTAAAAGGATGCATGATTTCCACGGGCAGAGAGAAAGGGAAGGCATTGTAGGTGAAGGGAATAGTACAAGCAAATTAAAATCACAAGGTTTTAGCATTAGCGACCATGAGGTTTCTTAAAGCCACATGAAGCATTTTAGATCTCAGGTTCTTATAGATTTTTGAACTGCAGAACACAAAGGGCAAGGAGATTTTTATGAATCATGGTGCCAAAAAGCCTGATACATTAAAAACCAAACATAACCAGAATTTCAAACTGTGTTTGGAGACTTGCAAACTTGTTCTTTCTTTTTAACAGTGAGAACAAATTGGGATCCCTGGAATATACCACTTGGGAGATGGTGGGAGAATAATTTTATCCACAAGTATTAAGTTGTTGCCTGAGGACAGCTGAGTAAACAGTTTGCTGAAGTCTGTTTGAGGACTGCCAGCTAGTTACACCCATAATTTCATCTCTATTAACAAAAACAACTCATACTGTCGCGCTGCCCTGCTTTGGCTACCCCGGGGTTCTCAGTATTTGAATTATGGAGTGTCACTTGAGTAACATTCTATAGCAGTGGGGGCTGTGTTTTGATGTCCTTTCATTACCCACCCCCACTCTGCTGATTTATGGCATACCACGCAGAGACTTAAATCAAAACTAGAAAATACGTGTGAAATAATGCAAAACAGAGTTGCAGGGTTGGCAATTCCGTAATTATACCTAAAGGGAAAATAATTATGTAATACCGTATGGCAAGAGTAAGTCTCAGAATAACAAATACCCACACTGTAAATGTAGAATTCTGGGAAGAACATGCAGGGGCTTTGAAGAGAAGTTGAGGAAAAGGTTGCCTTTTAAAAGGGCCCAGACACACCTTTGTGAATGATGTTTGGTCTCTGATAATACTATTTGTCATCCAGGAACTGAAGACCTGAATGAATGAGGTGACATGGCCATAACAAAAGGAATGCCAAAAAATGGGACCAAACTCGAGTTATTTATTGTCTGAACTCACTCTCAACTACTACCTGCAGTAGCCATGGGTTATATCTGTTGGTTACAATTCTGAAAGTGTGAAAGCTACTTATAGATAGATATCAGACAACTCCCCAAATCCTGACAGCAACTATGAAATGGAAACTAATCAAGGTTTAAAAACCACCACCAACAAAAACCCCGTCGTACTGGAGACCTTTCAGTTAAAAAAAGGAACCATGAAAGAATTCCTCAGAAGTCAAGAATATGAAACTCTCTCCTCAAAGTCTATCAGTTAATGAACAACCTCTGAGTAGAGGGAAATATGAGAGAAATGACCCGGGCAATACTCCAGCCTAAATCTTCATGTTGGGAAACAACTCCTCATCCACCTCTGTATAGTAAAGCGCTGGCATGGGAACAGGAATAAAAGATGCTAGGAAAAGATTAGGAGACTAAGACTCTTACAGGCTAACTTCCTCATTAAAAATTAGCTCTGAATTTAAATGTTCCCTAAGTTCCTCAAACCACTCACCTGGGTGGAGCCATACTAGGTGAAATTGTGTGAGCTCAGGGGACAGGGGTGTCAATTAAAACCATTCCAAAGAGGAAAATCAGGGAAACGTATGGCTTTGAGACAGGGCTTGGCCCTTGGGCCAAATCCGGCCAGCTGTGTGATTTTGTAAATAAAGTTTTATTGGAACACACCCATGCCCATTCATTCATGTATTGTCTATAGCTGCTTTTGAGGTATAATGGTAGTCTTGGGTGGGTGCAAGCATCATATGGCCCACAAAAGCAAAAATATCATCTGGCCCTGTTCAGAAACAACTTGCCCACCTTTGCTTTAGTTTACCAGTTATCTGGAATAGCTTTTGTGGTTAAAAACTTTTTAGAATAATAATTTATAAGAATAGCTATCCAACTGGGCACAACCGTTAGGAGTTTATGCTTAAGTTTTAGCGTAAAAAGCTACTTCTCTGTGTCCTTTTTGTTTGTTTGTTTGTTTCTCTAATTAAGATTAAATATATATTATGTATTCAATTAAGCTATAACATTTGAAATGAGGTCCTAACTTTTTTTTTTTTAATTTTGGCTCTGCACAAAAGAATGACAGTAGAGGTAGGTTGAATTCAGCATAAATAGTCTTAAAATGATTCCTTTTTGAAAACCAAGCTATTTAAGAGAGTATTAATGAAAAAATTAAAAAGGAAATGCTGGAATAAGGGCTTAAAGGAGGAATTTACATGCTTGGAAATAATAGTAACAATTTCTAAAGCTCCTTAATACCATGCCTTGTAATAACTCATTTAATTCGTACAATAACCCAGACATTAGGTATTATTCAGTTGATTTTATAATGGTGACATTGAGATCAATGAGGTTAAGAGAGCTGCCTCTTATCACTTTGCTAGCAAGATGGCAGACCAGAGCCAGATCACAAGGGTCGCCTTCAAAGCTAAATGCTTCCATTCTCCACTGTGCCCTGCAATGAATGGAACCACAGAAGGAGGACTTTGCTTAGGAAAGCCGAGTTCTCTTATCTTAAACCTGAGTGAGCTTGGACAAGTCTTCTAGTTTCTTTAGCTTTCAGTTCATTTATCAAACAATGAGTGATATGTTCCACAAAAGCAGTATTACTGTGAAACTGATACTTGGAAATTTTACTATATTTAGTATGAAAACATCTTTAAAAAAGAATTTACTTTTCTGTGTTTCCTTTGTTCATAACAATTCTTACTTCTTTCTTTTTAAGCATCTGGCAAGGAGAATTGGTAGTTTTATGTATGGGGTAAGTTCTGCCTCTACGCCCACCTCTCCTCACCTGCTGCGGCCTCCAGGAGTCAGTGTTCAGGTGATCCTGAACTCACAGCCTCTTTTGGTAGGTTTGGCTTCACACCTCCCTGGGCCCTCATAGGTGCCCTGCTCCCCATTTTCATTTTGCCCCAAGCAGTTGCCCCCTTCAGCCTGCCCAGGTCACCCTGCTGCCCCATTGCTCTTTTGCCCCAGCATCCAACACTTTCTCTGTGTTAACCTGAACATTTTCTTTCTTTCTTTTTAAAGATTTATTTATTTAACTGAGAGAGAGAGCAAGCACACACACACAGGGGGAGAGGTGCAGAGGGAAAGGGAGAGAATCTCAAGCAGACTCTCTGTCCAGCCCAGCATGGAGCTCGACCTGGGTCTTAACCCCATGACCCTGAGATCATGACCTGAGCCGAAATCAAGAGTAGAACGTTTAACTTAGACTGAGCCACCCAGGCACCCCAACTCGAGCATTTTCTAAACCTGAGCCCACAGGTTCCAATGTCTGGCAGTCTGAAGTAGAATCTCTCTAAAGAGAGATTCTGCCAAATTCAGGGAACATCTACCAGTGTCTTCTGTCTGAGGAAGCAGATTTTATAAGTGAAACTACCCCGTGTTCCTTAAAGTCTAGGCTGGGCCACCAAGGTAGGTGGCTGCCCAAGAAAGTGGGTGAGTTTCAGATCGAAAACTGCCCTTTGCTGTCTAGTTTTTAACCAGGCCAGAAAGAAAATGGTGGCTTGCCCCTCATGAAAAATTTACTGCCAGGGGAAATAGAGACACATGAGCCATGCAAAGGAGGGATGGGATGTTCTCTGACTCTGTGGAGTATGGTCATTCAACCTTCTTTTAAATTACCAAAGAAAAAAGTTACAAGCAAGGAGAATGTCTTCTCCTGAGAGACTGGACCCCACCCATCCACCCACCCACCCACCCACCCACAGGGAACTGTAAATCAGATATTACCGGCACAGCAAATTGGCAGCCAATGCTTTAAACATTATGAAGTGCCAGGTCTGGGCCTCAATACAGATACGT
Source organism: Callorhinus ursinus (assembly GCF_003265705.2). Lineage (NCBI taxonomy): Eukaryota > Metazoa > Chordata > Mammalia > Carnivora > Otariidae > Callorhinus > Callorhinus ursinus. Next base: position 44,327,863 of record NW_027397074.1, on the reverse strand, counting down.
TTTTGTTTTAGGTCCTTGCCACTTAAAAATACACTTGGAAGTTTCTGGAAAGGGTATGGCTATATATGAAATGCCCACATAGAGACAGCATGATATGAGAAGGGATGTCCTGCTTCTAACCCGTGCTAGGAGCCTGGTAAGAATCATTTCATGTATTCACACAACAACTCTCTGAGGTGGGTGTTGTTATCTTCCTATTAAAGATTAAGAGGGGCCCTAACGTGCCCAGGCTCACTTGTGAGTAGAATCCCCCTATTCTAAGATGGCTTCCTTGAAAAAGCAACACTAACTGACTGAATCTTTCCCTTGAAAAAATCCTGGGAATGCTGACCATGGAATTTCAAGCCTTGTCTTTCTCCCCTAAAGGAAAATCCATGTTTTTGTTTCTGAACCCAGAACCACTGGGGCCTTAGAGATGAGTTCATTCAAACCCTGTCACAGAGGAAAGAAGGAAATGGAGATGTGGAGATGTAGGATGACTTACTCCAAGACAGAAACTCATTAGTAACAAAGTCCTTCTTTTTGGCCCTGCTACTATTTCATATTTTTTTAACATAAGAGAGAACGTCCCAGTTAGTGGGAGAAAGAAAAAAGTACTGCTGGTGTTGTGACTCAAAATTTAAGTCTCCCCACATTCTGTTCATAAGACCATCAGTAGATCATCAGCTCATTGTATCATCATTGGCATGACTGTCTTTACCATAACTAGGTTTTTTCCCTCATTCTTCTGAGTTATTTTTCTGGTTATGAAAACCAAAATAGTAAGTGGACTAATGAATGAAAAAAAAAAAAGGATCATGACAAAAGGTCTGAAACATACCCCCTCACATCCAACCAAAAGCGTTCCATACTTTCTTCTTCTTGTCCTTTATTCAGGAAGGTTGGCTAATGAAAAAAGATATCTTGGCAGGACTGCAAGAGAATGTGTGAATGCTCTGGGTTTTGTTGTGTTTCTCTTTCCCTATTCCCAACTTTGGTGCTGGGACTAAGCTTACTAGCAGCTAAAAGCAGATGCTCCAGTACACCAGAAAAAGGGCTTCCAGAGAAGCCTAAGAAAGCTTGGAACCAGCTTGTGGTAGCCACAATTCTGCTCTTAGAGGCAGGACAACAGACCCAGGTGGCTGAAGCCCTACTGTGTGCACTCCTTCTTCCTCATAGCTTACTTTTCACAACTCACCCCCTAGAGAGAATTTTTTATCAGAGGTAAGAATGCAGCTGTGGGGAGAAGTTGCTGTGGAGGCCCTGCCCCAGTCTGAGATTGGGTTCCACATCTGTCACTGGCACTCTGGGCATGCTTATATAGAACTTTGGGGCCTACTGCCAATAATTGGCCTCATTTCTTCATTGGCAATAGCCCCCCCCCATTTTTGTTGTAATGGAAATGCCTGACTTCAAAGCTGTAAGAATGTTCCTAAAATCCTATTCATCTCTAACTCTGATCCCAATTTTCAACTTCCTGGATCATCCTATTGAACCCAATAATGAATCTCTTAATTTTGGCCATGGTGATATTCCAGTTGACCCTATGGGGTCTAAGGGATTACATTTCAGTCAGGTACCCGCGGAGCTTTCCCCAGTCCTCCTTAATAAGGAGTTAACTTTGAAACCTAAGTGCACCCGCTTGAGTGTACAGTTAATTACTCCATAGCTGCAACAGGACATATACTTTGAGGCTCTAGGACATGTCCTTTACATGTATGGGAGGTTCACAAGCAAACCAGGCACCCCCAAATGAGGTTATAGCTATAGGCCTGGTCAAAACAGAAGTGATTTATCTGTTTGAGTTTCAGTAAAGAAAAAAAAAATAAAAAGAAGATAAATGTCATTTTTTAGCTACATCCCTAACTCTGCCTGTTAATGCTTCATCATTGAGACCAAAGATAGATCAGTTTTCTCTAGAGTATCAGAGGACTGAGACAGCTCATGGCTAGAGGTCAACACGTGGTCATTTATAGGACAGGGCTTGAACGGTCTAGAAGAATGAGAAGGCTCTTGCTTTGCCCATGAGGCAGCCTGAGAAGGAGATGGGGTAAGACAGAGCTACCCACAGTGAATGCTTCTTAACTCAGATCCTATCGACTGGCTGAAACTGTCTCCTTGTGGGAAGATGGCCAACATGGTCAATTCGTTTGGGTGGGAAGCATTCTCTACATGGCGTCATAAATGGAGGGATTAGATTGGAGCTCATGATCACATTTCAGTGTCTGTAGGACTCTCTTGATACTTGTCCAGAAATGAATACTTGAAACCTTAACTTATTCACAGAAGAATTAGAGCTAGAAGAGACTTTATGCAGGAATCCCTTTTCCCCAAACACATACACGGTATCCTCAGAAGGCTGCCATTTTATTCTCTGATCCAGAAAGGAAAAGCTCACTGATTATAGAGTAACTTATTCCACCCTGTCTTTCTGGACCTCTGATCCTTTACCACACTGAAGATTTTCAAATATAAGAGGATAATTATTACATTTTAGATTAGATATTGGGATTCCTTCACTCTGTCTTCGTGCAACAAGGTTTTCAGATTCTTTACCAATTTTGGTTAGGTAAAAGTTCCCCCAAGGACTTTACCTCATCTCTACATTCATGAAAAGACTAAAGCATGGGATGTGAGTGCCTTTACTTGCCTCCAGTCAGCTCCTTGAATCTTCTCCATTTCCACACCCTCTTACTTCCCTCAAGAGTCTTTCTCTTCATTAACCTTTCCTCTTTTACTTCTGAGGAAAGGGAGGAAGTGTCCTTCCCTTCCACACGGGCACTTCATGCCCTCAACACACTGTAGAACCTGCCCCCTGAGACTCTTCCTCCCCCACCCCCCTCTTCCATTTCATGATACATGCAACTCAGACTCAGTTCTGCATTTTTACCAAGTAAGTCCAATATGTGCAAAATCCTACGATTTTATAAATGACGGTATTGTTTTCTATCCTTATGGGGATCTTTTTCAATTGCCAAACTTTCAAATATTTTAAGGACATTTGGATGGTTTTTCTAAGGGAGCTTTCAACAAATTTTAATTTTTTTCACAATAAAATTGAACTTTAATGTATTGTAGGCCACCTTAAAGGACACAAAATCCCTTACACAGGAATTAAATTTTAGATGGGTCATGAAAGGACTAATCTTTAAGGAACTGCTTTAAGTTGAGGAGGCTTTAGGCAAAATGGGCTGCTTCTGTCCCCTACTTGGGAGCTTTGGAGCAGCGGCTGGATGGATACAGAGGCTTTGCAACTTCATAATTTTGAAAGTGACTTTCTTTTACATGGAAAAAGCCACAGAAATAAAATTGAGGGCAGTAGAAAGGGTGTTTGCCAATTCACAGTATGCCTCTCGTCCCCACCCCCTCAGGTTAAAGGTTAAAAATGCTCATCAGTCTATGCCATGTCTGTCCTGACTCATCTTGGAAACTCTGAGTCTTTAGGGCCATGTTGGGCTGAATGGTTATTTTGCAACATCTCTAGTCAGAACCATTGCCAAGCAACATGAACCCAGGTTTGTTAAGATATTTACTAATAGGAAGATTCCTGAAAGGACAGAGAAAACAATGTTGTGAATATAGCAAATAGAGAGCCTCCCTGAGCCATCCTAGAATTTCCATTCATCTTCTCTCTTTCTTTCTCTCTCCCCCCACTTCCTCTTTCCCTTCCTCCCTCCCTTCTTCCATCCCTCCCTCCTCCCCTCTCATGCTTTCTGACTTGTCAGTGACATACTGCCTATAGCCAAGTCTGGCACACATAATCACAATTTTAAAAAATATATTCATACATGGGGGGTGGGTGGGGGTGGGCAGTGAGAATTTTAAGATGGGCTAAGTTACTTGGGTACATAAATCCTGAATGAAGTCATTTTGAGTTTTCAAAATTAAGTCATGACGTGAAGACAAAACATAGGGTCCTGAGCCATTCTCCTTCCAGAACTTTTCTCCTAGCATGCAGTTTAAAACCAAATGTGTATTACTCTTTGTTAAAACAAACACAAACAAAAGAAGCAGAACTAGATCGTAGTATAGAAATACTATTCAGGCTCTGGGTTTGAACTGGTGCACAAATAACTTGTACTTCATACTTTACTGAGGTTCAAAGCATGATATCACCCTGACCCCAAGAGTTATCTTATAAATGAGACCTTGCTGAGGAGGCAAGGTGGTTCCTATATTTTACAGTGAAGATTAACAGGCAAGGGGACCCAAAAATCTAGACTTACCGAGTCTTGCTGATCTAGAGCCTGAGGGAGGATCTTCCTCATCATTCTGCATAAGGCTTAGTTACCAATAAAACCTTTCCTAAGGTTTCCAACTCAACCAACAGCCACAGTCTGATGGACGTTCTCCATTCTAATGGCTGAAACTTGATATTCCCACTCCTGGATCCTTAAATGTTTGCTGTACACTAACTGATTCAGCTTCTCCTGCACTTTCTAGAAGAAGCTAGACAGCAATGAGACAGGGTTCAAGAGATCTGTTTAAATCCTTTACAGAGAACCAAACAGGGAATTTAACAAAAATCTTGGGGCATAAAGCATCACATTTTCTTCTCTTCATAGACTGTGTTTTATTTCTCATTTATTTAGCCAAATGATTTTTAAGTAACTTTAAAGAGATGGTGTACAACATAAAGAAAATAAGTCTAGTGGCTAAACCAATAAATAATATTTAATGAGCTTTTACTATGCACTAGGCATAGGCTAAGGAACATAACTAATATTATCTCATGTATTTTTTTTATTTGGTGTGTACTAAGAGTTACCGTTTACACTCTGGAAAACTTAGCTCCAGGTCTAAGTAACTTGTCCAAGGTGTCAAACTCACATTAGTCTGACTTCAAAGAACCTTGCTTTTTCCTGCTTATACCACCCAAAGAAAACTTCTGAGATTAGAGTCAGTGATGACTGGTGGTTAATTCCCAAACTGACCTGCACATAAACTTCAGCAATCTGCCACCATTGGGTAGACAGAGGGGGTCTGAAGCAGGGTGGTGGCCATATTTGGAAACATGCTCTATGCGTTACTCCATTTACTCTCTGAGGACATATTACTGTGCGCCCATCATAAATACTGCTGGGTTTGAGATCTGGTGCAATGCGATGTATGAGAAACAGATTTGCTGCTGTAAATATCAACAGGCAAAGAAGAGATTCCTTCTTTTCAGCCATTCATGTCTTAACCAACATTTTCCTCTCTTTTTATTGCTAATGCTGACCCTCATTTTCAGTTGTTTTTGTTTTGCTCACTCTTTCTCTCTCTCTCTCTCTTTCTCTCTTTCTCTCTTTCTCTTTCTTTCTTTCTTTCTTTCTTTCCTTCCTTCCTTCCTTCCTTCCTTCCTTCCTTCCTTCCTTCCTTTCTTTCTTTTTCTTCCTCTTTTCCTGTCTACTTATGCCATGGCTCTATGAGAAAGATAAAAATAGATGTATACGCAAAGATACAGGTAAGGCAAATGTGATTTCATGGCATTTGCTTTCCTGGAGAGAGGAATGCCAAAGGAACAACAGCTAAGTATCAAGCTGCACACCTAAGATGCATCTGTGTTTCCTTGAATGAAATGTTGACAAAGAATCTTGGATAAATATTTTCACATTTTAAAGTGCTGGATTTGTACAATAGTAAAGCAGCTGGAGATGTAGAGTCCTATGTCACTTTAAGACTTTAAGTGTCACTTTAAGAAAAAAAACAGATTGTGTTGAAGAAAATCAGACCAGACTGTGGGCAATGTAAATATGCCCACTATTGTCTATGCTCTTTATGGTTCTCATCACGACACAAATGACAACCAAAGGTAAAATATTCAAAGGCTAATTTGTAATAAAGTCCACTTTGGGACCCTATCTAATACTTTATGATTCAAAATAACAAAAGCGTCATTCAAGTAAATACCAGGGAGATATTCAGTTCATCCTTGTCACCATTTTGATGACCAACATTTTAGATTATATTTCATGCCTGCATGAGCAGAGAATCTGACTGTAAATGCAAAATTGTGTTTGGTCAGATAAGACACTGAAGTGACTAAAGATGATTTATGTGACATCAACATAATGTAAGTGGCCCTCCTAAATCTCATTATCCTCAGATATAGATTCTTCACAACCAGAGAAAGAGAAATTACCATCAACATTTATATTTAGGCACTAAGGAGAATAGGGAGAGAAATTCTCACTTCTTAAAATATGTAAAACTTAAAAAAAAATCTAATAGTTAATCTACGAAGGACTGTATTTCTCACAGGAAGATAGGAGCTTTATAAATCAGTAATATTTGCAAAGAGTTTTAAAAAGTGGAAAAGCATACTATAAAAATAGAAATCAAATAAATTATAGCTCAGACTTTCTTTTAACCCACCGGAATCAAATGGTCTAAGACCATCCAACAGGAATATTTGTGCTAAGCAAATATTTGTACATATAAAACCTCTCGTTTTAGTTTTGATCTTTCTCTTAAACATCATGAATTTTACAGCTTGGCAAAGTGTTGTGTTTGCCATCCAAAACCCAGATGGCTAATGGTAGATTGAAAGGGTAAACTTCTAGGTCAGTCTTCTTAAAAGAAAATCAGGGCCTTCCCTGCATTTCAGCTCTGGCTTGTGTGTAACATGTGTAATTTTTATAATATTAACATTGTATCATTTATTGTTTGTGGAAATTTTTAAAAATAATAAGTGACATAAGAAAATGATAGAGAACTTGGGGACTAATTCAGGTCAATAGAAAGATGATTTTTATATCCGATTGAGTGGTCACTGAAGGACACCTCTCCAGCGCCATGAAATGTATTTCTATACTACCCTCACCAAGTAAAAGAATCCCACACTCCTGATTATACCATGTTTTCAAATCTCATGAATAGTAATAATAATAAAAAAAGGTCAAGAAACCTTTCTAATGGAAATATGTCTGTGATCAATCACCAAACCCCAGAATAAGAGCAGGATGATTTATAGGAATATTGATAATCTACTGAAAATATCAAAGGCCCTTCTTTTGGTCAGGTCTACGCTACTACAGAGGGTCTAGGCACAGGAAAAGAGCCTTGCAGCAGGACCAGCTTTTAAAGGCTAAAGTGTGGTAGGATAATGGGGGTTCTGGGGTAGAGGGTATTTAGTTGCATGGGGGAATTTCACATTTTCTTGACAATATTAAAGCAACAAGCCCAGGATTTTCATATTCCTGGAAACTAAAATTTTCTCCCCATCTCCAAGCTCCTAAGAAATACTGTCCTGTCCTGAAAAGCAAATTATAGAAAGAAAAGAGGACTCCCTTTGAAACAGCACTTTTAGCACCACTAAAGAGATTGATACAATGCATACACACCTCAGAACTTGAGTACCTGTTCATAAGTACTAAGAATGCAGAAGTCTACGTAAGGAATTTTCATGGTTGTGATAGCAAGCATGTTTTTATATTAAAGAGCAGAACAGATCATCGGGAAAGGCTCACAGGACAAACAAGAGAACTTCTGATCTGACTGGCCTTGAGAAGCTCCGACGGGGATGAACACATAAGAGTCCTCCTCCTTCTGTTATAATTTCTCCCTTCCTTTTTAAACTCCTGACAATCTCTATTGTCCCTGGGTAAAGTCAGGGAGGGTAAGAAACACATCCCACATTTAAGTTGAATGCTTTCATAAATAAAATCCTCTGGAATTTATACTAATTATATAAATATATAGTGTATACTAATTCATTTATACTAATTCATGATTAAAATCGAGAATCTCTAACAGATTTACTGTGCCTCTCAGCTCTCAAGCAAAATGAAACACTAAAGATGTATAAGAAAATAATGGATGAAAAGAAAGGTACTGTCTCTCCATCTCACACTGTCTAGAGTGACCTCTACTTGTGCTGAGAGTGTCACAGAGAAAACAACAACAGCAACAACAAAAATGCCAAGAGTGTAGGGCCGATAACTATTTTGCGGAGGGAAGGAAAAATATACTTAGATTTATCAGGTTTTGTTGTATTTGTTTTTGTGTTACATAGGAGGGAGGGTTCCAGGCACAAGAGGTTCTCAGTTCTGGGGGGCAGAGTGATATGGAAATACAAAAAATTATAAGACGGACATTAAAATTATATCAAAGCATTATTTTGCTTTAAGTTCCACAGCATGACTTGTGTTTTAGCAGGAGACCTGCATTTTAACTGTGAGTGTATACCTTCAAATCTTTGTCAACATCAGTAAGAACAACAAAAAAAGTTGCTTAATAAATATCTGCCACAAAATTCAAACCACCAAACACAACGTATTAAAAATTCTTTTAAGATCAAAAGTAACTTAATCTACGGGACTTGAACATTTGAGCACATCATTTTGACACCTAGGTCTGTAAAGTTCTATTCATACAAAATTTGTTTTTGTAAACTAATTTTTTATCTTGGGGTTTTCTGTGAAATGTGGGGTGTTTCAGTTAACTGACCCAAATTGACAATCAAAATAATAGTTTACGCCAAACGTGGTCACCATGTTTAAAACACAAATACGGGTTGCATCACTGCAAAGCTGCATGGGTATTTGGGGAAACCTATAAAGGTTTAATTAAATGACTTGGCTGGCAAGTTTACCTTTCTCCTCACTGCAAACTCTCTTCCTCAAGAAGTTTGAGAATGAAGTCAGTTTCATCCTCAACTAGTTATGTGACAGTTTAGATTCACATTACTTTATGTCACAAATTCATTTCTAAAAATTATTCTGCTTCCAAAAACAACCAGAATCATTTTATTACAAAGAAATTATTTAAATATTTAAGAAATCATCAAAACCTTCTGAAGTCTTGGCCTATATAATTGGTTTATTTTCTTGAATTAGCACTTTTACCCCCCATGCAAATATTTCCATAAGACAAATGATAAACACCCATCCACCCATCCCCCACACGTTTAAAGTGACTATACAGATAGGAAAAAAAAAGAACTGAAGTCTCTCCCGACGGTCATACAAAATATTAACTATTTGACTTTCCTCAGCTGAAGAAGACCCTACCCTATTTGCATTTGTGATATTGGTATAGCACCATGAGAGAGAAATCTTTAATTAAGACTTGAGTCTAAATTTAATTAAACAAATGTACTGTGTGGAGATTTATACCATGTCTCTGCTCAACAACTAAAGAGGTACCCACTCAGAAAACATTCCGTTGAGACCTCTTTGAGGAATGGAGACATGCCCGTTGACTCACCATTTGCCTTGAGCAGAGACCGGTGAATCTGAGAACAAAAGGGACCTTAAAGATCTTGTCTGACACCCACAATTTTATAGAAGAGGAAACTGAATTTCAGAGCAGTTACTAACCTGCCCCAGGGCCCACCACTGGTTAGCAGCGAATGTGATCTTCCCAGCTCAAAGGAACACATTTCATACCTAAGTGAACAGTTATATATAAAAATATATTTCTTTCTCTCTTAATTTGTCTTCCGTCTTGAATTTGAAATCAGTCAAATTATGCTTATGCTAATTTAATAATAAATCATTCGAATTATGCTAATTTATTTAGAATTTCTGGATATTAGAATCCACTTCCTTTGTCTCTCTTTCTAACCCAGTCAGTCTTGCCATGCACCACAGTTCCCCCCACCAATATTCACTTTGGTTTAATGTGTGGGAAGCAGGAGGAAGTATATGCAGACAGAGTCCTTGAGGGTCTTCCTGTGAGGTGAGCACCCTCTACGTGCTACTCTTGGTACAAGTAGAAGAATATACATCCGTAGCACTTGGGAATATTACGGGTGATTAATAAGTTAGCCTTTGTAAAGTGCTTTGAAAATGAAAAGTGCTATTATTATGCCTAATTAATGTTCTCTCTTATATATTCAGCAACAATTTCATCTGTATTTGTTTCTCTGCCAAAAATATAGCTGTGTAGGCTCTAGAGGCATTAATATGAAAGCTAGCTGCAGGTAGGTTTTGCTTCTTCTCTTTTTAAAAAACATTCTTTATCGCTTCTTCTTGACACGAGATACAGATCTGCCCTAAATGGGCACATATTCATAAGTCAATGCTATATTTTAGAGTGAAATGCTTTTTAATAAATAGTTTTGTCGTGTATGGCAAAACAGTATACCAGCAAAGTAAACGCCGATTCACAAAGAGACAGCCACAAATGATAATATAGGCCCTCCCTAAGTTATGGCAAGACTGCCCATCAGATGAATGCAAACATGCAGAGGCAGCATTGGTTGAAGCAAAAGCTTCGGCGGGTCTGAATCATTCCCTCGGATCTTCAAGGTGGTATCATCAGTAGGACCTTGTAAACATCTTTCTCCACTGGTTAGGCTACTGTCTTAACCTGCCGTGATGCATCAGGAGTGTGGAATAATTTGGTTGGTCTGGTTTTGCTGCCACATGTAGATACCCAATGGAGTCTCCAGGGAGAGGAGAGAGGTGTGTGTGGAAACTCAATCTGATTTAGAAATCAACTCTCCTGTAGGTAATGTTGTGTTCTAATAAAGACCTGGAAATACAGACTCAGGGTGTAATTAACAGCGTTGGGAAATCAACAAGCCAGAAAACTGTTGATAGAGAAGTATTTCTATTGTTCAAAACATGTTTGGTGCATTAGGAAAACAAAACCAAATTCTTTCTCTTGGCATCTACCTCGAAAAGCACATCAGCTAATGAAGGGGGCATCAGGGTTGACATCATAGCATCACCAGCAGCCTGAGACCTATTTGTATGTGGTTAGAAGCTAAGTTCTAGTTTACTGCTGATGTCATTGGTCAAACTTGCATTAGTGAGGTGCGCTGGCAAACTTTCCATTTCTTCCACATAATAAACAACCGTGGCATACCACAGACAAACATAAACCTGAGCGTGTCATGCGTTCTGAAAAGACGTGTGGTATATACATGCCAAATAGGTCTCATTGCCAGAGCTGCAGAAGCTGGAGTGATGACACATGACCCTCCTGTTCTGCATCCTCTCTACAAAGGCAAGTGACCCTCCGTCCTGGCCTGAGCACAAATGAATGGAAATGGTTTTACAGCAAACTTCTTAGCTAGAAATGCTGGCAGCCAATTCTCCACTTGGTAAAATCAGCAGGAAATAAAGAAAACTAATCCCTCATTTAAGGAACACGGCTTGAACTGCATGAATGTGTACATTGTAAAAATCTAATTGTGCATCTATAATTTCTGGTAGATTGCACATATCTACTGTAAAAACCACAGAAGTCCACTGCACATCTGCTCTAGCTATTGGAATTCTGAGACAGCATTCTTCAAATACATTATTCTAAGAAATCCCACGTAAGTATAAATAACCAAAGTCAGACTTCACATATCTGGCAAAAGTAAATGTCAAAATTGGGTAAATTTATATTTTATTGCTCCTTCTCTTTATCTTGGAGCTATTTCCTTTCTACTTGGCAAGCTATACAGCACCTTAGGCCAAACTCGGTTGCATTTCCAATATGATCTCTGTGGCATATATGTTAACAGAAGTACACTGGATAGGTATTCCAAAAGCTCAATTAATCCTTATTTACTGGTTTTAAGAGAAAGAATGTCCACATGGGCATGAGCGTGCCTACACACACACACACACACACACACACACACACCACACATCCATTGCCTGAACAATCTCTAGAGGTTTCTATTGAAGTGTTTTCTAACAAGGGCAACAGTTGAGTTAATCGCCCCAGTACAAATTAGGGGTGCTCAGGACCAAACCATTTGCTCTTCCATTGGCCTCCTCACAGTGTGTGCTTTTCATTAATGCTACTCCCTCAGTGGAATTACTGACGTCTCACTTTAAATACACTTTTCTGTAAGTCAACTAACAAAACTAATTAGGAACTGTGAAAGGCTATATTGATAGAGTAAAAATATATAAAACAGCTCTGACAATTCTCCTAGAGGACTCCATACATCATGGGACTTTGGGCTTTTTTTTTTTTTTTTTGGCTAGAATGTAAATAAACTAAAGTAAAATCTCAGGTTTTAAAATGACTTTAAAGAACCACACGTTTCCTGAAAGAACCATTTTCAAATTACATATAAACATGTTTAATCAGTCTTTACTGCTCTAAGTGGCAGGGGGATTTCACAGGGGCCCAAGTCAGTGACCTACAGACTGGTGGCTCAGACCCCAGCAGTGTCTACACAAGGCTACTGGGTTGATCCGTCTCACTGCATTGACAAGTTAGTTCAGTCACAACTAATCTGGCTAGCTTTTCCCAGTGGACTTCCTTTCCTTCACGTACCAGCCCTCACACTTCCCCGCTGCACCCCCAACAAACTGGTCACTGAATATGACGTTATGCAACCAAGGACAACCAGCACAACAAAACCATTCAAGCACCACTTGGGGTATGGCACCATCGCGAAACCAATGGGCATGCTGTCATTGACATACACGCATCTGAGCAGTGATTTCTACAGGCTGCTGCTTCTTCTGTATTCACCCCAAGAGATGACAGAGGACACAGAGACATGTGGGCACAAACCCTATTCCAACCCTTGCCAGTTATTAGTCCTTTCGAAGACTCAATAACCTCGTCTCTGAAAGGAAATACTATGACAAGGACAAGAGACACAATGATGGCTGCTACCATGCTACTACCACCACTAATACACAGTACCACCCCGCTGCTGCTTCACCTACTAGCAGTAGCACTACTACTATACCACCGCCGCCACTACTACACCGCCGCCGCCACTACTACAACTACGAGTACAACGACTACGACTACCACCACTACTACTGCTACTACACTATTACTACCACTAATACTACAGCACCACAGTGCTGTTGCTTCTACTCCTGCTACCTCAATATTACCACCACCATCACCACCACTACTACTGCTACTACACTATTACTACCATTAATACTACAGCACCACAGTGCTGTTGCTTCTACACCTGCTACCTCAACACTACCATCACCATCACCACCACTACTACAGCTACTACACTATTACTACCATTAATACTACAGCACCACAGTGCTGTTGCTTCTACTCCTGCTACCTCAATACTACCGCCACCATCACCACCACAACTCTACTGCTACACCTACTACACTATTACTACCACTAATACTACAGCACCACAGTGCTGTTGCTTCTACTCCTGCTACCTTAATACTACCGCCACCATCACCATCACTACTACTGCTACTACACTATTACTACCACTAATACTACAGCACTACAGTGCTGTTGCTTCTACTCCTGCTACCTCAATACTACTGCCACCATCACCACCACTACTACTGCTACTATACTATTACTACCACCAATACTACAGCACCACAGTGCCGTTGCTTCTACTCCTGCTACTACAATACTAGCACCACCATCACCACCACTACTCCACCGCTACACCTACTACACTATTACTACCACCAATACTACAGCACCATAGTGCTGTTGCTTCTACTCCTGTTACTACAATACTACCACCACCATCACCACCACTGTTCTGCTGTTATACCCACTACACTATTACTACCACTGATACTACAGCACTACAGTGCTGTTGCTTCCACTCCTGCTACTACAATACTACCACCACCATCACCACCACTACTCTACTGCTACCACTACTACACTAGTACTACCACTAATACTACAGCACCACAGTGCTGTTGCTTCTACTCCTGCTACCTCAATACTACCACCACCATCACCACCACTACAACCAATGCTACTATTATACTACTGCTACGACGGTACTGTACCACCACTACTGCAATGCTGCTACAATACTAGCGCTATTACTGTTGCTGCTGCTATCCCACTGCTATAATTCTACTACAATACCTCTACCACTCCTACAACATTACTCCCACTAGTACCATCACCACCACTTACTGCCACTATTAATACTATCACTCTCTATATTCCTATTGTCAGATTGCTGCCGAGTGTTAGGCTGGCATCATAGTTCGAGGCAAGAACTAGAGCAGCGAGACTCCTAGATTTAAATGTCCCGTTCTGCTTCCTTACTACCTGTGTAACTTTGAACAGGTAAATCTTTCTGCGCCTTAGTTTCCTCCTCTATAAAATAAGGATGGTATTAGTAAATATCTCACAAGATTGTTATAAGGATTCAGTGTGCTAATATTTATAAAATCTTTAAAGCAGTGCCTGGCTCAGAGAAAACACTACACAATAGTATGCTAGAAGAAAAAGTCAGCATGGGTCATTGATAACTGGCAAAAACACGACGTGATGGGCATTAACTGTGTTTGACTTGGTGCCTGTAAACAACATATTGCAGACTGCCAAAATGTGCTTACTAATGGTTGGTCATACAATCTTAAAAAGGTGAGTGCCTGAACCGATGATCCATAAAACCACTGGAATTGTCATAACCCACTATTTAAACAGGATGCAAGAACAGTCAATTGACCTCTCTCTCTCCGAAAACTGTCAACTCCCAAGAAACGTCCCAGAGCCTTAGTTACAGAGTTCGAAGTCTGTGGTTGTGGCTGATGCAAATAATCAATGTGGTGGGTGAGGAAGGGCCTTTTTGGGGAACACTGGTGGTAGTCATGTCGGTCAGGGAAGTTTGGGGTTCTCAGTTAAAGTTTCTGGATAAGTTCCTTTCTAAGTACAAAATAAACAGGTTTCCAACCCACTGAAGTGCAAGGGCTCCTTAGATACTATTTATGTTTCACAGAGAAAGGGAGCCGGCCAGCCCTTCCCGTGACTGTGGCTGGCCTTCCACTACGCTGCTCTTGTATATGCCGGGCCACCAAGTCGCTGGCCCTCAGCAAGGCCGGTGTGTGCTTGCCAACAGGCAGGTAAACTGCTTAAGGTATACTTAAGGTTCTTCCACACCTGGCTGTACCAGAAGCAATGAAATTCTGAAGGAGACACAGTTAAAGATGTCACAGGTGTCCCAGCCTGTCAATACACCATTTTATCGTTTTCATTAACAAAGTGTATTACAATGGAGTCCTACCTTGTATACAGTGGTATCCTCTATGCTGTAAATTCTGGGCTTCTGCACCTTCCTATAATCTGTGGGGGAAAATCTATAGCGATTAAATACACGCTTTTTGAGAAGATAGAATGTGTTCTGTTTTGCCTCATACCTCCAGAGGCTGTCATGGTGCCCAGCACACAGCAGGTCTGAATAAATGCTTGCTACAGGAATGAATGGATGGAAGGACTCGATCTTCAGGACCCTCTGACATCACACGTCAGCCTCCAAGACACAGAGGTTGGAGAGGCTCCCCGCCTCGTGGTAGGGTCTTTGGTGGCAGCATTCACTGCATCCTTGCCACTGTGAGCTGCTGTCAGGGTCAGCATTCCACAGCTTTCCGCAGAAAAGAGCCGAGCTCACGGGTTAATAACTGTGTAACACTGCCCAAAGGGGAACTTGTAATATTCCTGACTTGGTGAGGCTTTCCTCTTCTTGTTATTGGCTGCTATGTGCTTCTTGCCCATCACTGCCAGATTCACCTCCCAGAAAACCTGATTTCACTGTGTCCCTCCTTTACTCATGATCCTCAGTGACTCATTATTGCCTAAAAGATAATGTCCGTTTCCTTAAGCTGGTACCCAGTGTGCCTTGCCAACTGGACCTCCCATCTCTCTCTCATGGAGGGGGTCTCTCAGGTCAACACGTCTGTCACTGAGAGCCGGACTCAGGGTGGGTCCGGCTGTCAGTGGATTCGTCTATTTGATAATCTGTATCTTGAAGGGCTGTTGTGAATAAGGCATCACCACCTCTCTCTTCATACTGTTTTCCTCAACTGAAGAAGCTAAGTTTTTTCTTCTTTCAGTGACCTGTTCGTGTCCTGCCTCCTTTACTGCATCTTCTCTCCAAGTCCACCAAGTCCAGAAGCACATTTTCCTCCCCTGAATTTCTAGAGCTCTTCTTCTTTATAGCATGCCCCGTGGCACATTGCTCAGAAACTGCTTTGCCTTATTTAACGTCCTGCTCCCCCCACTTCAGCAGAGCTATATAAGCTTCTTCAGGGCACAGATTAGGAGCCCCATAATGCCTAACCTTAACTTAATCAAACTTAAGCTCTCATTTATCCCCAGTACTGATTCCTGAAATGCAGTATATTAGACATGATACTTTTAAAGAACCGGGCTTACCTATCCTTACAGTTTAGGTTCAGGGAGGGCTTTTTCTGTAATGGGGGTTTATAAGCTAAGCCCTCAGGTGAGAAAGCTTTCATGTAGAGCTTTTAAAAGCTGTTGTTATTCTTATGGCACCTATACCGAGGCAGATACAAGCAAAGGCATGGTGTCCGCTATCCTTAAAATATCTTATTATTTAAATTGGATGCTGCTTGATGCCAAGTGGAGAGTGAAGAATCCCTCTCCACTATAAAGCAGGAGGTTAAAAGCTTGGAGAACTTGTTGGGGTGGGGCGGGGGGGGGTGGAGGAGAGTTTTTTCCAAGTTCTCAGAGCTCGGTAAAGATGGTGTTGGCAGTGCTAGTTGCCAGCATGCTCTTGGTAACTGACTTATTCCTCTAAGTTAGTAGGAACTGTAGTTAAAATATGAACTGACATGCTTCTTAACCCATCTTCTGGTGACTTAGCTCTGAGATGTCAGCCTCCCACTGCGTGGGAGGGAGACGCCCTGCAGCAGGATCCCATACCTACAGCAGAGAGCCCTCCTGGATCCTATGACTGAGTGGTAGGGAAGAGAAGGTAGCATCTTTTCCTTTGAGAGCAGGTGACCAAGGTGTATGTGCTAAGAAGACGCTGTAGGCTGCTGCGGTTCTGGCTACATGTTACTCCTTGCACCTCTGGCTCTGTCTTGGAACACTTGAATTATTCATGACACACAGTGCATCACTACACACAGGCAAGGGGTGCTGTGGCCCCGGCGTAAACACACTGAGGGCCTTTGGTGTGAGAATGGCCGTTCTGTGGCTTTAAGAAAGAGCTGGTGCACCCTGCAGCAGAAAAGCCTGTAGATTCAGCTGTGTTCTTACCTCACTTTCCCTTCTGCAGTGACCTCATCCTGCCACAATGCTACTATTCATGCAGATGGAATGGACCACGGCATACAAAAGTTTCATTTAGTCACATAAACACGAATATTTAGCCTGTTTGATTAAAAATGAAAGCTAGATATTTGGCTTTCTGCAATTTGATGGGGTGGAATAAGTTTTAAAAAAAATAAGTTTAATTTTAAAGACTAACCTTGAAAAGAATAATAGAAAAAAAAAATCCCTCCCACTTTTTTTTTTTCTGGAGAACTATTCCCTGGTAGGGTTACCCTTCTTTTATCCTTTCTTGTATCACAGTCCTTAGATCCCACAGAATTTTCTATTTACGGATAGAAAGTCAACCATAGAAAATATAGACACTGAATCTTTTTCTCGAAATACAGATCTAATTTTTAAAATTGCATTTATTTTATTTAACCAAGCAATCCATTATGACTCTCTGAATGTGTATGCATGCATATGTATACACATAAATATTTCTGAGAACAAACTCAGGAAGTGCATGCCATTTGGTTGCTTTCAAGGCTATAATCTACTCGGGGTTGCAAAGAAGACTTGGAAAGAGGTTCCAAAGAATCCATCCCCCTCAAAACCCCGTGAAATTATTGCTAATTTTAATTTCTCAAAAATATCTTCTTGTTCTTAATAAAAGAAACCTAGAATGGAAGAATTAGGAAACAAATAAGTATAAAGAAGAAAATGAGTATCGCTCATGATTCTAACACCTAAAGATAACTTTCTGATATATTCCCACCAATTGTGGTGTGTGTGTGTGTGTGTGTGTGTGTGAGAGAGAGAGAGAGAGAGAGAGAGAGAGAAAGAAGGGACACATTGTGTCAACAGTATTATTCCTATTTTTTCCAAATAGTATATTATTGTGATCTCCTGAGCATTTTCTTGACATTATTTGTGTTTTGAAAAGACGATTTTAATTGCTGTGCACCCTGCATTCTTTCCTTATTATTGGGTATTTACATTATTTTCAATTTTCCAAACCACTTCCCCAATACTTGAGAATAGCACTGCAGTGAATATCCTTGATCATACATCTCTGAGAAGGTCTGCAATTATTTTCTTAGGACTAAGTCTTTTAGGTAGAACAGATACCTAAGGTTAACACCTTCAAAGGGCTTGGTACATCCTGCCATATTGTTTTCCAGAAAGTGAAATCGTATGTATGGCATGTAATTGACATCCTCTTAGCCCATCTACTTTGGTATTAAGCATGTTCTAGAACAGCATCTCTTAAAATATTTTCCACCAAAATATATATATATATATTTCCTAACCTCTAACCATTTCTGACAATAAAAAAGGATTTCCCTTTAAAGAAAAGGACAAATAGTGGAAGATAAACCCTAGTTTCTTTTTTCAGTGACCTGCCAGGTATGAGAAATTCTCCTTATTGTTTTAATTCTATAAGGGAATGAGAATATATTCATAAATTATTTAAGAAGACATGTATTTAAGAAGATAATGTATTTAAGATACATTATCCTCAAAGAAGACATTGTAGTAGACACTGCCTCAAAAAGTTGTATAACTATCAATGCTTATTAGGCAAGCCATATTTTAAATGGACTAGAAGAACTGAGATTGCTATATAAAATGAAATCCTGGGGTGAATTCTTTGGAAAGGTGAAGAATCCTTTGTTAATGCAGGGAATTGCATCAGTATTTATTTCACAAGTTCAGATTTCTATATGAAGATTTTCCCCAAAAGAGGGAGTACCTTAGTCTTAAAATATTCTCTTGAAATAATTACTAATTACAAAGGGAAAAACAGTAACTTTAGAGTGGAAAAACTAAACAGGTATCACTTTAACTGAGTGAGCAAGATTAATATGACCAGGAATAAGATTTATCATCATCATGTACCCCTGACATGATACACCAAAAAGGGCACAACATCACCTCTGAAGTATTCTTCTACAACATGCATAACCTCAATAACGATGAGAAAACATCAGACAAACACAAATTGGAGACATTCTATAAAATAACTGGCTCTTAAAAATGCCAAGTTCGTATAAGATTGAGGGAAGACAGAGAAACTGTCACAGATCAGAGAGACCAAGGACACATGACAGCTAAGTGCAATGTGAAATTCTGAATTTGATGCTGGAACAGAAAAAAGACATAAGTGGGGTTGGGTGATTGAATAGAAACAAGACCTAAATGGGGAAACTTGAATACAGTCTGTAGTTCAGCATAATAGCATTGCACCAATGTTAACTTAATGGTTTTGATCATTATACTATAGCTATGTAAGATGTTAACATTAGGGAAACTTTGCTGGAGGGTATATGCGAACTCTGTACTATTTTTGCCAACTTTTCTGTAAGTCTAAAATTATTTCAAAATTTAAAAAATGTAAAAATTAAAAATTATGACATTAATAATGAAAAGAAAAAACAAAATGCACCTACGAGATCCAGAAATCTCATATAAGGAGGCAAGTCCTATCTGGAAGGCACTGGATCCTTCCAGATATTTGCAAACCACAAGTTACTCCATGACAGAGCAGAAAACACTGTCTATTCTGAAATGGCTAATTTAACCTGTCTACTGAAATCTAATAACATGTTATAGACAAAATCCACCGGATCCTCACATGGCCAACCTGTAAATTCCAAATATGTCTGTTTCTCTTTTCTGACAAAATAATAATCATGGCAATCCCTTCAAAGAGAGTCATGGCTTTCTTAGAATGCTGAGAACAGCATCTTAGTTAATAAATATACATAGACAAGAAGTGTTTGTCCTTTCCACTCCATTCCCACTGGCCCATGCTCAGTCCACTTGTACTACCTGATACTTCCCAGGCTTGTGGGCAACCAAATTGATTCCCGTGTTGGCTAATGAGGAAGGCACCAAATAGCCTTGATATTTGGAAGAAACCTAGAGAACTGAATCCAAAATCTTTCATCCAGGAATATGCCAGTTAATTCTTGATGAGACTATCAAATATTCCATTACTACCCTTAAAAATTTCAGAATCTGCACTCAAACAGATGGATAATTGAAAAATTCTATAGGGATAATTAGGCCTATGCTTAACACAGTCCTGAAAGCTGATGGAAACCTGAAATTTCATTACCTAATAAATTTGTTCCATAAAAATTAGATTTCAACTCATGACAATCAATTACATATTTAAAATGAGTATTTAATTCGATAATTATTACATGCTAATTAAGTGTAAGTGTAGCATGGAAAATGTATCTTCTCTGTGTTTAACTGCCACATTGTAGAAACACTGAAATAAGATTTAATTCATGTTTTAATCATTCCCTAATTAAAATATAAATAATAATTACTAATTAAAATATAAATTCATATGTTTTAATCATTTACTAATTAAAATACAAGCATCCCTAAACCCAATAAGAAAGAATTATATATCTTACCTTAAGCTCAAAATGTATTTTTTATATTTCTTATGTATCAGACACCTATGGTATAGACTTAAAATGATCAACATACAGCCATCCTCTTCTTTAAATGAAATTCATGAGTTTCCTTGTCAAAAATTTGCATTGAGTGAAAAAGCAAGTCCAGACCATTCCATTCAAGATACCATTTCATAGAAAGCTTTAAAAAAAGCAAACTTAAACAATATTATTTTAAGAAACTCATTTATGCATGATAAAACAATTTTTTAGATGCTAAGGAATGATGAGCTCAGATTTCACGATAGTGGTGACCTCCAAGGTGAGGTAGGAGGATGGAGTGTGGTGTAGAGCACATACATAGTTAGAAATGGCAGGTGGGTCTGGGTCTAGTTCTGGGTCTTTGTGGTGGGTTCATAGATATTTGTTATATCATTGTGCTTTACAACATACATGTGCATGACATATATTCTCATCTTAAAAATAAAAAGTTTATTTTCATTTGAAATGCTGTCTATTGCTATGACTAACAGTTATGAAATATACTGATCATTTGCATACATTGATTTATTATTATGTTTTGGGTCTAATATATCTAGAAAAGATACAGGATACTTCTTTATATCGTGCACTTAAAAAAAAAAGTGATTTGTTGCCAAGAATGATGTCAAATTTCAGCTTTTAGCCAACTTGTTGGCCAACTGGATTCTACTTCTGAGACATATAAAACTATTTATCTTGCACAAAAATCTGGCAACTGCATTAAACACTTCTTCTACTCATACTGATGTATTAGGTACCCCTAGCAACTTAATAAACACAAAATAACCTTAAAGATTGCCTTGAAAAAAAAAAAAGATTGCCTTGAAAAACTGATTCCATCATCACAGACACTTGTAATGAGATCTATAAAATGCAGATGACATTTGATAGAAATCAAAACGATAATTTAAATCTATTTAATACTGGCATCTATGGTCTTCTGTTGTAACAAAGGCAGCATGCAATAAACATATGAAAACTGATCAGATTTGACCAGCGTACAAACTGCCTCCCAATTTGCAGTATCTAATGATTTCTTGTTAGATATCAAGAATAATAGAATAGTTTCCTCCAAGTTAGTTCTGTTTAACCCACTTCTTCCTACTGTCCCTTTAAGCAGGTGGACCCTCTAAAGACCGGGTACCACCCAGTAGGGCTTGAAGCAGAGGAGGCAAGAGTGAATCAGGTCAGAGGAGCGCCTTGTAAATCAGCCACATGCAGCACTGAGACATCCATCAGGGCGGTGTGCCCTTTCTCCACTGCTGCAGTCATGAAGTCATGGGCCTGCCATGGGGCTAACATATTATTAAAATAAATCACTGGCCTGGAGACTTGAGTTTAAATGGCAATTAACTCATAAGTAAATGGGAATAGCTGACTTGTCTCATCCAGATCGCTGTTTGGAGAAGTTGCTGAAATTACCACTCTGTGTTGAGGGCTTGGTTTTCATAGAGGCTGAAATACCTAGAGAATAAGGGGCTAGCACATGCACCTTATAAAGCCAGACTTAGATTCTGTTTACAAATTCCCCCTCCCAATTTTCTTCCTCAAGGATGGTTGCAACTGGCTCAAGATAGCTTCAGTAGAAGCATGAACTTTCAAGAGCATTAAATCCTCACTGACTTTCAGAAAATATCATAGCCACCTGCTCTTTGATTGCTTTCTTTGTCCCTGCAGAGAAGCAGCTGTGACACTGGAAGGAAAATGGCACTGCGATTTTCTTCCCCTCTTTCATTGTGTTGCTTTCCAGGCAGCATCTCTCAGAGACACACAAGCTCATGATGTCTGGAGGGCCGAGACCTACAAACCACTCTGAAATCCTAATTGCATGCTGGGGCATGGGCAGGCTTCTTTTCCTCACCGGCATGCTGTAGTAAGTCAAGTCTGTTTGAGTAGAGACTTCCTTGCTCAGCAGTATGTTCCAATGCCAAATTCTAGCTTCACTTGTTCCATGGATAATGAAGTCTCACCTCTCAAAAGCGAAGTTGACTCCAAAGCCTGCTCCAGGCATTTAGAAGAGTCTTCTCCAGAACTCTGAGATCCTTCTTGTTTCACAACAGTAAGCTTTAGCACCTTGTCTTCCTTGGCTAGGACACATTTTCTCCAGTTTCAAAGGGTCATGCTCAGAAGGCAGGCTCTACCCTCAAAATCACCAGCTCTGGCTTTGAGGAAAGAGATTTCCCCTAACCACACATGTTCTGTCTCCTGATGACAAGAAAAATTATAACTTGGATTTCAAAGGAGTCTTACGCATCTATTTGCTTGCCTCATTCATAAAAATCCAAGATGCCCACAGATCTAGGGATTTACCACTACATTTGGCTTGTATAGATCTGGACTTGCAGAGACTACCATGAAAGCACCACAGGCCTTGCCTGTAGAAAAACAAAACAAAACACTACACTTCAGCTCTTCACTGTCCCTGTTCCAAGTGACCTACAGACATGTTATTAAAATACGGCCTATTAAGTCATTATTTTGTATTCTGCTTATCCAATGCAATCAGGTAACAAAGGATAATCTGAAGCCAGGCACATGGCCATAGGTCCAACTGGAATACATTCACTGATGCTGTCATATTTTTCTGGCTTTTCTCCTCCAGGAACAGACATCATACACCACTGTGAGCAGTGATTCTAAAGGGGTTTTCCTGATACCTTCCAGGATCTTCTCCATCTCTTGCATCCAGCGGAGATAGTTTATTCCTTCAGGGAGGGATGCTATTAACAAATTAAAGGGCAAACCTGGTAAACGAAGGCTGTTTTTCATGATCCATTACATGTTGGGAGGCTTTGATCTTTGTGTCCTGCAAAGCAGGACCAAGCCATGCCTCACCATCATTTATAGCACAGGCCACAGGCAAAGTGTTAGCTGCCCGGCCCAGTGTCTTGCTCCTTGCCCAGAGGGAGAAACTGGGAAAAAAATGCCTGGTTCTCCTTGCCTGGGTGTCTGGCTTCAAGTTAGGGTTTAAGAATGTGTGTGTGTCTTCTCTCTGCTCAGCCGTGGAAGCAGAAATGTGAGTCCCTCCACCACGGCAGGTTCTAGACACAGCTGCCTGCCAGCCCATAGGACATTGTTTCCTCCCTCACTTAAAGGGAATTGGCTCTAACTCCCTTTGGACAGATATCTGCCATGCTGCAGGTAATTGTCAAGTTGCTCAGTTACTTTGCAGTTCTAAATGCTTCTTTCTTATTATGGGATTCTTTTTGACTTTACTCTTAATGAGGAGTGATTGATGTATTCATCATCTATTATAGAAATGATACTGCTGAAAATATTTAAAATACAGACAATGAAAGACTGTTTAATCTCTGCAGGCGCTGCTGTGCGTGCACTTGCGTGTGTGTGTGTGTGTGTGTGTGTGTGTCCCTTTTCCTCTTTCCCTCCATCTGACCTTCTTGTTCATAGAAGATTATACACATTGGCAGTTCTCAGATTATTTACTTACAGCAGAAGTAAGAAGTTCCAGAACTACCTTGGGAAAGAAAGTCTTATTTCTAACATGAAAAATGATAGAGAAGATAGAAGTTTAGAAAATAAGGTATTAAAAAAAAACCCTTATTTGACTTTTTTTTGAGAAAAAAAAATCGGACTCCTTTTGAACTGGAACTGTTTTCTACACTGGAGCCTAAGGCTTTCTGCCCTATCAGCCCCACTGCTGCAGAATCCTAAGGAAGGTCTGTGGATCAGTAATGTGTTTTCTCGGGAGATTTCATTACTGAAAGAGCTCATTAGTAAAGACATTAAAATACGAATTACCTCATAAACTATTTAGTTGTGTACCCAGTGGGAGTGTATACTACTAGGGCCCGAGCTTTTCACAAACAGAGCTCATCAATTAAGCTTCGTTAGAAACTGAAGGGGTCTTAAAAAGATTGGATAAGTCAGGGACCAATCGCAAAAGGAGTGGACAGGAAAAAAATGTCTTATGTAACACAACTGCTAACGGTCATTAGCACCTTTTGGGGAGAGTGGGTGATTCAAATATTCCTGCCTTGGGCCGGAATCTCCTCAGGTTCAATGGTTCCTACACCAGCGTTCCTCACAACTTAATGTGCCCCTGAACCACCTGAGGATTTTATGAACATGGCGGTTTGCATTTAGTAAGTCCGAGGTGGGGCCTAAGCTCCTGCATCTCCAGCAAGCTCTCAGGTGATACTAATGCAGCAGGTTGAGGGACCCCACTTTGAACAGCAAGGTCTCAGATTATGTATATATAAGACACAATTCAAGTAGCCTTCATGGTGTTAAAATGGGCTGCTCCAGATGGATGCCATGTTGAACATAATTTTCCTTGTTGCTCTGCGTGGCATGATAGAAGGAGAAAGTTATAGGCCGACTTTCCCTGTAAGTGAAATTTCTTTTTCCTCTTGTCACTAGTGAACTTATTTTTGCCAATATTCATGGTGAAACTTCCCCCATAACACTAAAAAAGTGGGCCCATTGTGAAAGTAGCTTTGACTCTCCTTAGAGACCAACTTCTAAAGAAAATTTTACAATGACATTTTTAATAGTCAGATGGAAGGGTAGAGATAGCTTTTATTTTCCCTTCAGAATAGGAAATATTTAGTAAGGCTCTACAAATTCACATTACAGCACTGAGCTAGCAAGGAGCCAAACTTCCTAAAGGAGCGCTCGTGCAAGCTCTCAGAAGATGTACGTGTTCTTAGGCAAAAGGGGAGAGCCGGAGTGTCCTGTGGGCATGAAAGTGGGAATCCTGAAAGCGTTGGACTGAGCTGTCCTTTCCGGCCTCTTAGAAAACAGCAGCATTTACTGCCCCATTAAATTATGCCACTTCTGAAGAAAACCATCATCATTGTTTCAGTGGTCAGATCAATGGTTGCAGGGCTAAGAGGGAAATCTTTCTCTTGTCTAGACAGCTCCGAGCCAATGCTAGAGCAGCGGTGCGCTCCGGCTGTGGGCACACATCTGCCCTGGGCCATGGGCTCTGCTTTGCCACAGTAGAAACGGGTTTCTCAACAGCAGAGGCAACAACCAGAGGCGGCGGTAAGGGGACGCCTGTTCCTTCTCAGCTCTCAGAATACAGCTGGGCACTTCGGGGAGGATCATGGCACTGCTACAGTACGGATGACCGAAGCGGACTCTGAGCCTGAGCAGAGACTCACGCGGAGGGGCGCTGACCTGCTTCCCAAATTCCATGCTTTTCTCTAGACCACTGAGAACCTGGCTGAGAATACCGCCAAAGAAGAGCAAGTATCCCATCAGGTTATGGATGTAGACATAAGGCACATGAACCCCCTGGTTCCGTGGCTGTTGCTAACAACAAGGGAGGGACTCAGGACCCAGACTGCTTCCCTCCACCCCTGTTAACCGTCACACTTTCAGTCCACTTCTGAAATACTAGTTAATGCGACTTAAATACTAGGTGTTTGCCAGAACTTGGTTGAAAGAGCTGTGTAGATGATACATGGACAGCTTTCGCCTTCCTCTGAAGAAGTGTGGGGACTAGGGCAAGGCAGGAGAGATGCAGAGGTTTAAGGGGATACTCATTCTCAGAGTCACACAAATGTGTCGGTGCAAGGTCACGGCACAGCCCTGATGGGGAGTGCTTTCTTATATTGCACCCTGGGCGCCTCTCTGGTTCGCTTGTCCTAGCCCTGCTTTTAAGCTTCAGAAATGGGCCAATTTGCAAGATGTGTTTATTAAGGGAGAGCTCTTTATCAAAAAGGCCAACACAGCACTGTTAGGCTTTACTATTCCCACAGAGCTTCCACTGGAATTCAAGATCTGATTCTGCAAAGGGGCGAATCATGGGGTCTTGGTCAAGGTTTTGTTTAAGATTTCAAGATTTAAGTAAGCTTAAGATTACTTTTAGAAACTGTTATGGGCTGAATTTGTGTGTCCCTCCTCTGCCCCTCAATTCATATACTTAAGTCCTAACCTACAGTACTTCTGAATGTAATCATATTTGGAGATAGGACCTTTAAGGAGGTAATTAAGGTAATATGAAATCATATGGGTGGGCTCTAATCCAATATGACTGGTGTCCTTATAAGAAGAGGAGATCAGGACACAGACATACAGAGGCAGATCACGTGAAGAGACAAGGAGAAGGTGGCGACCTACAAGCCAAGGTGAGTGACCAGGCACAGAGCCTTCCCCGCCTCAGAGGAGCCAACCCAGCTGACACCTTGATCTTGAACTTTTAGTCTCCAGAATTGTGAGACAGTAAATTTCTGTTGTTTAAGCCACCCAGTCTGTGGTGCTCTGTTATGGCAGCTCTAACAAACCAATACAGCAACAAATTAGTTTCCTAAGTGTTCTAATGTCCACTTCTCTGTTCTTTCTTTTTTCAAAAATATCCTTGATTACTACGGACAACTAGCTGTAGTACCTTAGGGTCTATTTTGTCATCCAAAACTCAACTCTCATATAGTGAAAGCCAAGCAAGAAAAAGCAATAGTCTGTGAGACTGGCTGAAAATTTCCCAAGTATATCATGATAGGTGAATGAAGGTTGCAGGGGTAGTTCCTCATGTTTTAGGAATCAGATATACTTCCTAGGTGGGCAAAAATGTTAGAGAATGTTAGTGCCATTGATAATGAGGAGGAGTGAAGGGCTCGTTCTCTAAGAAGAAGTAAACACATAGGATTACTTCAATTAGTCTAGTCCTCATAGGGGAGAGATTTAACCTTTCCCTAGGTCATCTCCATCACTCTGGTCTTTGGTTCTGATGTTAAAAAGAATCAATCAATCAATTGCTCAGACACCAAAAAGTCACAATATATCAATCGAATGTGAGAATGGCACACTTTGGCAATTTTTAAGAGCTATGAAAATGTCAATATCTAAGTCGGTGGGAGATGCGTGCCTTTGCTAACGATGAATCCTGGGGACATTGATTTCCGTGGTCACATGATCATCATTCCCCTGGTTTCTAAATCTAGTAATGGTGTGGAATGGTGGCTACCATTGAGCTCACAGTAACAAAAGAGAAAGTTCAAAACATACTTAATTCCAGAGGCATCGTGCTGTCATTTTAAAAAAGTAATACAACTTGATGGATAAAGGTTCACTCTACAAAAGGCTGTACTAGGGATAATTTCAGGGATAGGCTCCCCTCAGAGAGAAACATGTTTCCTTTCCTTCTCACTGAAGCCTGGTGGCTTCCTCCACAGCAAATAACAAACCCTATCCTTGGGAAGGGGTGGGAAGGGAGGCCTGTCCCATACTATTCCATTCTTTTCTCACCACATGGAGACAGACTCTTTCAGATACATTATAGAATAAAAGGCTTTTGTGGGCAGCCCCGGGAAAGTAACCATCTCTGACATTTCTCGTGAAGAAAACTGTGTTTTGAGTTCTGAATGACTGACTTTTAAACACACTTTGGGAACACCACTCCTGTGCGAGAGTGAGGCCTGCCTTTAAATAGAATTATTTGCAGAAGATCCACCTTGGAGTTCCAAAGGCAGCACTGTAAACCTTTTGAAATCTGCTCAACCCTGTAGCCGCTTTCGGTAACTCAACAACATTTAGTCAAACAGAAATCAGTTAATTTAACAAGTGTGGAGCCAAGTAATGGTTCATAATGTCTTCTTGGTCTTGAGAAGCTCAAAGCGTAAAATCCACTTAGAATATTGTCCTTTTGATTTTCTTTTTCCTGCATAAATACCAAACTACATTTAAATAAATTGCAGAAATTACATAACAAATGATAATGGAAAAAAAAATTTCTCCTTTTCTCCCAAACTATTCATGCCAACTTTCCAATTGTCTTTCTGTTTTCTAAAGCATTAGACCTTCTGGAAGGGTTTTCTACTGGTGAAGGATGAAGAAGAGAGCTTGGATTACCCCACTTTAAAGGAGATTCTAAATAGTCATCTGCAAAACTAGTTTTCCCTTTATTTCACCCACCATTTTACACAATTTCTAAAGACCTGATCTAAACCTGAGTCTCAGCACACATCAAAACAGTTTTTATTAAGAAGACCTTTCTCTGCCACCCTCTAGAATCCTTCTCTTCCTGGATGGCTGGAAGATTTCCCTCGCACAGAGTCCTATGACTGGCATTTCCCAAACAACAAAGTACATCATAATCCTAGAAATGGAAGGACAAGTGGCTTTTGTGATAAGCAAAACCTCAATTGCACTTTGTAGATGCTTCCAGCAGAGGAAAAATAACAAACACAAAAGGGAAGTGGTCATTGTCTGTAACTTCAGGGACTAAACAGCCAGGGATGAGTTTAATGAGATTTGATTGTACAATTCAGAGACTTGAATTTATATATGTACATAAGCATTTGCTGATATTTTCATTGGCTCTGCCTAAGTCATCTGCCCCAAAATACGCCTACAACTGCTTCCAAGTTCTCTCACCTATTGGCACATAAAAGCTGCTTTTATAGAAGTCTCCAGTTTCCAGCCTACATATTGGCCAGTGATTTGCATAATCCTTAATAGCCACCACCCCCCCACACACACCCCAATCCTTTTTTCAACCACCTAATGCAAACAAGATCTGGCTCAAGCTTTCCTAAACTAATCCATGCTAACACCATTTAGAAGGGAGACTATTCCGTGTAAGTTGGCACAGCCGAATAAGCTCCTCATTGTATAAACGGCAGTCTTAGTAGAAAGACATTAATGAATATGCCAGTGGGGAGAGCCCTCAGCTTCTCAGTTGCTTGCTGGACCCTAATGCTGGAATAACTGTGCGAAATTTGAATGTTTTTTTTAACCAAGGTAGGAATTTAACTCCACCCCCCTGTCTGAATCCTAACAGCTCTTCAAGACCCAGATCAAAAGCAGTAACTTCATGAAGGTTTGAAGACGGGCCTAACCTTCAAATTCTCCTTCCTAGCACCCAGTAATCAATTAGTCTCTCCTCTAAACTCAAGATATAGTGTTTTTGGTAATTTTTTATGTTTCCTACCTTGCCCATATATACGTTATTTAGAAGCTGACACTTTGTCATATGCCTCTTTGCAAAGTCCACAGCTGTAGCATAGTAAATGCTCCTTGAATCAATACATACGTCCATATATAAATTTTTTTTAAATGTTTTTTAACAGCTAATTTTTTAATGCCATTTCTTCCCCAACATCTCCAGGTTTTGGCTCACTGTTTATTCTCCCTGGAACACCCTCCCCCTCCCCTCAGTCCAATCTGCTTAGACCAGTGCCATAAGTAGAAATTTCTGTGATGCCGGAAATGTTCCTTATCTGTGTAGTACACCATGGTAGACACTGGCTAAATGTGGCTATTGAACACTCAAAATGTGGCTACTGCAACTCAGAACTGTATTTTAAATTTTATTTTATTTTGATAAACTTAAAATATAAATGGCCACATGTGGGTAGTGGCTACTTTACTGGAGGGTGCAGGAGCTTCATCCATCTAAGAAGTCTTCCCTGTGGGCCTCTTTGGAAGCCTTGCCACCATCACCCTGCAGGCAAATTAGGTACATGCTTTGTACATGTCTTTATCCTAACACTTATCACAATACACTCAGTTGCCTATTTATTTATCTGAGTCTTGCATTGGACTGTAAGTTCCTAAAGCCTTGAGTTATGTCTTATTCACAGTTTGATCCCCCAAAACCAAGTAGAATACTGGCATTTTGGAGGTGCTCCATAAAGATTTTTGAATGAAAGGATGAACAGATGAATGGAACGCTCAGTGGACTGGTAAAGACATTGCTTTATATGTAATAAATCTACAAAACAGATCCCTTGGAACCAAGTGAGCTGGGAACAAAGAGATTTATGGTGGTGATGTGACAAATTATCTTTGTCTGAGGAACACGCACAGCTTTTTAGCTTATCTTTCCTTAAAAACACAGGCGCTGTCTTTGCATAAACTGGAACTTAGGAACAACCGTCTTGTAGAGCCCCTGGTCATTAAGCCATGACTCTGCCCAGACTTGCTCTTTAAGAAAATTCCCAGGAGATAAAGTTCACTGCAATGATGGAGTGAGATAAACATGCTTTTGCTGTGATCCCATGTTCTCACATACCCCATACCGGCCTGCAGAACAGCTGGACTCATTCATCAGATTTGAAAATAATCAGGTCTTCACACTCTGTTATCACGGGTATGGTTGTTCCAAAGGGTATGTTGGCAAAGAGCCTTCTTAACCATGTCCTGGAGACTCAACTACCTTCACCCAAGGGACTGAGGGACTCTTTCTCTCCTCACTAGCACTTCTTCCAAATGCACTCGCAGAGCATAAGGGATGTTCTCATTCAAACCAATAATGATTCTAGGTGTTTTGGAAAAACTTAAATGCCAGAAGTTGGCATGGCACTGCTCGTGTCATTTTAGGGTACACAGCTGAGTCTCATGGCTAGACAAATTCCAAATATTTGTATAATTTAAAGTAATTTGTACAGACATAGTAAAAGTCTATTTTAGGCAATGGAATTTAATATATATTTCTTGGTGAGCCTTTGGTCTTTTGTGTAACTTCAGCTCTGATATTTTAATGTTATAAAATGTTTTCGTATTATATGTTTGTGAACTAACAAACCATAAAACAATAACATGTGTTTGAAATATGAAAATATGCCACACTGAACTGTTTTCTAAAATAATTTTTAACTATTTTAAAACAGTTTTTAAAGTCATCTTCATTTTTACATCTTTCAATTAATTGATGAATTCGAAGCAACAGCTGTATAATTCCCAGGGGTTTCTATATCCAAGTATCTATTAAGAGCACAGTAATTTAGTGCATTATTCAAAACCTGGAGTTAAATTCTAGAACTGAGTTTACCACAACTTTGCTGAATGATCAAAGGTAAGGTACTTGATCTCTCTTAGTTTCAGTTTTCTACGAGACTATGGACTTTGTACAAGTATGTTTTAAACATCATGAATTAAACCAATAAAAGAAAAAAAAGTACCCTTTGAAGCAGGAAAAAAAAGGGGGGGGGGAATAGTGAGAGCGAGAGTACTATGTGCCAGGTACTGGGCCAAATGATTGCCCTGTATTACCTCATTTAATCCTCAAAATAACTCTCTAAGAGAGGCCCTACCATTATCCCCATTTTATAGGTAAGTAAATGAAAAACAGAAAGGTCAGGCAACCAGGTCATGCATCTAGGATTTGAAGTCAGACAGTCTGATTCTCAGGTCTTTGCTCTCAACGAAGTGCTTCATTCTGCTACTCAAAGAGAAAAAAAAAAAAAATTAAAAACCACCTTATTCTTAATTCCAGTTGGGAGCTATGGCTCCAAGGAGGGACTAGCTTGATAGTCTGTGTGAAAGGTGTGAAAAGGTTCTGCAGATCTTAAAATATGGGCTAGAAGTCATTATTCACATTATTTATAACGACAGAGACCTGATCTTTTCCAGTTTAACATTCAAGCTTTCAAATGTTAAAAAATAACCCTCAAATTCCATAACTGATAGCAATTTGAACTTCTGCTAGGGCACAGATTTGACCTGCATTTGCTACAGCTCTGGGTGGGGCTACAACAGTCAGTCTGGCCCTCCATTCAGGGTCAGGATTACAATTTGGTTTTGTTCTCTGCTTGTTGCCCTGGGTGCAGGAAACGATGTCCCACAAGCAGGGGTTTGGAGATTCACAACAACAACAAAGCTAGGCAAAACCCCTCAGGAATGTCAGAGGCCTACCATTCAAAAAAAAAAAAAAAGAGGCCTAGTGCATACGTTGACGCTAATAATAAATATTTGCCAACTGATTCTCGGGGCTTCCATGCTTCCACCCCTACTAGAATCCAGTCACCACCTTGTTTTTAGGTTGCCAAAGCATGGAAGGGTCAGACCCCAAAGCTAGGTTTAAATCCTTGGTCTGTCATTTGCTGGTTGAATGATCTTGGGTACTACCCATCAGTTCATTTGCCTGTAAAAACAGGGATACGATTTTTATAGGATAGGTGTGAGAATTAAGTCAGATAATACAGGTAAATGCCAAGTGTAAGTGCTTTATGTACAGTGCCTTGTTAAGTCTTCACTACATGGAAATCACACAGTGAATATGGCCTATGATCAACACTCAATGCATGTTTGATATTATATAATTAATTACTCATATTCATTCATCTGACACAGGGATATTTTGTGCCAACTATGTGCTAGGTGTTCAGAGCCCTCCCTTTGGGGAGACTAGGCACTAGCGAGGAAGTCATAGTCTGGTTACCAGAAGACTCACTCAACCTTAAAATAATACTCCATTAATATCACCCCATAGGACTTAAGCTCTTTTATATTCTCTGTTTAACTTTCTTGCTTGAGAATGGAATCAGCGACATTTAACCATCCAGTCATGATGATAAAGTTTAATCAATATAAATCCATCTACTTACATAGTGACTGGTGAAATAAAATGGTCAGAGGTTGTTTCTCATAAATGGGATAAGAGCAGGAGGCATAATATAATCCTACCTCAGGTAATTGTGAAAGACACAAACATATCTTCAGTTTATTTAAGATACTCAGGTATATATTTAAATAGACCAAGGCTTGGCTAGATAAACACAGAAAATGTGGAAGAGCCACAGTTATACTCCTAGGGAAGCCAATATTTTTGTAATAAATAAGCTGAATAACTACAAAAACCAGAAAACTTAAGAAGAATTTTTAAAAACCCTCAAAACACTGTGCTTCCAAGCAAAAGAGTCGTGTAAAAAGACTACTGAATATATTTTAAAGTATGCATTTTAAGGTCTTAGAAACAAATGTATAATGAGTAAAGTAAGGTAGGAAAGCCAGCTAATTAATAAGAATTTGAAAAATGCAGTAGAGGGAGGACAACCTGCTCTATCATTTTCCCTCTGGATTCCAATACTAACCGTAATTAAGAAAAATTGCTGTAAAGTACAGAAATGTATCAAAGACTCAAATCAACTAGCCAACAAATATAGAAAAAGACATGCAACATGACCCTTAATGTAAAAAATGCAAACAAATACTGGCAAAGATTTTGTTAAAAGATGATAATGCTTGGGGTGCCTGGGTGGGTCAGTCGGTTAAATGTCTGACTCTTGATTTCGGCTCAGGTGGTGATCTCAGGGTCGTGAGATTGAGCCCCGTGTTGGGCTCCATGCTCAGTGGAGAGTCTATTTGAGATTCTCTCTTTCCCTCTCCCTCTGTCCCTCCCACGTTCTCTGTGTCTGTCTGTCTGTCTCTCTCTCTAAAATAAACAAATAAGTCTTTTAAAAAAATTGATAATGCTGAACCCTTCTGAAAATGCCGTTAGATGTCCTCTTGTATTAAAGATAGGAATGAAAATTAGTATAAATTTTAAGAAATTTGGCAGTATATATATAAAGACGTTAAAATGTTTACTTCTCTTTGACCTGATAATCCTAATTCTGGGAATCTATCCTAAAGAAATAACCAAAGATATAATTAAATAATTTCAGATCAGGTTTTTAAAATTTATTTTTAATAATCAAAGGGTGTTTTTCTAGTAGAGAAAATCTAAATATCTAGAAATAAGAAATAAGGGAACAGTTAAAATTTTTATGTGACACCCATAGGATAAATCATACAATTATTTTTTTTTTAATTTTATTTATTTATTTGAGAGAGAGAGAGAGAATGAGAGATAGAGAGCACGAGAGGGAAGAGGGTCAGAGGGAGAAGCAGACACCCTGCTGAGCAGGGAGTCCGATGTGGGACTCGATCCCGGGACTCCAGGATCATGACCTGAGCCGAAGGCAGTCGCTTAACCAACTGAGCCACCCAGGCGCCCTAAATCATACAATTATTAAAATGTTTTCAAAAGACACTTGATATGGGAAAATGCTTATAATATGTGAAACTTTTCCAAAAATGGGATATAAAGTGTATATTCAGTATGAACCTAATTTTTGGTATATTACATATATGAACAGGGAAACAAGCAAAGAATATTTTCATTTTAACATATCTCTAAAAGTTTGCCACTACATATTAATTTTTGACCAAAAGTACATTGGAATTCGCAAATTTATTTATTTATTAAAGATTTTATTTATTTGTTTGACAGAGAAAGAGAGAGCACAAGCAGGAGGAGAGGCCGAGGGAGAATGACTCCCCGCTGAGCACACACAGCCCCACGTGGGGCTCGATCCCAGGACCTCGGGATCATGACCTGAGCCTAAGGCAGATGCTCAACCATCTGCTTTAACCATGCTTAACCCAGGCGCCCCTGGAATTTGTGAATTTATGTATTAAAAAAAGTACTATGGTCTTGGGCCTACACCAAGGGGATTTCAATACTAAAGTATCAAAACACCTTAATATAAAGCCACCTCACCTTGAGGAGGGGCCACACTGGGCCTAGAGGGCTTGTGCAGGGCTCTCTGCAGAGCTGCACTTGGCTGTGGCTGGCAGATCCCCAGGTACCAACCAATGCAGGGATTTGGGGAGTTGTGGGAAGCATTCTAACCTGCTCAAATCTCTCTCTCCCACCCATGTGTCATGGGTCCTGAAATTCTATCACTGTGAATCAATCATCTAAGTTAAGTCCTACCTTATCCCTGGAACTTAGAAAAACAACAACACAAAAACCCACAGTGTGGGGTGACATATTAATTCACAGTAACATTCCCACCTAAATTAGTTGATCAGACTTCCCCCTGTTCATTCTATCAACAAACATTTCCTGGGCACCTAGAACATTTGGGAGAGATGCCAACCTGGGGACAAGGAGCTGAATCAATATGGCCTCTGTTCTCTAAGGGATCACAGGCTGTTTGTGAGGTCAGAACGCAGACAACGACACATAATAAAGCTCCACAAGGCAGAGATAAACAAGGTACAAATGGAGTCTACCCTTGCAGAAGCCGTGCCAAAGAACTGCGCCTTACCTGAGGAAGTTGAGAAGACTTCATAGGAAAGGTGCATTTGAACTGAGTCTTGAAAAAAAAAGAAAAAAAAGGAGGAGTGGAGTTTGCAGAGGTGAAGGAAGTAGAACAGAAGAAGCAAGGCAGCCAGAGAGAACAAGAAGCCTCCAGGCAGGTGCCAGCCTCCTGGGAGGGGCTCTCAGAGAGTGGCCCTGGTGTGCAGAGCCGAGTGGAGCAGAAGAGCCTAGAAGGGACACAGGACCAGACTGAGACCTCAAGTACCATGGAAACACGGGCGCGTTCCCGTGCCAAGTGCCAACAGGGAGAAGGATGTTCCAGGAAAGGGTGCGAGTGAAACACCTGCCAGGTCTGAAATTCTAGCCCAGGGAGCTGCTCCTGCTTCCTCTTACACTTCAGCTCCTGGCCATCTACTGGAATCAGATTACGGCCTTGCTTCTCAGGTTGCGCTTTCAAGCTCCACAATCCAAGGCCACAGTTGGATGAAAATCTCGTCCTCCTTAAACACATCTTCTGTTCTGGTGACTGCGAATACCATTTCAAAATAACGACGTGGATGGA